>NC_085860.1:8959320-9071820 GCF_034702125.1 Engraulis encrasicolus
AAAGATTATCAACAATGGCTGGAGAGGACGAAAGTTGTGATGTGTCCGTCCGATATGGGCGAAGCAGCCGCACTTGTTAGCCACCTGAAGGGCAAGATACAGCAGGCGGTTACCTCCTCAGCTACTAACAGGTTAGCAGTTAAACGCGTTTTAAAATATTTAGCGGTTCCACTGAAACGTAGCTAATGCCAAAAGGAAACAATCCTAAGACCTGTTTGGTCTTGGTTTAATTTGCCAGATAGGGCACCAAGCGAACCTTTATGCTTTCGGTAAGCCCCGAGATTTTGATATTGATAAGCAATGCACCTGCTGCCTGCGAGTGAACTTGTCCAGTGTGCTGAAAGATTACATGAAATCCGTACAGTAGTCTATGTGCAGCTGACCGCGAGCCAAACGATTAGGCTACCAATGTCTGCATGACGCGCCTGTTTTGAAATACGGTATAAACGGCAGCGTGACTAGAGTTTGAAAAAGTCATCTGTGGCTTAGTTTTCAAATCGGTCAGATCGTTGTAACACAAAATGAACCGTATGGGTATATCCTATACCCTCGGTTCTCTGAGGGAGATTAGTGAGACACAGACTGTGACTCTATGGGGTTTAGCGCCCTCGCGCGACCGCTCTTGAAGCCTTTTTAAACACGCCTATTGGCTGAGTTGAGCTGTCACTCATAGGCGCCCGCCTCCTATATAAACTGTGACAGCTCGCTCATCTTCACATTACCCAGCTCTGCAAGACGAGCGAGCAGGAAGGGGCAGCACAAGTCTGTGTCTCACTAATCTCCCTCAGAGAACCGAGGGTATAGGATATACCCATACGTTCTCTTTCGGTCGAATCGTTCGACACAGACTGTGACTCTATGGGAGTTTTAAATACGCCCCTGAATGCTCATTCCCAACCAGTAAAAAATAACGGGAGTGAAAAACCACGCTGAAAGTGCAAAGCAGTTCACACAGGTCTTGATCCCCCCGCCTCAAGGACAGCGTGAGCCACCGTGGACGCTGTAACATCAAGGCGATAGTGTTTTACGAAGGTGTGCGGTGAAACCCAACCCGCAGCAGCGCAAACAGTCTGGACAGGCACTCCTCTAAATGCGGCCCAAGACGCGGCGACACCTCTCGTAGAGTGAGCTCTGAGAGCAGGGGGGTCTTTCCCCGAGGCCCGATAGGCCATTGCAATCACATCAACAATCCAATGGGACAGCCTCTGTGTCGAGAGCGCCTGTCCCTTTGAATTAGTTGCAAAGCAAACAAATAGTTGGTCGGTACGCCTGAATGAAGAAGTTTTGTCCATGTACAAGCGTAATGCCCGGACCGGGCAGAGGTAATGTAACCTCTCCTGTTCCTGCGAGGAGAAAGGAGGGGGGTTGAAAGACGTCAGTTGTAGATCGCAGCTGCCGTACAACATAGACACTTTAGGAATAAACGCTACATTGGGCCGAAGCGTGACATTATTATTATCCGCACTGAATTCCATACAGGAGGGGTGTATAGAGAGAGCAGTGATCTCGCTCACCCTTTTAGCTGAGACAAGGGCCAGCAAGAGGGCAGTTTTGTACGAGAGGACCTTAATGCTTGCAGTCTGTAGGGGCTCGAACGGGGCTTGGGAGAGCGCGTTCAGCACCAAGGAGAGGTCCCAAGAGGGAACGGTCGAGCGCACAGCAGGTCGAAGGCGTCGAGCGCCCTTCAGAAATCTGTTAGCCAGGGGGTGCGCTCCCGGAGATACACCATCGTAGCCTACATGGCATGCTGAAATCGCTGACAGGTAGACCTTAAGTGTAGAATAGGCCAGTCCCTTCTCGAATAATTCCTGAAGGAACGTAAGTACATGGGTGATAGAACACTGAAAGGGGATAACGCCCTTCTGAACACACCATCTCTCAAACGCCCTCCACTTCATATCGTACACAGATCTCGTAGATGGAGCTCTGGCACTCTGAATAGTTGCAATAACATTCGGTGGCAGACCTATTGCTCTTAATGTGTCCCTTTCACGTGGAAGGCGTGTAGGTTCCACGCTGACGGGTTCGGGTGAACTAACTCCCCCCCCATCTGTGACAGAAGGTCTTTGCTGTTGGGGAGTCGCCAAGGCTGCCCGGCCAGTAAGAGAAATATCTCCGCTAGCCAGGGCTTGTTTGTCCACCAGGGAGCAATCAGCACCAGCGAGAGGCTTTCCTCTCTCACCCTCGCTAGTACATGTGGGATTAGATGGACTGGGGGGAACGCATACAAGAGAGTGTTCGGCCACGGGTGTGATAGCGCATCCGTTCCCAGTGGGGCATCCCTGTCTCGAATGGAGAAGAACAGTCTGCAATGTGTGTTCTCTCGTGATGCAAATAAATCCACCTCCGCGCGCCCGAAGCGTTTCCACACGAGCTCGATTACGCGCGGGTGTAATCTCCATTCCTGATTGGAGAGGCATGCCCTCGATAGTCTGTCTGCACGCACATTCAGCACGCCCGGAACATGAGTGGCTCTGAGCGACTGTAAGTGAGCGTGTGCCCAAAGTATAATATCGCGAGCTATGCGGTGAAGCCGAAGCGACCGCAGGCCCCCTTGGTGATTTATGTATGCCACTACTGCTGTGTTGTCCGTACGGACTAAAACGTGGTGATGGCGCAGCAAAGGCAGGAAATGCTTTAGCGCTAGGAACACTGTTGTCAGCTCCAGGACGTTGATGTGAAGCTGACATTGGTTTTCCGTCCAAACACCACCCACAGCCAGATCCCCCAGAGTGGCGCCCCAGCCACTCAGCGACGCATCCGTTGTCACCACACGTCGTGTCACGATGAGTCCCAGTGGGGCTCCCTGTGACAGTAGTGCGGGGTCCCGCCACGTCAGTAGCGCGCGGATGCATGGGAGGGAAACCGTTATCTGCCGGTTGAGGTGTGCTCTGCGCTCGGGGTGCAAACGGAGCGAGAACACCCATCTCTGCATGTCCCTCATATACAGTTGCCCCAGCGGTACTACTGCTATCATAGATGCCATTAGACCCAGAAGGCGAAGGCAAATACGAAATTTGACTTTCTTTCCCAGTTGGAAATTGGAGAGACACTTGTGAAATGATTCCACTCGTTGTGGCGTGAGTTTGGCACGGAACGTGGTGGAGTCCAGTGTGAGGCCCAGGAAGTGCACAGTTTGAGCTGGGGTTAGCACACTTTTCTGATAGTTTATTCGGTAACCTAGGGATTCCAGATGGCTGCGGAACAGATGTGTGTGTTCCGTGGCTATCTGCGCTGACGGGGCGCATAGAAGATAATCGTCTATGTACCCGAAAATTCGCATTCCTCTTTCTCTCAGTGGGGATATGGCAGCATCCATAATTTTTGTAAAAAGACGGGGTGCAGTAGCCAGCCCGAATGGCAACACTTGGAATTCTAGTGCCCTGCCCTCGAAATAAAATCTCAGGAACTGTCTGTGGTGTTTGTGTATGCTGACGTGAAAATACGCCTGTTTCAGGTCCAATTTTGTGAACCAGTCCCCGGGTTTTATGGACGTAATGAGTTGCTTGTGCGTCAACATTTTGAAGGAATATGTTCGTATGTGACGGTTCAGCGCTCTCAGATCTAAGATGGGGCGAGAACCCCCGTCCTTTTTCGGTACAACGAAATACCTGCTGTAGAACCCCGACCGTGCTACGTGTGGGGGGATTATCTTTACAGCGTTCTGCTGGAGTAGAGCTTCTATCTCCTCTCTTAGTATTCGAACCGAATTTGTATTCACCACAGATGGAGTTAGCCCCTGAAAGCTCGGGGGCTTTCGTGCAAATTGTATCTTGTACCCATGCTCGATTGTAGACAGAACCCAAGGACACGTTACGTGTATGTGCCAAGTCGCTATACGGTGTGTGAGCGGCTCTGGACTGTACAGGGGTATGACTGTGTTTGGTCGTGCGCCCGCGGTCTGTAGTGGGGAGTTTAGCCACTGAGTCGGGGGGCATAGTGGGTATGAGCGTGTGCGAGGGGGATGCTCGGCGCACGCGTTTGCTTTTAATAGTATTTTTTCTCGGGGCTGAGGGCTTATGAAACCGTGTTTGTTCGTGAACGACCCCAAAGCAGAGCGTGGGTGTGTGTGAGAGACTTTTATCAGACCCAGAGGTAGAGCCGTGGGTATGGGAGTGTGAGTGAGGGCACTGGGGCTTAACAGCTTTATTTGTGTCAACAAGGGGAACATGCTTGTGCGACATTGTGTGTTTACGGACCACCCCAGAGTTGAACGTGGGGGTATCTTGGTTTTGTGACGGGCAGGGCGCGTAATGGCCGGCCCGACACCGTGAAGGCTGGTAGGGTAGCCTAGTAGCTAGGCTGACTTCTTTTTCTTGGGCATCGGGCGGCCACGTCCTCGTCCGGCGCCCGCGTCCAGTTGGATGGTAGGGCGGCGTGCCCATGCACTGTGAACCACGGTCGGCTGTGGAGGTGGCTGAGCAGGGCGGGTCACCGGTATGGTCCGTCTAGCCGTGTGCCACTGGCGGGAGGGTCCGGCAGTAGTAGTAGGCTGGGTAGGAGGTGGGTTTTGTACGCCCGGGTTTCGGGGGGGTACTGGGTGGGCCAGTTTGCGGGGAAGACAGTAGCCAAAGGCTTCGTTCTCCTTTTTCTTTGACTCGCACCGCGACTGCATTGCCTGCACAGCGGAACCGAATAACCCGGTCGGGTCCACTGGTGCGTCCAGGAACGCGGGACGGTCCTTGTCTTGAATGTTCGTCAGGTTGAGCCAAAGATGTCTCTGGGCTACCACCGTCAGACCCATTGCTCGGCCTATGGCCTGGTTAGAGCAACGTGTGGTCCTCATAACGAAGTCCATTGCCGTTCGAATCTCGGTCCATAGTTCCTTCACCGGCTTGTCCTCGTTGATAGCGGCACCCACTTCTGCCTGTAGCTCGGCCACGTATGCTAATAGCAGCGACACCGTGTTCTGAGCGCGCGCAGCCTGTCCCAGGACTTTAAATGTTTTCTCCAATTGCTGGGAGGAAAACTTTGGCTGCTTGTGAGGCAGTTGTGCAGAGGCTGACAAACCCGTGTTGGAGTTGGGGGCTAGGTAAGAGGCTACGGACTGTTCCACTTTGGGGCAGTCAGATAACCCCCTCTCTGTTGCTCCCTCCATTTCAGAAAAAGAACCGAAACCACCGATTACCACTCGATTGGAGTAAGGTTTGTTCCAAGTTCTAGTCACGTCATCCAGGCAGTCCTTAAACGGTGGGACTGAAGCCTTGGGTGCCGGTGCGAGCGGGGGCAGGAAATTACCGTCGAGCCTGTTGCTAGCCCGGACCGGTGGCGGTTGTGGCCACACGAGTCCGAGGCGCTGGGCGGCGCGTTGGCAGGTTTCCAGGAATAGTTTTCCCGCTGACGTTTGATGGTCGACAGTTGGCTCCTCGCAGACCGAAGTGGCGACGGAGGCAGGGGGGGTGACTTGGGTGAAGGGGAGAAGCGATTCGCCGTCCCCGCACTCCATATTAGTCTCTCCTTCTGTGAAGGAGCACTCCTCCACATCGGCAACCGACTCGGGGGCGGGGGGCAGTAGGCTCCCGTGACCCGTTGTCTCGTCGCCAGACCAGTTAAGCAGTTGTGCCTCGTCATCCTCGCTCATCACCAGCTCGGAGAGTAGGGGGTCCGAGAGTGGTTGGGGCTCCAGTGGTAGCCCGAAGCATTCGAAGCGCTGCTGTAGTGTTCTCAGCGAGAACCGAGAACAGTCCTTGCATCCCCGTGGGTTCTCCAGGGCCTCGCGGGCATGCTGGAGACCCAGGCAGTTAACACAGGCCGGGTGGTGGTCCTTGGAGTCGATGAACTGACCGCACGCGTTCGGGCATGGGCGCCGTTTTGGGCGCGATGCGGAGTGCATGGCGAGTCCGTCCAAAAAGAAATAAAATAAAAATATATATCTCCAATGTCGTTATCGTAGGGGTAGCGAGCTTGTGCGGCTGTCCGAACGAAAAACGGTATGAAGAAAAGGTGAAGCAGGCAGGTGGCGAGCCTTGGCGGCCAAATGCTAGCAGGTGTCTTAGCAGGGAGGTTCGCAAGCTAATGCGGCGAATACTCACCTCACGAAAAAATATTCTTTTTCTTTCTTTCTTTCTTTCTCTTTTCCTCTCAATACCTCGACGCTATGTGGCAAGAAAATGTCTTCTTGCCAGCGAGCTAGCTGTTGAGTCGGGGTATAGTCAAGAAAGTTGCGGCGTGGTACTCTTCCGAAGGCTTGTAGGCGAGTCTTGAAGAGCTAAAAATGTGAAGATGAGCGAGCTGTCACGGTTTATATAGGAGGCGGGCGCCTATGAGTGACAGCTCAACTCAGCCAATAGGCGTGTTTAAAAAGGCTTCAAGAGCGGTCGCGCGAGGGCGCTAAACCCCATAGAGTCACAGTCTGTGTCGAACGATTCGACCGAAAGAGAACTACACCCAAGCATCTCCTTGAGTGGGCGTCAGACTAGAACTATGCCACGAACAGTGCAGTCTCTCTTTTTTTTGCTCCAGCAACGACCACAACAAATGACAACATTATCATTCTTACAGGAGCTTTGGACTGTTGTGCTTAGGCAGGTGTAGTAGGCAGGCCTATGATTTCTTACTTGGGCAGGATGAGCATTTATCCATCTCCATAGAGAGCATGTTGATACAAATGTGTCTTCATGATGATTTCACGACCTAATTTGCTATAGGCTGGCCTAGGCCTATTCATTTTCATTTCTGACTGTACATTAGACAAGCAAATTATATAACAATGATGAATAATAGCAGAATTAATGTAATACAACATGAAGTATAATGGTTGCTTATAGCTTGTAGTAAAAGATAACCTATAGTATGAATATGTTTATTTTTTACATATTTGTAATATAGGCTATGTAATATATATAATATAATATGCCATAGTCTATAGTATAAATATATACAGTAATTACATATTTATAATATAGGCTACGTAATATAGCCTGTAATATAGGCTACGTAATATAGCCTGTAATATAGCCTAATACGCCCCCACCCCCCGCGCGCGATTGGTCATTGGTTTTTCGGTCCTGGAAATTCAGAAAAAGGTTTTGGAAAAGTCATGGAAAAGTCATGGAAAAAAATTGGTGAAAAAGTGTATGAACCCTGCTGTAACACTCTTTGTGTGTCTGTCAAGTCCTCAACCGCCAAACACTCCCACCCGCCCCCCATCTCCAACCTCCAACCCCTTGCCCTCTGTTGTACATCCTGTCTACAGTAGCCTGGGCTGAACTGAAGTAGTACGTCGTAAAACGCTCACACATGCATATAGGCTTCCTGTAACTGCCTACTGCCTTTCTTGTGCGATACTCACTTCCTGTTACTCGTCTAGTGACTCTGGCTGGCTCTGTCCTGTCTGCCTGCCACGTGCGTGCAGATTGGCTGATGAGCTGAAAGCTGAAATAGATAGAGCTGCCCGCTACCCTATTTTTTCACTTCGGGCAGATTATCAGTCTGTGGCTTAAAAAGGGAGGGGGGACAAGCAGGCAGGATTTCAGAGAACACCGGTGTACAAGTGTGGGATGTTCTTAGTATTACATGTTCTATGCTATTTATTGGAAACGGTCACATTGGAATAGCCAGCACCAAGAAGGTCATAAACGTAGCATACCAGATACAACTCACAAGTTCAACTGGTACAAAATCACGTCACTGTTTTCCCCCAGCTGGGCTCTGTATTACTTGTGGCAATTCTTTTTGATGAGGCTAACTTGTGTTTTTTTACTGTGACTGGTGACATAGGGCTGTGTTCAGAATGTTCACTCATGCACTGCATAGCACTGTACATAGTGTTAGTTCTAAGTACTGCACTATGCAGTCAGCGAGGGGCCATTTTGGACTGCGCCATGCTGTTGTGTGGTGTAGTGTAAAAGGAAAGTGGGCATTCTCTTGCTTCCTGTTTTGGCAGGAAGCTGATGGATCTTAAAAGATAGGACTGTGTTCCGTCAGCAGCACTAAAAGTAGAGGTAAACCAGTCCAGGCCCCAGCAATGACCCAAGCACCCAGCATAACAACCCAACAGCCGTCGACAGAGGGAAACCACATCAACATTCTCTGGAGAATCAAAGCACAACACCATGCATTTAATGAAGTGACTGAAACATCAATTTGGCTCTTGATAGTATGTCTGTCTGTCTCCCTTTTTCAGTCAGCACAGTCAGTTTGCTTTGCACTGCAGTTTTGTTAATAACACTGTACATTGCATTGAAGCCACAGTCAATAAGCTAAACTGTGTTACGATTTCATTTCAGAACTCAAACAGCATGGACCAAATTGAACTGAATTGGTGTCTTCTCTGGATGACTCGTACATGAATGATCAGCTCTTGTTGTTCATTGGCTGTCTCGTTTTTATTCCAGGGCGTTGCCTCTGAATCAGGGAGAGTCTGCATATAAAATGGTCTGCAGTTCTCTGCTTCGTAGGTCAGAAGCTTGTTTATTCTGTCTCCATGGCTACGTCCCAACCAAAAAAAAAAATCTTACCAATTGGCATGCTACTTCAGTTGACACCTGATAATAGCATTTGGACCCTGATAATTGTTTTCAAAATGGCGGCTGCTTAAATTAAATTATATTTTACCAGCCCCCTTTTTTCATTTCTGAGTTTTGCTTTTTATTTTGGCCTTGGTTTTTATTAATAATATGTATGCATTAAGCATGTTGCCTTGTTTAATGTTGTTGCCCTGAATAATGTAAATTATGAATAAACAGCAACATTTGGTCCATTACAGCCAATTTTAGCAAAATTCAAAAAATATTATATTATGCCATATTTTCCCAACATTTCACATCACACCGTAAAGAAATGCATACACATCTCTGCACAAAGTAAACACACATACACACAAATTCGGAAATAGTATTTACGATAAGGGAAGATAATCCGCAATCACCTGACCTAAGCAGGGCCAGACATGTAAAGCGAGCTAGACAGGCGTCACCAGCCACGCACTAGTTTTCACTGCTTGAATTGGGACGACTAGCCAGGCTGCTTTGTCTGTGGCTGCGCTTAACCTGTGTGTCTGTCTGTCGGCCACGTCACAGATGCTGCAAACTCCAGCACCATGTCCTCCAGCCCTGTAGGGGGCAGCAACACCTCCACCACCACCTCGCTCCCCGGCTCCTCCTGCCCAACCACCACCATGCTGCCTGCCACCCCCACACCGGAGCAGCAGCAGCAGCAGCAGGGCTCCCGGCTCCTGGGTGTCCCCCTAGCAGAGGAGGGCCCTGGAGGTCCGGGAAGCTCCGGGCTGTCTGCAGAGGTGGCAGCGGCGGCCGTGGCGTCATCGGCATCATCTGTGGTGGAGAGTGCCGGGCTCACGCCCTCCAAGCGGCGGACGGTGCTGAACATCTCGCCCCCTCCCGAGGACCTGCTAGATGACAGCCGCATGTCCTGCCAGGAGGAGGCGGCCACGGCCACGGCCTCGGCCCCGGCGGCGAGCACCACGCTGGACTCGGAGCAGAGCGGCAGCATGTGGATGGAAGAGTCCCTCTCCAGCTTCAGCATGGCCAGCAGCAGCTCCTACAACGACAACACGGAGGTGCCGCGCAAGTCCCGCAAGAGGACGCCGCGACAGAGGCCTGGGCCCAAGCCCACCGCCACGCAGACGGCCAGCATGGAGGTGTTTGATGCCGACAGCGCCAACGCGCCGCACTTCGTGCTCTCGCAGCTCAGCTCCGACACGAAGGCCAGCCCCAAGGGCAGGTAAGGTGTTGATGGGAACAGCCCATTGCATGCTCAATCTTGTACCAGCCACTGACAAATTGATTCTGTCAAATTCTTTAACCAGTTAACTGTCAATTCCTATTCGATAGAATTGTACTGAGTACCAAGACATTAACTGAATGTTATATTATATTGTGTCCTGTGGCTGGTGCAATTTTCCTCATATATATTTTTTTTAGCGATACTAGTTATATAGCCAGTATTAGTTTCTCATTTTTCTCATATTAGTCTTTGCTTTTGACTGTTGTCTGGGCTCCATCTATTATCGCTCTTATGTACATTATACACACACACACACACACACACACACACACACACACACACACACACACACATACTGTATACACACACACACACACACACACACACACACACACACATACTGTATACACACACACACACACACAGACACACACAAACACACGGACGGTACACACACGCATACTGTACACACACACACATACTGTATACACACACACACACACACACACACACACACACACACACACACACACACACACACACATACTGTATACACACACACACACACATACTGTATACACACACACACACACACACACACACACACATACTGTATACACACACACACACACACACACACACACATACTGTATACACACACACACACACACACACACACACACACACATACTGTATACACACACACACACACACATACTGTATACACACACACACACACACACACGCACATATACACATACTGTATACACACACACACACACACACACACACACACACACACACACACACACACACACACACATACTGTATGCGCACACACACACACACACACACACACACACACACACACAGTATATACACACATGCACACACACACACACTGTATATACACACATGCACACACACACAGTATA
This sequence comes from Engraulis encrasicolus, assembly GCF_034702125.1. NCBI lineage: Eukaryota > Metazoa > Chordata > Actinopteri > Clupeiformes > Engraulidae > Engraulis > Engraulis encrasicolus. The sequence goes on from NC_085860.1 coordinate 8,969,940, forward strand.
TACACACATGCACACACACACACACTGTATATACACACATGCACACACACACACACACTGTATACACACACACTGTATATACACACACACACACACACACACACACACACACACACACACACACACACACACACACACACACACACACACACACACACACACACACACACTGTATACACACACAAAGTAAAAACATACCCCAGAGCTCATTTTGTTTTCTTTTGCATAGCACAGCAAAGGCTCCAGACCTGTTGTTACAGTCATGTGAGAGCGATTGGTTCCCTGGTGTATCCAGAGAGAGTGTTGATGACCTCAGTCTATGCGAAATCGTGACCAAACTGGTAGAGCAGCCATGGGGAGCCAGCAGGTTTGCAATGCAAAACAGTGGACTGCCCATGGGACCATGGCTGGATCTGAACAGGCCTGGCCAGGGCAGGACAGAGCTACGCCCCCCCCTGGAGAGGGGCTGCTGTGACAGGGACGTGTAGCGTGGAGAGCCAGCCTTGTGTTGTCCCCATGGCAGTTAGTGGCCCTGGCAGACAGTGGCCAGCAGGCAGTAATCCTGGTGCCTGCTGTAGCGTGGGAAGCTGCCTTTCTAGACAAGTGTTGTGATGCAGATCTTTGCTATGTACGTGCATTGTCGTGTGTGTGTGTGTGTGTGTGTGTGTCTGTGTGTCTGTGTGTCTGTCCGTCCGTGTCTCTGTCCGTCTGTCTATGTGTGTTTGTGTTTGTCTCTCTCTCTGTTGGTTTGTCTGTCTTGGTATGTGTATCTATCTGTGTGTGTGCGTGCATGAGGGCTTGCGTGTGTTTACAATAGTGTGTGAAGTTGTTAGGATAAGTAGTCAATCTTTGTTGTGTCGTGTTTGACACCGACCTGATTAGCGCTGTTAGTTGACCATCCTGTCCTCTCCCGCCCGCCACCTGTCTGTGCCCAGCAGCAACTCCCTGGAGACGGGCGGCACCCTGCGGGCAGGGATCCTGTCGGCCCAGTTCCCCCAGAAGAGCGAGGGCAAGGAGCTGAAGATCCTGGTGCAGCCGGAGACCCAGCACCGGGCGCGCTACCTCACCGAGGGCAGCAGGGGCTCCGTCAAGGACCGCACCCAGCAGGGCTTCCCCACAGTCAAGGTAAGGCCACGTAAGACCTTCCTACGCCATGGATCACCTGAGCTTACCTTAAAAGTTGTGTAAGCAAGGCAAAGGGATGGAGGACCTGCCTCTGTGGGTAGCTACCTTGTCTGGAAGATCAGAAAGTTGTAAGCAAGGTTAAGGCAATAGAGGACCTGTTCGTCAGTAACTAACTTGCGTGCGACGTCAGTAAGAAGTAAACTTGGTAGGCCATGGAGCACCTGTCTTGTCAGAGTCTACCTTGTCTTCAACATCTGAAAGTTTGAAGCTTAAGCGAGGTAGGCCATGGAGGATCTTAACCACGCCTCTCAAATGATGTTAGTTTGTAGTTCAGTTGGACTTTCTGTTTGGAGCTTGAATGTTCTATTGTGTCCAAGAGGCCTGAATGGGAATCTTCTGCAGACATCAAAATCAGTAACGGTTTACTGTAAGCATACAGCCATTAAAAGCCAAAAGAGATGTATTTTGGGACACCATGAGCCTTGTCTTCGGATGCAGCCCCAGTCAGCAATGTGTACGGCCCAAATTCGTTATCATTAGCTTGGCTCAGCTTTACCTTGAGGAGCATTGGCTGCCTTAAGTTAGAAGTGACCAAATTGTTTCTCGTGTTCCCTATTTAAATGTCCTTGCATGACTAGTCAACCGATCCAAAAGTAGTTGCACTAAATGAAACATGGTGATTTCCTATCTAAAGAAATGGCACTGTAATGAAAGGCGTAGTAACACATTCTGAGCACCTCAACTTTGGCGCTTTGATATCTTCACTCCTAGTTCTCTCGCACAAAGAAAGAGGGGAAGTGGGGGTCGTGGGGGGGACTAGGATTGAAGATATCAATGCACCAAAAGGTTTGGAAGTGTTATTCTAGGATTTTAATAAAATCTCCCGGGTGTTGTTTTAAGGCCATAATGGCATTCCGCTGCATATGAGGTTGTGCAAACAAGGCATTTAGCTAAATCTGACACACTTGCTCCATATGATAAAAGGTCGCTATTTTCTGCATTCTCTGTCAGCACGGCTGTGCTTTTTATGCCCTGGACAAAGTAAAACGGTTTAGTCAGCAGTTGCAAAGAGCGACAACCGTTGGAACAATGTGGACATTATGGTGGGAATGTATGTGTGTGGGATGGATGAAGGCTCTGTGTTGTACTGTATGTTATATGTAAGGCTGTATGCATGTGGATGTGGGATGCTGGTTATGTTATTCATGTTGCTGTGTGTGTGTTGTGACATTTGTGAATATGCGATGATGTGTGGAATGTATTATCCATATGGGACGACTGTAATCCATTACATTATAAATAGGGCTGAACACTTGAGCTTTTTGGTACTTTTTTATTTTTTATTTCTTGCCCAGGTGACCTTTCGAGACAAAAGATTTTTCATTTGATCGATTGATGGCTCAAAATATGAATAACATGAACTTCATAAAAAGGGAGCACAGCCTTGTGGATTTTTCCTTTATGTCTAGGATTTTTTTGTTTGGTTGAACTACACAGCAGTTTACATTATGGATGGTTGCACAGTCTATTTGCGTGTGTCACTACTCTGCTCTTAAAGTGCCATTCCACCATTAATGGAAATGGCTCATTTTACACCTCCTCTTGAGTGTTACATGATTTGAGTTTGACCTTTCTCCTGTTCTTACAGACGTTCTCTGAGTCTTGCAACGCTAATTCTACCTTTTTAAGATGGTAATTGAATTGTAGCAGCTACACTCAGAGAATGACTGGAAGAATAGGAGAGAGGTACAATTCTATTATTTCCATCCTCAAGTTACTATGAGTGCGTTGCAATATGCGACCTTGCCTCCTCCACTTGCTTCTCGTCATGATGACATCACTGACAACAGCATTATATTTCAATATCTTGCAAAAGCTCAATTGTAGAGTCTTTTTCTCATTTGCAATTGGGATGGTGAATGAAGAACAGTCCCTCAAAAGTTGTTGTGGCTAGGCTGACAGCTGGGAAACTTTATCGTTTTCTCCACGGAGGAGGGGCCAGGAGGCGGGACGAGGAGACAAGCGCAAGTGGAGGAGGCAAGGTCGCATATTAAAACGCACTCTTTATCTTCTCCCTCCATCGCCACCATCATCCTCATCCCCCATCTTCATCCTCGTCCTCCTACCTCTTATCATCCTGCAGTTGGAGGGCGCGAGTGAGCCGGTGATGCTGCAGGTGTTTGTGGCGAATGACACGGGGCGAGTGAAACCGCACGGCTTCTACCAGGCCTGTAGGGTGACTGGCCGCAACACCACCGCCTGCAAGGAGGTGGACATCGAGGGGACCATGGTCATCGAAGTCACTCTGGAGCCCACCAACAGCATGACACTGGCGTAAGTTTCTGCCTCTTCTGATTCGTCAATCAGTTGTGTTTTGGGACCACATCTAATCATGTTTTAATGGGAGTGCATCTCTGATGTCTAATAATTCAAACTCATTTGGGAATTGATAGTATTCAGGCACTGTGACTGATTTCAGGTTTGGCAATGTTTTGTCTGTGAGACAAAAATCAAGGTCAGTGCCTACACAGAGTTTGTTAGTCAAGTCTAGCAAATCATTTTGTACTATCAAAGCCAAGACCATTTGTCCATTTTTGTTCCCAAACAATATCAGCTCCTCATTGAGAACTATGGTAATAGTCAAATTCTCCTCAAATCAAGTACCCATATTGAGTTTTTTCCCTTCTCAATCTTGTCTCCCTCCACAGTGTGGACTGCGTAGGCATCCTGAAGCTCCGTAACGCTGATGTTGAGGCTCGCATTGGCGTGGCGGGCTCCAAGAAGAAGAGTACACGTGCCCGCCTGGCGTTCCGCGTCAACATACCTCGTCCAGACGGCTCCATGCTGACGCTGCAGACCACGTCCTCGCCCATCCTCTGCAGTGAGTCTACCTCTCACACAGTTGTTTTCTGCTCATCCAAGTTGATAAAAAATTTTGTTTTGATGAACTGTAAAAATGAGTGATGCACGATATTAAAAATTTCAACCAATACCGATAACCGATAATTTCCTGCTTCTCAGGGCCGATACCGATACCGATATGTCACATTTTCATATTTAATATAATATAAAAATAATAACTTATAGTATCGTTGCCCATGAGTGTTGATCAAAATGTTGCCTTGTGTATCACCTTCCGTTTCTTTCAAGAGCAAGCCTATATTGCTATGGCCCTATTAAGTAAACACTTTTAATTTGGTTACATTTTTAGGGTGTGTACTACTAAACCATGTGGAATGTGACTTACAAAAGGTGATCGTGGTCCACTCGATTATTAATAATCCAAACAACCAACTTTATTCCACGATGGGTTGCTCTGATTAATATTGATTTGGACACATTATCAGGATGATTTTTGGTTTGGTAGTCAAGGTTACTAAAGTATGGTCTGTTTGGTAGTGGTGTCTTTTGGAGGACTGAAGCTAGTCTGATTTTTTGTGGAAGATAATTTAGGTTTCAATGTTAATACAATCTAGTGCCCTACGTTGCTGTTGATGTGTCTTGGCAGCAGTGGCAAGCAAATAGTGATCAGTAGCCTACATTAAGTGTAAAATATAGCAGCCTGTGCATTATTGTCCTATGCATATGGCTGAACACCTTTAATTTTCAGGGGATTCAACTTCAAGGAGAGAAATAGTTTATTTTTGGCATATGAGGATTTATAGTCAGCAAGTATAGTAGTTAAGTATACTAGTTTACTTGGTAATGCGTAAATATCTGCTATACCATTGTAGCTTTGTAGAGGTAAAGTGATATTTTTACACCAGCATAAAAAGCTATTTCAGTTGTTCATGCCGCAACGATCCAAAATCCATGGACTAAGAAATATTTTGTTTTTGCACGAGTTAATAGGTCTTTCTGCACCATACCAACAAGAAAATAATTAGAGTCCTTGGCATTGCAAAGAGCAGTGCTGTGGGACCACTGCCGAACAGGAACATAAATACAAGCTGCAATGTTGATGACGAATGTGCGCATAGCTGAAAGAGCTATTTTAAGCTCCCACAGACAGTACATGTGTCCTGATTTGTTCCTGAAAAAAAAACATCCCTGCAGCATTGTGAAGTTAGAATCTACTTCCACATATTGCAAATTACTGGTTTTACTTGTCCAATTCAGCCAGGTGATTGACGGGATGAATGATCACCTTGAATGAATTGGACAACTAAAACAAGGTCATTGGCAATATGTGGCGCTGGATTTTAACCAATTTTGCCCATCACTGGAAACAAATGTCTCTTAAACCCTTGATGTCTTTATTCAGTATCCACTCTGAACTGTACAAAGTAAGCTATCCATTCCACCCTGCTGAGAGTGAGAGGCCACTCTGGCACTGCTCCATTGAGCTCCAGACACAGACGCACACAGGCTGATGTTGTGTCTGCAGACGCTTCGAGTGGATGAATAAATTATACAGCCAACAAAGACGGACACAAGCATAATTTGTTTTAGTGTGGCTGTGTTAACCATGGTCTGGCACAAAGGGGTACAACACTGCAATGAACAAGCGATACAGTCAGTGTTGTGGTGATGCCTCATTTGGTTGTCTGTTATTGTCATTTTTTGCATGTTACTGAGTCAGTGTGTGTCTATTTGTGTATTTGTGTGTGCGTGTGTTTTGTGGACATGCAGCTCAGCCAGCAGGTGTGCCTGAGATTTTGAAGAAGAGTCTGCACAGTTGCTCAGTGATGGGCGGAGAGGAGGTGTTCATCATCGGCAAGAACTTCCTGAAGGGAACCAAAGTCCTGTTCCAGGAGAACACTGCAGGTGGGGGAGAGCTCGATTCACTGTGACTTGTGCACCGACACATGCATCCCCACCCATTTTTGCGTGCATGCCCTAGAACAAATTTGTGCCGGGTTTATCCATTGATAGTCTTCAGCAAGGGAATCCACTGTTCATGACTATTTTTAAATTACAATACAATACAACATGTATTCATATAGTGCGGTATCACAACAATGAAGTTGACTCAAAGCACTTTCCAAATACACATTCCCCCATTCACACACCAGCTCTGGAGGCTGCCGTACGGGGCCAATTTCCCAGGGTTCATATGAGAGTGCACACCCTTATACACATACACACATACACACAGACAAACAATAAACATTTAAAAACGTCTGGTTTGACTCAGTGCAAAGACAGGGAGCACCGGGAAAACCAGGCACTGAAATGACTGCTTTCCTGATTAAACCTTTTTTTGTATGCCAAGTGTACAGCCCATCCTTAAATGGTTGTAACTTTATTAACGCACCAAATGTAGCACTTATACATCTTGAGTAACAACCTGAATGTCCTATTCCTGAAAACATTGCACACCATTTTGTTCACAGTTTGGGATGGGCTTAATTTATCAACCCTATGCCCAGATTGTGCTCACATACTTATATTGTAAGTGTGCCTGTGTATTTTTTGCCAGGTGTGCCAGTGGCTTTAGCGACGTGCTGATTTTTTCATGTGTGTCTTTCCTTCAGATGAGAGCGGTTGGCAGGCCGAGGCAGAGATCGACATGGAGCTGTTTCATCAGGTAGACACTCCTGTTACTATGGAGACAGCCATTGGGACTTGACTGCACATTACTTCTGCTGATGCAGAAGTGCTATTTGTGTATGTGTGTTTGAGTTGCTGTTTGTGTGTGTGTGTCTCTGTGTGTGCCACACGTGCCAGTTTCTTGTGAGCAAGTGTACACGTGCCTGTGTTGGATGTGATGTTTATCAGTGTATGCGTGTTTGTCATTTCTTTTCCTTTCATCTCTGCCACTTGCCCAGAATCATTTGATAGTAAAGGTGCCGCCGTTCAGGGACCTCAACATCACCTCTCCTGTGGCGGTTGGCATCTGTATCGTGACCAACGCGGGGAGAACAAATGAGATACAGCCCTTCACCTACACTCCCCACTCCGGTCAGTAAACCCATTCAACCCCTATGCATTGAGTTTGGAAGGGTGTACTTGAATGTCTGTCTTTGTTTGTATGTGTTTTACCCTGGAGGGGAAATAAAACTGCATTTTTAAAAGTGTCTATCTTTGATGGATAAAGGGTTAATGTCTGGTTGTCTAACATGGGCTTTCATCATATTTGACGCAGTGTGTTTGTATGTATGTTTTATTTGAGTTGTGACAGCTCTTTGAGGCTGTTTGAGTGAAAGGTTATATATTTGAGTTGCACTAAAGTGTCAGTAGATCAAAGACCTCTCTCTTTCTCTCTCTCTCTCTCTCTCTCTCTCCTGCTCTGTAGAGCCTTCAGCAGATGTGCCTGTGAAGTCAGAAGCGTCAACCTCAGCCAAGTCCTGTCCTTTTGAGGATCATATGAAAGGTAAACACCAACCAAAAGATTGCAGAGGAAATCATGACATTTTGGCGAGATATTAATCAAATGGAACATCTTGGAGGACAATGTGGACTTGTATAATGGACGCGTTATGTTATGATCGCCTTATACTGAACACATGACCAATAGGATGTTGAACTCAGTTAAGTAATAGCATAATAACCAAATTGGGTCTTAAACAATAAGCCTAGTATGTTGGAATAAGGGTTGTAAGCAGGAAGGTTGAAATTGTTTCAAGCAAAAGGCATCATGTGTTTTCTGTAAACTGAAGCTGTGTGTACACCAGAAACGACCTGAGTCACCCGAGTAGCAGAGGTCGTTGAAGAAGTTTTGACATTGATTCGCTTTATTCGCTCTGGATGGGACATTGACATGTTTGATTTAGCTGATCATCACATAATGTTTCTGGCTTCTTAACCTGGGACATTCGGAGATATGAACATCCCATTGGTTTTCACCAAACTACGTCACAGCTCATTGCCATAATCACTTAAATCACTGAACATCGCTCAGGTCGCCCAGGTTGCTTCGCTCCTGTCGAATTTGCTTCGGTCACTTTATTCGCCGACCCTTCATAGAGAAATAATGAGTTCCCTTGCTCCGGTAGCATAGGTCACTTTTGGTCTACACACAGCTTTAAGCATTATCCTAGAACAGTGTTTCCCAAACTAGGGTACGCAACGTCATTGCAAGGGGTACGGGAGAAGATTTGGAATTTAAAAGAAAAAAAATGCAGGAAGAAAAAAAAAAAACAAATGGCAAAGAATACTGGCAACGAAGGCCTAATACCGGTACAATAAAAAAGTAACCTAGCAATCAGTCCCAGCACTTTACTATGCATGTACGCAGTTGTAGGTGAGGGGAAAAAACGAATAAATGCAAATGTAGGAAACGCCATGTTCTCATTGCGCGTCTGCTCACATGATCATAGGAGGGAAAATGCAGGCCTAATCTGCCATAACCAGCAGGCCTACATTTTTTAAAATGTTCTAGGCCTAGATAAATATGAACACTTCAAGACAGTCATCTACATTATGTCAAGTATAGGGCTCCTACAACAAGACCTGTTTTTTTTTTTTTCTAAAGCGGTCCACCTACTGGCACGTACAGACCACTTTGTTGTTTGACTTGTGCGCTTGCAGAAGGCAACATTTTCCATCTGAATTGAGATGCACAAATCGATCGCAGATCTTATTTGAAAATGTATTGGCTGCCATTTTTTGTGTACATTTTCATTGGTGGCTTGGTTACGTATTAGTCTGAAATTAGACGCCTTTAAATTCTAAATGTCGTCTAATATTCACGGAGAAAAGAGCGCCAAAGCTTAACCCAATTCGGCAACAATCATTCACAAATATGCCACAACACTCAATGACGGACACCAAAAAGTTGTCTTGTCCACATCAAAAGAGTAATTTGGAAAGCTGTAGGACTAAGTTGGAAAACTAGCCTACTCTCTGTCTCTCCCTCTCCTTCTCTCTGTCTCCGCGGACAGTAGGCCTATTGATTGACAGCTGAGACCTCCGTTCTGCATGCAACGTTTTATAGATAACAATCTCATCGTCTTTTATATTCACAAGAGCACCACAATTAATATAGGCTTAATTTCTGAGCATTATTCAGCAAGCACCCTTCACAACTGGAAATCTGTGAAGTCCATCCTCGTTACATTGAATGCTGATCATCAGCCGTTAATATAACGTCGGCTGACGACACGGGAGAACAAAAAAAACTACGCCTACTTTCGAAAGCGACCCCTCCCTCTGGGGGGGGGTTACGGATGAACATGAAGTGCTCCAAGGGGTACGTCATGTGAAAAAGTTTGGGAAGCACTGTCCTAGAACATATGACTTGCTGATGGACATGATTGTTTAGACATGATTAGCTCTTCATTTGATCCGTGTGGTAATTGTGACTGAGTGTGATCATATGGGTTTCTTCCTTGCAGCAATGCAAGCTGGGGGCAGTAATATCGACAGCACCGTTATGACTCCACTGATATTGAAACGAGAAGAGGTCACCCCTATGGAGGTGTCTACTAATGCCCCTGCACCCAATGTCTTTAAGGTAATTGTTTCAAACACAAGTAGTTTCTAAAATCATTTTAGTGGTTCCATTTGTACAAGGATGAATGGTACTTGAGGATTTGCTTTGTCAATCTCCAGAATGCAAGTTTGCAGAATCTGTTTTCTCTGTTTCTCTGTAAATAACTTGGATATTTGTGTCCTCTCACAGCCTGAAGAAGTTTTGGGAGCCCAACAGCAAATTCTGGAGGTGAATGTAAACCTCCCATCCTCAGGCAACGAGTCCTTCCCAAGTCCAGCTTCCCTCCAGCCGGTCAGCAGCACACAGCCACAACAAGCCGCCATGTTTCCCCCTGCTGAACCTCTCAGCACCATCCAGAAGCAAGACATTGCACCCAGTGCCTCCTTCCAGGTGTCCTTATCTGAGGATGCCACCGTCCTGCAGCCCGTACCCCCTCAGGTGCCCCAGCAGTTCCTGCGGGAGACCCCAGAGACCCTTTCCCCAGAGGAGAGTGGCTCAGAAGAGGCCGGGATGTTGGTGATGAGCATGCCACAGTTGGTGGATTCCACTCCTGCCGTGGCCCAACAGGCCCCTGTCACCACCTTGCTCCCCCAGGATGGGGTTGCTCAATTTGAGAGAGCAGTGCAGGAGTTGGAGGCAGGTGGTGGGGGTTCCCTCGTACAGCAGGTCCTGGTGGCAGCCGCAGCACAACAGCAACTCAGCTCTGTACTCTACAGCCCCACATCCTCTGCTGAAACCTTGCAGAAACACGTTCAGGAGAACATGAACAGCCTTCAGCTAGATGGGAATGATAGACCCATGAACACTCAGCAGCAGCAGCAGCAGCAGCAGCAGCAGCAGCAACAACAACAACAACAACAACAACAGTCCTTGCTGGAAAACCTACAGCATCAACATCAGCAAGCTCTGGAAAACCTACAGCACCAACAGAATGTGCTCGAAAACTTGAAACAACATCAGAAGGTCCTTGAGAACATGCATCAACAGCAAGCCTTGGAGACCATGCAGCAGCCACACCAGAAGGCTCTTGAAAACCTGCAGCAGCAGCACCCCACAGTTCTGGAGAGCATTCAACAGCAGCAGCAGCAGCAGCAGCAGCAACAACAGCAGCAGAATTCCATAATCAACCTGCAGCATCAGAAGGTTCTGAATGACCTGCAGCAGCAAAAGCAGAGTTTTGAGAACCTACAACAACAGCAGCAGCAGCAGCAGCAGCAGCATAACGTCTTTAGTCTGCAACAGTTGCAGTCAGAGCTTTTGCAACAACAGGTCCCCATGCAGTGCACTCCCAGTTTCCCTTCCAGTGATGCAGCAAAGCAACAGGCCACTGTCCACTCATCCGATGGTCTTCTCCACAGTACTCCCCAGCAGCAGCAGCATCAACAGCAGCAGCAGCATCAGCAGCAGCAGCAGCATCAACAGCAGCAGCAGCATCAACAGCAGCAACAACAACAACAGCAACAACAACAGCAAGCACTTTTCCAACAGGCCGGTGGGCTGTTGGCAATCCAGACGTCCAGCTTCCTCCAGCAACCAACCTCCCACCCTTCCCCACCTCAGCAGCTCTTTCAGACGTCCAACCCAATGTCTGAGGCCCAGAGTCAGCCAGCGGTGATGTTTGGCTCCAAACCAGCGCCCGCTCAGGCACAGGTCCAGGCAGCTCTTTTCCCGGGTACCATCACCATGCTGGCCACTGACCAACAACAGGGGCCCCCTGCTACGCTCTTCCTGGATCCTACTGTTCTGCCGGCACAGCTGACGACAGACGGCGGTCAGAACCAGCAACAGCAGCCGCAGCAGCAGATCACTTTCATCACCCCCATGCAGACGTCCACATCTGAGGCTCAGGTCCAGGCTGTGTCACTACTGCAAGGGCAGATGCAGCTGGCCACTCCTATGGAGCAGCAGCGGTCGCCCCAGCAACAGATGCAGCCAGCCTCTCAGCCTGCCACCATGTTCCAAAGCCAACCCCAGCAGCAGCAGCAGCAGCCGCAGCAACAAACTCAACAACAACAACAGCAGCAGCAGCAACAACAGCAGCAGTCCGGGCTGCTCTTCTGTACCAACCCCCTCAACCCCCAGGACCTGCAGCAGTCTCTTCTCTTCAGCAGCCAGCCCCAAGGCCTCTTCCAGGAGCAGCAACCGATGCAGGTGATGACCAGCGGTGGGAACGTGATGGTGGAATCTGCCCCCAACCAGCCTCCAGTCCCCCAGCCGCAAGCACAGCCAAACCCGCTGTTGTTCTCCCAAGCAGGAGTCGTGTCGCTGGCACAGCAGGACACTGCAGAGCCCATGTCCTTCCAGGATCAGAGTGCAGTGGTGGTGGGAGACCCCTCTGCTCAGGGTGGCACCTCACAGCCAGGGCTGTTTCAGGACCAGCAGCCCATGCAGGTGGTTCCTAGTTCGGGCAACGTGTCGGTCGGCTCCGGGGAGCAACCCACGGTTGATATCTTCCTGCAGCAGGCAGCCATCAGTGCTCTGCAGGGAGGTGTGCGCACCCAAGAGATGCCTCCAGCAGCCCCCACGGCAGCCATCTTTTCTGCGCCCACTGCAATGTCCGTAGGGGCCCTCCAGAGCTCTGGCGGCTCCACAGCACAACCAGCCCCCGATTCCCTCTTCCAGTCAGCCATAACGGGGACCCTCAGCCAAGCTGGGCAGACGGCCCAGCCTGGCCTGTTCCTCTTCGACCTGCCCAATGGTGAGTGTTTTCATTGCGACTTGTGGACTTCAATGTTTGTCTGCTGAAATCATTAGGGGTGGGTATCACCAACCACCTCCCGATACAATATGTATCTCCATATAGGGGTCACAATACGATAGATCGCGACATATCGTGATACATGTGTATTGCAATATTTCATACCTTCATTTTTTGTTTTTATTCATTTTGTTAGAAAATAGACATGAAGGACCAAATGTTACTTTTTTCTGTAGAGCAACAGTTGCACTGTAGTGAATGTAAAAGACTACCTTCACAAAACGGTAGATCTGGCAGTTGCTGTGTAGCATTCAACATTCAGTAAATGCTATTAAATGAAGTATCGATACTGACACCTCCGATACGATACGAGTATCGTGAAGAGGCCCGTGACGATATATTCAGATACCGATATTTTGAACACACCCCTAGAAATCATGTTATTACAATAGCTGTAGAAAAGTAAGCTAGTTGTGTTATTGCCACAAGGGTTTCAGTTCTTAAATCTGATTTAGATCTGATTTCGTGCAGAGCAATTATTGAGGGTGCCTCTGAACCAGAGCAATAATATAATCCACTGATGCATAGTGTAGCATTTCCCTTGAATAGTTCCTACCCAACTTCATAAGCCATCAGGTTGTGGAGTGCATTCAACTGTGAAGTGTACTACTATAACATTTGTTTCTGTGTATATTAGCGGTTATGAGTCGACTGTCGTAAGATGATTCTGCAGTGTTCACTTACAATGAGGAGCATCTCTAATGCATCATATTGTCAAAACGGCACTGAAATATTATATTTCATACATGGGGAAAATCATACATGCATAGTTTTGGCTCAGTCAGATAGGTAACACTTTACTTGACGCTAGTGTCATAAGCATGTCATTACAACAGTGTCATAATAGTGTGATGGCACAGTTATGCATGTCTCATACACATTATGTCCATGTCATAAACATTTTATGACTGTTCGCCTTACGTGACATTCGGTTATGTCTTTGCCATAACCGAATGTCACTAGGCCAACAGCCATAAAATGTTTCTGCCATGGACATAATGTTTATGACTTATCTATGACTGCGTCATGACACTATTATGACACTGTAATTACACGCTTATGACACCGGCGTCAAGTAAAGTGTTACAGTCAGATAACATTAGAAAGAAACATGATTTGAACAGAAATTACAACTTTGCATCAGTGGAGAGGCAGGCTGGATCACTGAATGTATTGGTTGTCCAACTGTTTGCCATAATGGTAGAACATTAGACTACAGTTGACCCCGCCCCCTTTTTCACAGCAGTCCTGGCAGCCATTATTTGTAGGTAGACCAGAGCAATGTAAATTAATGGAGAAGGTGGCTCCATCAACCTGACTGAACTGATTTTAAAATGTATTTTTTTTTTGTAAGTGGGCATTTAGCCTGACATTTCAAATCTGGCTCTCGATTAATGTGTCACTTCATATTCACACAGTTTTAGGCCATTTTTGACAGAGGTGGGCGTGTTCTCCATTGATTTGCATTGACTGAAGAGCACAGGTCTACCAATGGAAGATGGAGGCTGCACATGCTGTTTTCCTGTCCTCCAGATTATTGTTATTTTCTTATTTCATAAACGTCTTTTTTTTTATTGCACGTTACCTCCCCTGCAGACTGCAGTCAACTGTTGAACACCCAGGGCCCGCCTCTGACCAACCCACTGGTGTCACTGGGCCATCCGGGGGGTCCCATGCCCGTCCAGGTGCAGGTGCAGGGCCAGAACCAGCTGGCGAGCAGCGCCCAGATCCAGAACCTCCTAGAGCAGACGGGCGGCCTGAGCGACACGCAGAACATGGTGAAGATCGACGACATCCTGGAGACGCTACAGGAGCAGGAGAAGAACTTCTAGGCCCCGACGCAACGTCTGAAGGGGAGGAGGCAGGGAGGCGCAAAGGAGGTGCCAGGGACTGGTGGAGGTGGGGGAGGTGTCCAGTGAAGGTGTACAATACATGGCCTCTGTTCAAGAGTGAGAGCCGCTCACTGCCACTGAGAGGCGCTCGTGTAAATCTATTAGTTTCACGTCAGTAACTGTGGAGCTGGAGAGTGAGAGTGTGTCTGTGTGCGTAGAAGAGGGGGTGGTTGTCATGTGATTCACAAGCCGTTGGAGGTCTGGTAATGCGGTCTGACCAGGGGGTGGGGGTGGGAATTGCCTAGTAGGGCCTGTCAGCATATCACATGGGGAGGAGGGGTGTTATACTACACCCAGGCCCATGTCTCATCTCAGCACTTTGTTTTCCACTGCCTCTTCTTCCTTCTCGTTTTCTACTACTACGTCTTGTTTATCTTTCTCTTCTTCTTTTTGTTTTTTTTCCTTCTTCCTCATCCTCTTCTACTTTTACTGTGATCTTATTAATGCAACTCATTCTTTCTCCTTCTCGTGTTTCTCTTTCTCTCTATTTAACTTTTCTTCCGTTTTTATTAAGAATAGGTTTTATTTTATTTTTTTCTGTGGTCCATTTTACAGAAAGCAGCTCATCGTTATCAACTTGTACTCTTATTATTAAGTGTATTTTTTTAAACCATGGTAATCTTTAGCACTTTAGGGGCCTGTGTATGTGTGTTGGCTCCAGGGGCTCTAGCCGAGCACATTACGCCCCTCTGCCTCACAAACGGGCCCATGCTCTGTGTTGTGTTTCCAAGTCACTTGTAAAAGCTTTCTAGAGCTGTGTGTGTTTTTTGTTTGTTTTTATACCAAAACTAGTATCAGTTTCCATACGTAACTCTTGCATGTCCAACGTTTTCATACTCATCTTCTCAAAATGTTTTGTAAGTCTTTTTAATATTGTGTGTGTGTGACTGTGTGTTGAAGTGAGAACAAATGCACTTGCACATTTGTTAACGTGTGTGTGGGTGAGGAGTGTGTGTGTCGCACTCCTTCGCATCAGTGTGGGTTGTCTGCAAGAGGAGGCTAGCTGCCCTAAGCGTAGCCACTGTGTAATAGGTTATATCTGAAGGCGTAGGTACATAGCTTCTCATTCATTCCAGTCAAGACGTTAGGCCACACTGCTTTTCTGTGTGCATCTGTAGGAGTCGACTCGTCAGTTCAGTGCCCTTTCCGTCTATTTGTGCACATACACAAACTACGTCAAAGATACTATGCGTACAATGTATGCATAGTCTATCAGCGTGTGTTTGTTTTTTTTTAAATAGAAGGATATACAGCATATTGCTATTTGTAAGTATTTAACAAAGAGCTTGTTGTGTGTTTTTTGTAGTGGTAGTTAAAACAATGCCGTAGATGTTCATCTGGCATGTGGCTGTTTGTGTGTGTCAGAAACATACAGCTTTTATAGTGAGAACTCATTCTGAGTGCGCCTCATAGAATGAACTCTATATTTGTTTGTTTTCGGTTTTCTAAGACATCGGCAGCCATTACTGATCTACCTAAAGGTGCTACGTGTAGTAACTATGGACACTTGTTGTGATGTTTACATTTGCAGTCATATCAGTAAGTTATAGTGGTTTTTCTGTTATATAGTAAAAGATGAACATGTGACGGCCCCCGTGAGACTGGGTGTCTCTCAATATCTCTGGACCTCCTTAGACTGAGGGCCTCTTGTCCAGGTTTCCTGAAGTTAGTGCCACATCTTTGGGCTCCATCTATGGGACCTCCAGAACCTATGGGCCGTCAAGTCCAACAGTGCTAGAAAAAGACTTTAAAAAGTGACTTGCCTGTGTATGTCTGTCTGTCTGTCTGTGAGTGTATATGTACATTTTTGTGTGTGTCTCTCCAACTTGTCTATCATTGTGTACATATGTGTGTGTTTACAGTTCTCATGCAGAATCATGACCATGATATTACTTACTTTTTTTAATAACATGCATTTTACAAGCCTTTTTCCAAAAAAAGAGAAAGGAAAGTAACTGACTTTGGTGACAAGTCCAATTCAGGCTTTCTTGTCATTTCCATTTATCTTCCCCTTGTTTTTCACATTCATCAACCTGACTTTGAGACGAGACAAAAAAATGGTCAAGCTGGTTGTTGCTTCTGTTCATGATTTTTACACACTTATCATTCTCTCCCTGACTACTCTACATTCCCTCACTCAAGTGTGAGGGGCAACATGCAGTATTTTTTTTTTCATAAAAGGTGAAACGATGAAATGTACCGTGTACATTTGAACCAAATAGACATAATGTAACAATGGCGTACACAGTCAACCAGAAGGTATCGGCCAGGTGGGGTTATATGATACCCGTGCAGGATAGAAAGAAATAGTTGACGGTTTGTGCTCGGCTCAACTTGAGCCGCCGCCGTTTTTTTGTATGTTACAAAGACAGTGGATGTGGCCGTCGGCATCACTGTGCACACAAACTGTGATTGTTGTCCTTTCGTAGAGCTCCTCCTTGCACCCGGTGGGATTACTGCTACTCACCGAGGTGTGTTTACTGCGAAGCACATTGGGCTCTGGGACAGCACGCAAGCCATAGAAACAAGCAACCACAACACACCAACCAACCAACCAACCAACAAACCAACAAACTAACACACCATCAACCAATCCTTACAAAACAAACACAAAACGACAACAAGGAAAAAAAGAAACAAAAGCCTCTCTGGTTGTCTGAGTTTTAGAGAATGTGCTTGATTACCTCACGGTGTAGGAGAGATCAAATTGACACTACATCTAACTCTGGACCAACCATGATTTTACACTCTATTTGTATAAGATGTTAATGGCAGCAGATCGTAAAAAAACCCTTTGTGTTATAAAAAAAGTCGAAATCCTTTTAAAATTCTGTTGTTTCACCATATAATGTTAACTAGTTTGATGTTTTTTGATGCTTTTCGGTTATTTTGAAAGTCGTCTTTGCATTTTAACAAGAAGAAGAAGAAAAAACACTTTCATACCATTGTAACATTTGTCAAGTTGAAATCATGTTTTATCACTTGGTATAAACTTCTTTGTTTGTTTCTTGAAGTATTTTGTGCCTTCGCAAGCCTTGCCCTCATACTTTTTATGAAGCTTTTGTATATACTAGATATTCAAGACATTAGATTTTGTCGTTGAACTTGCAAGAAGAGGGGAAGAAAAAAAAACAAGAGTTCAAAAAATAAGAAACATTAACATTTTAGTGTGAGTTTTGTTCTCTTGATGTTACTGACCCATTTGGACTAGGCGTAGTGACTGACTGAAGAGTACGAGACCATTTCCTGAAA
Organism: Engraulis encrasicolus; assembly: GCF_034702125.1. NCBI lineage: Eukaryota > Metazoa > Chordata > Actinopteri > Clupeiformes > Engraulidae > Engraulis > Engraulis encrasicolus. The sequence continues at coordinate 8,987,344 of NC_085860.1, forward strand.
CTGCTATGCAGCTCGGCCGACAGTGGGAGGGGGTGGGCAAAAGGAGGGGGTGTGGGATGTCAGATCTGTATTTACAGTAGTTGCCTTGGCGAGATTTCTTGTCACAAGGGAAAAGAAAGGGAATGGAGGAGGTAGAAGCGTCGATGCTCTGAAATTTGCGAGAAGCTGGTGAAGTTGTCTAGTGTTTTTTTTGTTTGTTTGTTTGTTTTGGTGATGTGGGCAGTATGGTTTGTGGAGTCTGTTAACGGTTTTGACTTTGAAGTTCAAATTTAAGTACAACTCTGCCCTGCCACCGTGTGTGCGTGTGTGTGTGTGTGTGTGTGCGTGCGTGCGTGCGTGCGTGCATGCGTGCGTGCGTGCGAGTGAGTGAGAGTGTACCAGAGAGAGGACATGTCACATTTATTTGATTGATATGAATTTGTCCATAGTTTTGGACACTATAAAGGCAAAGGTTTACGTGTGTGTGGGTGGGTGTGTGTGTGTGTGTTAGTGTTATATTTTTATTTTTTGTGTGTGTTAACCATCATGTGAACAACCATGTGAACTAATTATTAAATTTTACATATAAATATACATGTATTTTGCTTTAATATGAACATTTGTATACTCCTGCAATTATATTTCTGTAAACTATGCTGCTATCTCTATGAATAAAGATAGATCTCACATTTCCTTTCTCTTTCTTCAGACTGTGCATTCCCTAAAATACTAAGTTTGAATTGCAGACAAGACGCTGGTGATTGGTCAAAGGCAATTAAGACAGTTGTCGATATATGAAAATGGAGGGGCTAGCTTGCTTGCCTCAGGCACAAGTGTCTGCAAAGGATCAAGACTTACAGTAAATCTATGCAATTATTGGGTTGCTCACTATCGACCTTTTTCCTTTCACTTTGTAATTAGTCCATTCAGTCCATTCAGTATGTGATGGTATAATCTTCTTAGAAACTGGCTTAAATGTTGCACTTTGTTCCTTATATTATATTGACTCTTTATTTTTAATTAGTTGATGATGAGGCTGCGCAGAAGCAAGAAATGCTCCGTCTATGGCTGTGTACCAGACGGTAGTGTGTGTAGCTCTGCTCCGCCAGGAGGCACCGAAGCTACACACACATTTAGTCCATGGGCCGAAGCAGAAGTTGGTATCACCTGAGGTGGCAAAGTCTATCAATGTTTTTTGTGATCCTCCATGTCTGAGGAACATTATTTGGTATGATAGCCCTCTGGAAGTGGTAGCTTTCTTATATTTTTACTTACTTTTATAATGATATCCAGTACATTTCGCAATACATGCCTATATATAGATGTAGGTGTATGCAAGTGCCTGTGATGATGGAATATGTTTTTACTGATGTTATATCACATGTGGACACCTTAGGGATTTTACAAATATACAGTTTTAATGGATAATTTACTTTCCTAGGAATTATATAGGCCAAAATGTATCCGTCGTACACTTTTTCAGCAATATAATGCAAGGTTAGATTGATGCAGAAGCCTGTAGGAGGGTGGGTCAAATCCCAATATTTGCTACATCATATCTGGAGGGTGTGGGCTTTCAGAAAATATATGGTTTTGCTGGATTCATATAAATTACACACCTATTTAGGCCCAAAACCCATAACTCTCCAATGGATTTCAATGGAAATCAATGCATTTCAATGTAATGCAAAGCACATTACATAGCTGAGGTATAGAGGAATGTAGGAAGTTGGTAGATGTCTCAATGCACATAATATCACATCTAGAGTGTATAGACCTAAGAAAATAAATAGATTGGATAGCTTAATACAAATTACACAGTTATTTTAGACCCACAAATCATGGCCGTCCATTCAAAAGCAATACATTTCACAATATGCAAAGTACTTTACAGAACTAAGTATGGATAGAGGAAGTTGGGAGACCCCAGGGGTTAGGTTGGATCCCAAATGTTGTTATATCATATCTGGAGAGTGTGTGCTGTCAGGAAATACATGGGTTTGATCGTCTAATTTAAGTTATGCTGCTATTTTAGGCCCAGCACTCATAACTGTCCAATGGATTTGAATGAAAACAAATGCATTTCAATGTAATGTAACGTATACATTACAGAACTGTGTTGTAGAGGAATGTAGGAAATTGGAAGTTGTCCCAATGCATATTTCTAGAGTCTGTAGATCTTTAGAAAGTAGGCTATATGGACTAGATCAGTTATTCTCAAACCTTGGGCAGCCCTGAATGTATTCCAAATAGGCCTGTTTTATTTCAAAGTAATGCATTACAGAACTAAGGTAAGGAACCTATGTAAGTTGAAAGATCTGTCAATGCACATTATATCACTAGACCTAGACTAGACTAACCAGCTATTTTGGACTCAAAACTCATCTAGCCATCCAAAGAAAATCAAATCAAACTAGGCTATATTGCAGAACTAAGGTACAGTAGGTCTATAGTGTAACATAGAAAACTGGAAGATATTTCAATGGTCCTCATATTACATTCGGTCTATCCTAATAGACCTAGGTTACCAGAATTGCAATTGCACACGGAATCTCAGGTTTGATGATTCATCAAGGAGAGTAAATATGTTTAAGGGAACGTATCGGTACAGTAGGCCTATGTGTGCCTTACATCGATTGTTGCCTTTGAGTCAAATAGTGGACGTAAGCACACAAACTGAATGGAAATCTTTGACTGCATGTGAATTGTGAAGTGTGTTGTGTGAAGTGGTCCATATATGGGGCGTAGAGTAGGTGGGTTCCTGATCTCTGAGGAAAAGGATACGTATGAACATCTGCCAGTTAAACACAATCTCCTCACTACCTATTATCAGTGTTATTTCACAAAGGATGGCCAATCATGCACATTGATACTGTGCAAAGGCTGGCATGTCTGGGTAGGTGTATTTACACACAACAGCATGAGCTGACACCACATCCAGACAGCAAAGCTAAAAAAGAGCCCCCATGTGATCTTCCTGGCTCTTGCTCATGTCTTTGGCTCTATGCCCCATGAGCTACTCTGAGTAATGTTCCCCCCTTGAAGTCCCCATTTGAACAGAAAGAGGACTTTCAGCTTATCAAGATGTGGCTTGAAGTTTCAAGATGCCCATTACCAATCTCACCACTCGCAGTGCACCAAGGCATGATTAGTAATCATTAATTACAGATGACACTGAACTCAGATACTGCCTTGTGAGTCCAGATATCAGTGGTGAGGGAAAAGGCATCACTTGTGGTTACTTAGTGCAAGTGGAGACCTGCAATGGGAATGAGGCAGCATCGCATCAGCTCTTAAGAAGGCTGGAGATATTGGTGTTTCCTTTAGTTTCCTCTTCATACAGTCATGTACTTTGGAGATTGCCTCCACTGCCCTCAGCCAGATAGCTCATTATTTAGCACATTGTGCCATGGAAAGGTACATCGCCGGAAAAATGTAAGTATGTGTGACGGAGGTCATCTTGCACCTGTTCACCCCCCTCGGGGATCGAACGTGCGACCTCGTCAACTACAACGATTCGGCAATGGGAGACACAGTACGATACCGCTGGGCCAAGAGACTAGTCTCTCGGCCCAACGGCACGAGACTGTATGAGGCTATCGGAGGGAGGTTTACCAACGTTCCACGCCAACTCTGTGCTAGTTAGCCTCCGTTACACTCTCCCCCTTAAACCTCACTCCCATCCGGGTCACGGCACCACTGTGACGGAGGTCATCTTGCACCTGTTCACCCCCCTCGGGGATCGAACGTGCGACCTCGTCAACTACAACGATTCGGCAATGGGAGACACAGTACGATACCGCTGGGCCAAGAGACTAGTCTCTCGGCCCAACGGCACGAGACTGTATGAGGCTATCGGAGGGAGGTTTACCAACGTTCCACGCCAACTCTGTGCTAGTTAGCCTCCGTTACATATGCACCATACCTAATCACAAGTGAGATGTCTTTCAGATCTAAACGATTATGTAGAACTAAAGGCAGTATGGGAGTTCCAGGCTACTGAAGAGGTTGGATGCAGAAGGTTTGTGACAATATACATGTATCACCAAAATGTATGAGGGATGTGGAAAGCAAGGGTCACAGCCATCAAAAGCATGATCAACCTGTAGCTGCCTGGTCAGGGTTTACAGTTAAGTTCAAAGACACCCTCATGAGCCATAGTAACTGAGCCAGAGGCCCTTTGTGTCATATGTTATAAAATCAACTCACCACTGATACATTGAAACTGTTCATGAAACTTTCCCCCATCATTCTCAAATGTGTTGCCCCAGCAACCAGCAAACATCAACAATGCTGAGTGGATGGGGGAAAAGCCACAGGACCCAACAAATGGCGAACAGCTCCTAAATTCAACTTGTCATTTATCATTCACCATGCTTTCTCTACAGATAGTGCACACACAATGATCTTAACACGGAATATCTTTTTTAAAAAGGATAATTCACACACAGTAGAGTTTGTTAAAACATCATAGGTCTAAATTCCATTTTATGTGGGAAGGGTTCTGAATAAATTAAGTGGCACTATTTGCATTATTTCATTGAACATTGTCATTAAATTCTCATTTCTGTGAGTGAGCTGACAATTGTAAGATTCTTCTTTTGCAAATGCCATTTTGGGAGTTACGTATCCCCTTGACCTCTTGCCTTGTCCTAAATAATCTTGTTTTCAAACACTTGAGTGTCCACCTCCTGTAGATGTTGAGCCATTTTTGCAACCGAGACATTGGTCTCTCTCAAGATCTAATATACTTGTATAGCCATTAAATAGTACTTTCTAAAAATGAGGGTTTTTGGACTTGCTCAAACTTTTTCCATAACTGCAAGTATATATTAAAAGGAGACTTGGCAACATTTTTCACTTCATGGGTGACCCAATACTTCCAGTGCTTGAGGGCCAACAAAACAAAATTGGAAAAAAAAATCTCATGTACCGAAGTAGGCGTGATCCTTTTTGTATCAACTGATAGCACTCTAGCCCATTTTAGGATATCTTGGGCATCTTAGCATGCTTCTCCAGCACATCGCTTTAATAAATTACAACTATAGGCTAAATGTGTCCTGTCCCACTAACTGAAAAAACATTATTTAACATAACATATATAGACTTTCTAAAGATCCTCTGGATATGATATTATTTGTTTTGAAACATCTCCCAACTTCCTACATTCCTCTACCTTAGTTCTGCGGTGTACTTGCAGAACTTGCATTTGGAATGCATTTCAATGGTCAGCAGCTAAAGTATCTGAATAATGTGTATTAATCAATCTAATCTATATATTTTCCAAAGGTTCATAATGTGTATAGAAACATCTCCCAACTTCCTCTATCCGTACTTAAGTTCTGTAAAGTACTTTGCATACTTTGAAATGCATTGATTTTTAATGGACTGCCTTGAATTGTGGGTCTAAAATAACTGTGTAATTAGTATTAAGCTATCCAATCTATTTATTTCCTTAGATCTATACACTCTAGATGTGATATAATGTGCATTGAGACATCTCCCAACTTCCTACATTCCTCTATACCTTAGTTATGTAATGTGCTTTGCATTACATTGAAATGCATTGATCGCCATTGAAATCCATTGGAGAGTTATGGGTTTTGGGCCTAGATAGGTGTGTAATTTATATTAAACTAGCAAAACCATATATTTTCTGAAAGCTCACACCCTCCAGATATGATGTAGCAAGTATTGGGATTTGACCCAGCCTCCTACAGGCTTCTGCATCAATCTAACCTTGCATTATATTGCTGGAAAAGCGTACGGCGGATACATTTTGACCTATGTAATTCATAGGAAAGTACATTATCCATCAAAACGGCATATTTTTAAAATTCCTGTGTCTACGTGTGATATCAATAAAAACATATTCCATCATCACAGACACTTGCATACACCTACATCTATATATAGGCATGTATTGCGAAATGTAATGTGTATCATTATAAAAGTAAGTAAAAATATAAGAAAGCTACCACTTCCAGAGGGCTATCATACCAAATAATGTCCCTCAGGCATGGAGGATTACAAAAAACATTGATAGACTTTGCCACCTCAGGTGATACCAATATGTGGAAATTTGGGTCCTGGCTCATGCGCTAATTCCGTCTGGTGTGAACCAGGCTACTTTCACCCATGTCCTGACTGCTATTTATCCCTTCTATCACTAGGGGCAGAGTTCCTGTGATCAAGGCACACAGTAGTCAAACTCTCTCCATTCACAGAGCATGTCCCCACATACACTGATTAATTGTGTGGCTGCTTTTAATCTGTCAGGGAAGTGAAGAGATGTGAGTGTCTGGGAAATGACCCCATGACCTTGGCCTTGGAGGCCACCATCCTCTACCAATTTAGCCCCTGCGGCAACCCTAACAAATGCCTCATTCACTCATTCCCTCAAAGCTAATGAACAACGTGCCTCCCATTTCTCGGATTGTGTGTTTATTAATGAGACATACTGTGCAGTTGGTTAAAAAAAAGTGGGTTATGAAATTATTATCCTTGCTGCCTGTTGACAAAAAAATGGTGGCTTGGCAGTGGGGGAAAATGGTAAACTTGTTTTGCAGAATGCATTAATGGCAATGTTTTGCTGGGATACTCCCTGGTGAGCAGAAAATACTTAATTTGACTGGGATGTCTAACAAGAAGGAATCTACTTCGTGGAACTGTACTGTACTTGACAACTGTAGAACTGTTAAAAAAAAATACAACTAGGACTCGGCCTACACACAAGGACAGCTGAAGATAAAACTATAATGCACTAAAAAAAAGACAGCCTTTCCTTACAACTACAGTCTGTCACTGAGTTTTATTGGATGCAATTGAGTGACGAATGCAAAGAGGACTGTAGACACAAGACACTTCAAAAGGCATGCAATCAGTCACGTATAAGAGGGACTGTCTGTAATTGAGCTGACAATTTCATTTAAAAAAAAAAACTTGCCTGCCTCAAGATATAAGGCCTTGTCTTCTACGCAAATGTGTTATGGTAAAGTCCAAAGTGGAGTTCAAATGCAGTTAATCTGTCTGAATCTCTCTCTCTCACACACACACACGGGTCCAAGACGTCCAACATGTCCTTCGGTGCAATGGATACTTTTGCTTACTGTAAATGCAAAAAATATATATTTTTTTGAAAAACTTTTTTTGACTTGGCTTTCATGCATTCACTTTTCAAAAAATGGTTTTGAAATTTCATGTTTTTCACAGTTACAGTAAGCAAAAGCATCTGTTGGCACTTAAGGACAGTGTCATGTGTTGGACGTCTTTGACCCACACACACACACACACACACACACACACACAGGAATATTTATTTACAAGATTGAAAATGTGAACTGACAGAGAGGCCATGGTGCATGATTGGGACCATAGAAAACATTGGGAAGGACTGGTGATCACATGGTTTGTTGCAGTTGTCCATGTTGCAGCAGTCACAAGAGTAGTCAATGTAATTTATTAAATTGCCTGCTGTCTGAATGAGACATGTTTGGATGGATTGTGGCGTAGGCCTACCATTATGATAAATTGCATAGTCTTAAACATGACAATTGTGTGATTTACAATGGGGGTATTTTCAGTTTATGGGGCAATGAGAATCAAGGACCGACAAAAGCGCAATAGTAGGCTATCCTAGAGCCTTGTCAAAGCACAGGTTGGAGCGTCTAAATCAGATTATTAGGTAAACTGGATTTGTGACGTAGGGGTTTAAAACTGCAGGGAGCATCGTACAGTCTTGGCCACGCTAAGTAATCAGTCGCTGCTCGGAGGCGTAACAAGACTGGTGTGTTCTGACGGGTATGAATCCACAAACAGTATCGTAGTTTTACAGTTGAAGGGCGAGCTCCAGCAAGGATGGCGTCCTTTCTACAGGTAAGATCCCGCGTTTTAAACCGTAGGTCACTGATGTGTTGTAGCCTTTTGGTCGGCAGTGACTCTCAATAGCTGTAGTCAGTCAATCCTAATTTGAGTGGTTACAACGGGGCTAATAATACTTTGTCAAGGTTAATAAGGCGCGGTTCTTTCACAAGGAATTTCATTGCTGGATATTACCCGTGGCTTGATGCGTATTGAAGGACGCTACATTTTACCTAGAACTAGAGGTGCCTGGAAGCAACTTGAGTGGCAACATGTAACATAAGGCTAAGGCTGCAATGCACCAACGCGCAATGATGGGACTACTTGATCTGTTATTTTGTAGCAGGACACATTACAGTCACTAGCGCCTTTAATAATTTTCCTTCATAGGCTACACCATTGTTTAACGCTAAGGAACTTCAAGCTCATGGCATTATAAAGGCTGCACTTGTCTATGATAAACGTGAGTTGGTATAGGTTGCCAGTGCCACGCTGATTTGTTATTCTTCGTTGCAGATATCTGACGATGAAAAGGGACACGAACTGGGTCTCTTTTGTATCCCCAAACACTACGAGGGGGATTTAGACCATGTCCTCATTCCCCACGGTCTCATCATGGATAGGTAGTGTATCCTACTCACTCTTGACATTTTGGTACCTGGTGGAATTCAACCGTGCGTGTGTGGTGGGATATGCGTCACCAAAGCTGCTGGAGCATATGCAGTTTTTCTGGTTGACTCATTCTCACTTCTGAAATATCTGTAGGCTAATACAATGTTCACAAAAGATGGGGATGTCTGGCTTTTGGTTAAAGTTGAGAAAGTTAATCAATGTAAAGTATCTATAGGCTACTATGCCCTTGCGCAAGATTGGGTTAAGAGATTTAGGTTCAACCTGACATTCACATAAAACCCAGATCCCTATTTTTGTCAACAGAGTATACACTAAGCACAGGGAGCAAATCACATTTGCCTGGATCAGTGACTTTGTTTACTCTGTAAATTGAAGGTGAAGTCATGCTTTGCCTACGCCAACTTTGCATTTGTTGCCATCCTGTCAAAATGTCCACATTTGCATACTTCTGTGTTTTTGCCCTATAGGACTGAACGCTTGGCCCGAGATATCATGCGAGACATGGGAGGACATCATATAGTTGCTCTGTGCGTGCTCAAAGGTGGTTATAAATTCTTTGCTGACCTCCTAGATTACATCAAGGCACTTAATCAGAACTGCGATAAGTCAGTACCGTTGACTGTGGATTTCATTAGACTTAAGAGCTACTCAGTGAGTGCCCCATCTACATTTCTATATCTTTTCCCTTTTTTTGTTGAAATACAGTAGGGTCTGTCGTAGTGGAAGTGTTTTTACTTTGTTGCCCAATGGTTGCTGTAATGTTGCATCCAGATGTGTAAGCCAACACAGATTATTAGTGATGGCCAAAGCACTTAGTCTAGTGAGTGATGTGCAATAATCCATACTTTAACATACCAGCACAAAAAAAATGGTAGCAGTAGTGTGAGTCTCATTTTTTGTGTGTGCATTAAATGCTCCTAACAGAACGACCAGTCAACCAACAAAGTCAAAGTTATTGGTGGCGATGAGCTGTCTGCCCTGACGGGGAAAGTGAGTAATTTGTGGAGAACTGGTTCAGTGTCTTACATTTATCAATTCTTCCACTTTTTAACCTATTGTTGAATCTTACTATGTTTTTTTCCCCTCAGAATGTGCTGATAGTTGAGGTAAGACTTCTAGGTCGATGGATTTTTTCTACTGCCAAACTCAATGAATCAGATGTGTTACAGTCACTGTTGTACTGTATCCTTGCAGGACATTGTGGAAACGGGCAGAACCATGGAAACGCTCCTCGCACTGCTGAAGGAGTACAAGCCTAAGATGGTCAAAGTGGTCAGGTATGACCCATCCTGCTGATCAGCAACTTGCCAGCACTATTTACACACTTATTCCATCAGCAAGGGTACTGATTAGGCACATTTCTCCTGATGTTAGCAGGCCCATATTATCAGGCAATAGGGCTGTAACGATACCCTCAACTCACTCAATCTTTCACCTATGGTTCGATACGCTGCACATTTTTTTTAATGCATCTTTTTTTATCTTTATTTTATTTTTTCACAAAAAAACTATACATTATGATTTATAGAGGTTACAAGTCACTACTAAATATTGAAAACTGAGTATTAAAAATAATAATGAGGAGGATCTTAAACTTGAAAGCACCATCACTTCATGTCATGTGCTTGTTTTCTGCACTGACGGGTAACAGAACAGAAAGCGTATCACAATATCGTATATAGTATATACTGCCTTCTTGCATCGCGATACAGTATCGTGACTGTGTATCACGGTTTCTCGGTTCGATACAATCGTTTCAGCCCTATCAGGCAGGCAGTGATTTTTTTAAGTGTAATTACTGTATTTTGGCTTTTGCACTTGGTATGAGGCTTGACTTGTAGGCTCGCATGCAAACACTAACTGCATACAGCAAAATAAGAGCAGGGGAATTTACCCACTGCGAGTGACCTGGTCACATGACTAGGATCCCTATAGACGGGATGGAGATGGAATTAAAAGCGAGAGTGGTTACTGCTGAGGGCAAATGAGACTGAGCAGAGAGAGCATTAATGGTTAAACATCTACCATCCCCCCCTCCCCATGGCTGTCTGTCTCCCATCATCTGCACTAAGTTTAGACGTGATGGTGGCACGGTTGCGGCCTGGCCTCAGAGAGAGGGAAGCCATTAGACTTGATGAGCAGGCAGGCAGGCAGGCTACTAAGTCACACTCCGGCACCAGGCCAGCTTCTTGTCTTCTGCTTTCTCTGACACCGTCATACACACTATGGATGCCAGTCCGGAGAGTTTGGCACTCACTCAATGTGCTGAGCGACTGTATACAGTGCTGTTGGTGGGCTGAGAGCGCTGAATGCGCAAAGTGAATGTGATTTTGGCCAGCTTTTTAGCTGCAGTGGCCCACTTAATTTAGTAAATGACTCTGCTGGAACGCTTTGCTAGAAGGCATTATCAAGAAGGGTGGTTTTTCCAGAACCACTTGACATTTTGTTGGTACAGTGACTGTATTACATCATAATGGTCAGTTAGCCTTGTTGTGTAGAGATTCAGGTAATGCGCTCTCTGTCTCTCGGATGTTTGTAATGGACAATGGCATTTTTTTCATAAAGCATTATCCCAAAGGTATTGGAAGCTGTTTAGGGCTGCGTTTGCCAAAAAAACTTAAGTAGTACTTAAGCCTAAGTAGTACTTAAGTATGACGGACCACCTAGGCAATATATCAGAATAGGTCTCACATCATTATTAAAGTTTATACATAAACTATTTTACCTAGCACATACACTTTGCACAAGCATTTTAATGGCATGAACGAGAAAAAAAATATTGTATGTGGGCCTATAAAATTATTGTATGCATAAACTTTCAGTGGTCTGCTATATTGCCTAGGTGGCTCCTCATACTTAAGTACTACTTAGGCTTAAGTACTACTTAGGAGTTTTTGGGAAACGCAGCCCTGGTCCCCAAGTAGTTAAATATTTATGTGTTTCACGTTGTTATGCGAGCTGATTAATTTCATTAATTTATAAAATAGATTGGTATAGATAGAGTAACCCAATTCATTCCAATTCAGAGAGTTAGGCCTATATCCATCTTATAAAAAGTTTAATGATGCACTGTGTAATATTTGTAGTGGTTCATTTCCAGAATTCATGCTGCCCATTCACAAACAAATACCACCATCAAATTCATTATTCAAATTCACTAATCAAAAGAATTCATTATGACTGAGAAAATTGTACTTTTCACACATGAAAAGTGGGATCTTCTCCATGGTCCTCCATTTTGATTTTCCATTTTTAGCTGCAAAACTTAACTTTACTTTGGTCATACTAGTAAATATTGGTTTATTATAGTAAATATTCATGCAGTGTGAAGAAAAAGGAGTTGCACACAGGAGCTTGATGCTGTTGTTCAGTGAAACTGTATTAAAAGCTGAAAATAAAGAGAAGCCAAAACAAAAAGTGGGATGCAAACGTTTCGGGTCTAACCCATCTTCAGTGTTCCCGGTTCCTTTTTCTTCACACTGCATTTTTGGTTTGGAATTACGCACAGAGCGAAACTTCTCAAGAACTCTCTCTACCTTCACAGTAAATATTCATGAAAAGATAGGCAATAGGCAGCAGCAATGTTTCAATGTGCATCATAGTTGCAATACCTACTCTGACCACCGTCCTACAGAGTGCACTTAAATGAAGAAGCACTTAAAATGACAGTTGATCCAGAGATGATTTGTTTGACTTTATTTAGCTAAATAAGAAGACAAACAGATAGTGGTACTCAGACCCAGACTAATGCTGTTTGTTCCGTCTGTCTGTCTGTTCTAGTCTGCTTGTGAAGAGAACACCGAGGAGCTCCGGATACAGACCCGACTGTGAGTGAGCTCTTCTCCATTCCTATAATGTCCTAAAGAGACTTAGGAGCAATTTTCATTTAAAAAACCCCCCCCCAGAGCTCCCTCTGCTTATTCAATTTTATACTCGATAAGTCTTTCTGAACAGAGTTGAGTATGGCGAAGCATTAGAGGGGGAGTTGCCTGTGTGACACATCCACTCCTGGTAGTTATGCAATGCTTTTAAGGGGGTGGAATCGGTTAATCTTTTTAAGTAGATCCCAGGCACACAGCTGCCATTTGCTTCCGGCTCTCAGTCGGTCAGGTTGTGACTGAAAGATAAACCTGACGTACGCAGAGAGATCTAAACCAGGCTCTCCATGGCAACACCAGTGCCAAGACCTAGTGCCCGCAATGCAACCACAACCACCACCACATTTGTTTGACTTGTCTCCATGAGTACAAGTCAATGTTGCTCCTCCAGTCCTGTCCCACGGCCTCATGTCTCGTTGTCGGCCCTCCTCCGGTGGTGGAAAGGAACGATATGGTTTTCCCAGCAGCTCAGAGCGCTCCTTTGTGGATTCTCCCCATTCAATATTCTGAGTGTAAATGGGAATTAACTCATTTCTGAGTTGCGTTTTTGTGAGATATTGAATAAAAATTGTATGGAGATGTTATTGAGGATGCCATAAGGCTGGAGGAAGCATTAGAGGAGGGAGAATGAGAACTGGCATAAATGTGGCCTGCGATATCCGGCCCACTGGGCTTGCTCCATCAGACAGACTGCAAATTAGTAAATGAGTGGGGCTGCCTCCATTAAGAGATTGGAAACATTTCATTATGTGAATGCATAAAAAGAATTTATTTTGGGCTTTTATATGTTTTACCACTAGTCTGACTGGTATGAGGTTAACTGTTGGAATCAAGTGTGGGTTTGTTTGGTGTAATTGAATATCTGGTTTGCTATAGTGCATTGGACCTTTGTGCCAAGATTTTTTTCTTCTTTTTAACAGATTTTGGGTTTGAAGTCCCTGATAAATTCCTCGTGGGATATGCATTAGATTACAACGAATACTTCAGAGATCTCAGCGTAAGTTGCTTTATGTATTTACTTGACAGTGATCCGATTCATAGACTTTGAAGTATTACATTTACAGTAGACCTCAGTGCTTGTACTTTTTTACAAAAAATCTTGCAAATGCCTGCTAATTTGTGGCTTGTTTTGTGTCCACATGCAGCACATCTGTGTCATCACTGAGCATGCAAAAGAAAAATACAAAATGTGAGAGGAGCAAGCTGGGCAGGCTCACGCCACTGTGAATGAGTTTCTTGTGTTAACTGCGTTGAAATTCAAATTTATTTTTATACATTTACTCTAAGAACACATTGAATGTGATTTTTTCCCCCCTCAAGATGTTTTGGTAAGACAGAGGTTACAAACGGCCAAGGGGAGAGTTGAGAAAAGCAATTATGGAATCATGTTAATCATGAAATATATTATTTTAATAGCATTAATTGTAAATATAACAAGAGTATGAGTTCTATCATTCTATTCTATTTATCTCAATATTGGAGGCCTTGGGTATACTTGAAGGCATTTTTATGTTCTGTTTTATGTTCTGTAATACCAAACAACCTCAGGCGATAATCCTTGAGAGAAGAAAAAAAATGTTTTAACTCTGAGTCCATTCTTATTTGTCCTTAATCCTGAAGTTTTTTGTTACTCTCAACACGAGAGATTAGACTGTAACTTGTAACAATGATTATGTATTTATTGTTTTATTATTTGTTAGTTGTGGTAAGACCTGCATTGTGATAACACTGGATCCTACGTGCTGGTCTGTTCTTTGTCTTTTCATGGTGGACTCATGAAGCAATAACAATGATTAAAAAAATCCAAGGAAAACATTATTCCTGTCTCTGTAACATCATTATGCATCACTGTAATGCACTCTTAACATGATTTTGCACAGGGATGGTGGGGACAAAAGCTCTGCTGCTTGGTGTTACTGTTGAGAGGATCTGTGTGCTTACTTAAATCCACTAGGTGGGGCTAAAAACACATGCCTTGAATGACCTAATCCAAATGGATTTCTACAAACTCAAAAGTCTCAAGAAGGCTGCAAAAGTATTGAATGCCAAGGGCAGATCACGGGTAATAATGGCATTGATCAAATACAAGCAACCCCAGTGTACATTCTGAATGGTACTGCAGTGTCCGCTTGTAGTCATCTCGAGGCCACTACACAATGCATGTTAAGAGAAGGGGATCCTAGTTTTCACACAACGTGACAGTTATGCATTCTTGGGAGAGTTTTACGGACTCATTTTCAGCTCATACTAGACAGACATGGGGGAACAACACAGATGACACTATTCCTGCGGCGCTCTGCCAATTTAATTGCCTTTAACCTCTGCATGTACATGTCACAGTAGCCTACTTGCAGTGATTATTCAACACGTAGAGTCGAATTTAGCACTCTGATGGTACTACTTCCTTAGTATATTGAATTAACACTGCAACATTAACTGTACAGCAGGCATACGGTAGGCCTACCATGTGCCTTAATTGAGTGCAATACAAGCAATTTTGGTGATGTCTTTTATCATGCCATTATCTTCAATCCTTTACAAACAACAAACATAAAGGGTACATTTTCAAGTGTTTATTCGTTAATGTGAAAATGCACAAGAGAAGACGACACTAAGGAATGTAGGCTATTTAGTTTCACTAAACACAGAAGATTAGTTGGACAGGTTATAATGGACAAACCGGGGTGGTTGTTTTACAAATGGACATCACACGTACAGTTGCTCTGTAGGCCTAAGGCATAGCTGGAAGGCATTCCAAAATGTGGACCATGAAAGTCACAGGTGGCGTTTGCACTTACATAAGGCCAAAACAATAAAGAAAGGTAATGATGGTCCGTGGACTGAAATTCTTCATGTCTCCAAGACGGTGATCTTATTCACTTGGATTCTGAATCACTATTAACAGATACTCTTTGTCTGAAAACAAGAGATATGGGGGTGTCAGTCAGACAATTCTGCATTGATTGATTTACAAACAATTTGAGTAATGTTTTCCTGTGGTTATTTTTACCTGGAGCGACCATAATCTCGTGCTTCTTGGATCTGATCCTGAGAAATGTCAAGTCATTCTGCGGATCGATGTCTCTCACTGTACTTCTCGCCTTAATGGTCAGCTGGTGCAGAAGACCTGCATATTGCACTGTGGTTGAGTTGTCAAGGGTGGTTCTGATAGGAATACCTTCAGACAAACATGAGACATGCAGAGTTAGCACTAACACCATTCAAGTCCAGTAGGCTACAATTTACAGCAGCTTTGGCCCAGCAACCCTCGCGGTAATCTATTTTAGGTTGACCACAAGCAATATAAACAAAGTATGTAACGACTAATGCACAATGTTTTCGTATACTTACCCTCAGCATTTACAACTATTGTTCCAATTACCCCTTTGTGCGTCTGAATTCTCTTCAGTGTCTCCTCTACTTCTGCCTATGAATATGAATGAAAGACAAAAACGAGCAACATTATGTTACTTGGCTATACAATTGATTACTTCACCAACATCTACTGTACAGAACAAGATTGCAGCAGCGTTGAGGATAATATGCCCCTTATCTGGCGTTAGCTAATGCTAAAATCAGTTGGTGACAAGGTAAATTGGACCTAGGCTAGCCGGTCGTAAATTACAATGATACTGTAACGTCAATACCAAATAAAACTTGCCAAACAATCGCGCTATCCTTAGAAGTTATGTAGACACATCAACTATTATAAATAGCGACAGTCTAACGGCATTGTACCATTTTCCCAAGTGGATCAGCTGCTTGCTTGATGCTGGCGTTGTGGTTGCTATGTGGAAACGGAAGTCCTTTGCCGAATTTTCTCCGATGGGGAAATTTCGAAATGACACCGCAGCTCACTGCTGTGTTGTTATTAGTGCATTTATAATAATAATAATAATAATAATACTCTAGAGTTAATAGAAAATATATACTCATACATGCATGCTACGTTATATACCAAACAAGTCATACAATTGAAATTATAATGTTAAAAAATAACGCTTGCTCACCTTTTCCAAACTACATATCCCAACAAGCACAGCGAGTGTCGTCACAATATTATTGCGGAAGTGCAGTTGCTGGATTAGTGCAACGTGAATATTGTGAATTATTCTGTGCACCCATTGCTTTCAGGTTTTGGGTTTGTTTTTGACTAGTAACGAGTCACCGTTACTGTCTTAAGATATTTAAGTTCTTGATCCCTTATCGCCTGTCTACATTATGTCTGCTATGACATTAGCAGGAATGGATGACACTGACAGTGAAGACGAGCTGCCGCCTGGCTGGGAAGAAAGGTCTACAAAAGATGGATGGGTGTACTATGCAAAGTAAGCAAACTTAAGCTCCATAATACTTGCGTGTTGTTTAGACGCAGTGTACTGGTGTGCTTTATTGCATCAGTTGCATGCTTAGTGTATTGCTGAGATCAGGAAAGTCAAGAAAGAGTAGCCTATGCAGTTCAGAGTTTGTTCATTGCAGTCTTGAGTGAGTTTGCTATGGAGACTCTGGTAGTTCACCCTCTGAGTATTGCAAATTGGAACTGTATTCTACTACTACAGAGGTAGTCCAGTGACCTGTCTGTTTATAATCGAACACTAATCTTCACTAAACAGATGGCAATGTGTCATGTACAGTAACAGGTGTACCAATACGTCTGATTTCAATACACCATGATTGCCACCCCTGGCAGGAGTTCATATCAGTTTTGAGCCTTCAATTTACACCTCATTGGTTTTGATTTATTTGTTCTTTCTTGTTGCAGTCATGAGGAGATGAAGACACAGTGGGAGCACCCTAAGACAGGAAAGAAAAAACGCTGTGCTGGAGGTTTGACTCATTTAAATTTTGAACTGGGCTAACAGAGCATTAAAAATCCCAGAACAATAACAACGTAATGGTATATTGCATAATGTACATCAGTGTTACTCAAACTTTTTCAGGCCGAGGACCACTTTGTCACCAAAAAAATGTTCAGGGACCACCTATCACGTGAATTGACAGTTGACGGATGCTAATTTGACAGTGCTAAGCTCAATGCAGATCATTTACCTTTGATTCACATTGCAAGCCTGTCTTATTGTGGTGAAAAAAGGCTTCTGCTATGTTAAGCTTTGTTATGATGTTACAAATATAGCATATAGCCCTTCTTGGAAAAAGTAGAAATCCCCTCGCGGACCACCTGAGCTCTGTCATGGACCACCTGTGGTCCCCGGACCACACTTTGAGAATCACTGATGTACACACATTTATGGACTTGCATTAGGATATCAATACAATATGATAATTGATCAGCCTTGTCAATAATGGAGTGCCAGAGCTGAGGGTCTCAGTCCTTATTCTACTTGAATTATCTTTTGCATTTGACATGGCGAACCACAACATACTTTACTATATACTCTCAAACATGGGCATCATGGGTACAGCCCACTCCTGGTTCAAATCAAAGAACGCAGATTCTAGATTGGATAAGAAGTATCACTCCTTTGAAAATGCATTGGCCGTGACGGTGTAGTAAGGGGGCGTAGCCTGCGGACATGGTGCGCATGGTCAGTGGATGCAGCGCCATGATGATGGATAAAAATTGTACTCTGTAAACTCTGCAAAATCAGTCGAAAGAGGATATCCGGTTGTCAGTTTTCAGTTTGTGGCCAAATAAGCTGCAGCTGTCTGTCAGTTGTCCTTAATTATTCCCCGCAATTAATGCTGACCAACATTCACCTGTTCCACACTCCCCTGCTCGAGTGGCATTGCACTTGGCATTGAACTATGCCTCCTATGGGGTACCTAAGTCTCTGCCCCTTCCGGGCAGCTCATGGGGCTTTAAAAGCCAAAACTTTTGACTGGGCTTCAATAGACTGATCAAAGCAGGACAAGCACAGTTGGGCGAGTGGAGATCACAGAGCTGCTGTATTTCTGTCTGAGCTGATGCTCTCTGGGCTTGTGCCTTGTGGGTCATTTCACGTGAAATCAGACGCTTTGGGACCCGACCGATCCGGATTTCAATCATACTTGGTGTGCCTTTTTAGGAGCAAGGTAGCACCCCAGAACTGCATTGGTTTGAATCTGACACTAATATTAAGGGAGAAACAGACTAGGAAAGGTTCACATTTTAGGGTAGGACACTATACATTCAGCCTTGAATATATCAGTCAGTGTTAGTCACAAAAAGATGCCTGTGGTATTGTTTGAAAGCTCTTTTCTGGCTCTACATATTACACAATCAGCTTGGAATACAACAACTCTCAGAATATGAATTTGAAATATGAAAATTTAAAAATGAATATCTAAAAAAACTATATTTTAAAATGGCCAGTTCCTTGTCCAAACGTAGCCGGCAATGTCATTAGCAACACCTCAAATGCTGGTGTTCGGTTCTTTATTCATTTCAGAGAGAATTTGACTCACAAATATGGCATCATACAGACCACTTACTAATAATATGGTAATACCATAGTAGCATCACATGACAAAACAAAAACAAAACAAAAATGGACAGTTTCCATGGTCACAGGTTTCAGAAACTAAGGCAGATGTCCATTTATACACACCAAATGATGATATGTGAATGTTTGAACATTCCTTCTCTGTGTACCTGTGTCATCTTCCCTTTACCGTACTTTAAAGAGATAATCAATGGCTACACTCTCATTTTGTACTCTACCAGTGCATTTGAAGCAGCAGCTGTGTCTTTTGTAGATAATGTATAAGTACGTCCCGTTGCAGTTAGGTTCCACTACCAGAAGCACATCCTGATGATCCATGACAAGTCTATCTGGTCTGAAGGGAAAAGTGAAGGATGGAGATGGTCCATGAGGATGCAGGAATTTCAGTTTCACCACTCCAGTGTTCAGCATACATTCCTCAACACATGCTAGCCACCAGTTGCCATCATATACAGCTACATCATACCCCTTTGATGCTTGAAAATGTAACACATTCCTTTACTGAGCTCACTCTTTCAACTCCTTCTCTGAATGCGGAAAATGGCCTAATGTCCATTGACAATGGGCAGAAGCTGTGTAGTTTTTGAGTACCTGGAATAGTTCTTGCAGATTCAAACCTCTTCAACAGGTTCTCAGCTTCATGATGGTGCATCTCTCTCAAGAACATCCATTGCCAGTTTGCCACAACAGAGATGTACCATCATGAAGCTGAGAACCTGTTGAAAAGGTTGGAATCTGCAAGAACTATTCCAGGTACTCAAAAACTACACAGCTTCTGCCCATTGTCAATGGACAGTGGAAGTTAGGCCATTTTTAGCATTCAGAGAAGGCAGAGTTGAAAGAGTGAGCTCAGTAAAGGAATGTGTTACATTTTCAAGCATCAAAGGGTATGTTGTAGCTGTATATGATGGCAAACTGGTGGCTAGCATGTGTTGAGGAATGTATGCCGAGCACTGGAGAGGTAAAACTGAACTTCCTGCATCCTCATGGACCATCTCCATCCTTCACTTTTCCCTTCAGACCAGATAGACTTGTCATGGATCATCAGGATGTGCTTCTGGTAGTGGAACCTGTAACTGCAACGGGACGTACTTATACATTATCTACAAAAGACACAGCTGATGCTTCAAATGCACTGGTAGAGTACAAAATGAGAGTGTAGCCATTGATTATCTCTTTAAAGTACGGTAAAGGGAAGATGACACAGGTACACAGAGAAGGAATGTTCAAACATTCACGTATCATCATTTGGTGTGTATAAATGGACATCTGCCTTAGTTTCTGAAACCTGGGACCATGGAAACTGACCATTTTTATTTTGTTTTTGTTTTGTCATGTGATGCTACTATGGTATTACCATATTATTAGTAAGTGGTCTGTATGATGCCATATTTGTGAGTCAAATTCTCTCTGAAATGAATAAAGAACCGAACACCAGCATTTGAGGTGTTGCTAATGACATTGCCGGCTACGTTTGGACAAGGAACTGGCCATTTTAAAATATAGTTTTTTTAGATATTCAATTTTTAATTTTTCAATTTATCATAATTCATATTCTGAGAGTTGTTGTATTCCAAGCTGATTGTGTAATATCAGGGTATATACACCAATTTGAAGTCAAATTTACTACCATTTAATACCTTTTTTCACTACCTTTAGATCATTTTTACAACCATCACGGCACTTCATTGCGAGTCTTAACAAGACATTTTTTTGCAAAAAGACGCCCGAAAGGAAGCAGTGTGGCGGGACGGTACCATGCTCCGGGTATCTCAGTCATGGAGGAGAATGAGGGAGAGCACTGGTTAATTACTCCACCCACCAAACAGGCGGGTCGGGAGTCAAAACAACACCTTTTGGGCTAAAAGTCTCACCTAACTTCTTAATTTTTAATCACAATGCTTCAACTAAGAAAAAATAATGGCTCATTTTTCAAAAATAATACATTTTAAGCAAATTTACAACTTTTAAGGCCATTAAATTTTGCCTTTTGAATTTATCAACTTTTAATACTTTTTACAACCCCGCGGACACCCTGAATATGTAAAGCCAGAAAAGAGCTTTCAAATAACACCACAGGCATCTTTTTGTGACTAACACTGACTGATATGTTCAAGGCTGAATGTATAGTGTCCTACCCTCACATGTGAACCTTTCCTAGTCTGTTTCTCCCTTAATATTAGTGTCAGATTCAAACCAATGCAGTTCTGGGGTGCTACCTTGCTACTAAAAAGGCACACCAAGTATGATTGAAATCCGGGTCGGTCGGGTCCCAAAGTGTCTGATTTCACGTGAAATGACCCTTGTTGCAGTTGAAGGCAATTACCTAAGCTACTTGACTATCGAGCTGCTGGTTGGCTCCTGCCAACTACTGGTCCATTAGTGACGTGTGACCAAGAACACCCACTAATCAGTGCTATTGTGTTGGTAAACCAGGTGGGCTGTACTCAACGAGTGGCTTCGACTGCTATATTAACAAGCAAATTTGCTGCAAGCGTCAGTGTGCATCGTCAACCTCACTCGGGTTAAGACTCTCAAGGGTAAAGACCTACAAATCTACCTGTGCAAAGACTCACGAGGGTAAAGACCTGCAAACTTACCTGCGCAAAGACTCGCAAGGCTAAAGACCTGCAAACCTACCTGCGCAAATACTTGCAAGGCTAAAGACCTGCAAACCTACCTGCGCAAATACTCACGAGGGTAAAGACCTGTAAATCTACCTGTGCAACCTGCTCTACCTGTGACCAAGAACACACAAATTAATCAGAGCTATTGTGTTGGTAATCCAGATGGGCCGTACGAATCACTTAATTGGGGCATACTGAGCCTGTACTCCAAAATTCCGAACAAGCACAGTTGGGCGATTGGAGATCACAGAGCTGCAGTATTTCTGTCTCAGTTGATGCTCTCTGGGTTTGTGCCTTGTTGCACTTGAAAGCAATTACCTAAACTACTTGACTATCGAGCTGCTGGTTGGCTCCCGCTAACTACTGGGCCATTAGTGACGTGTGACCAAGAACACGCCCACTAATCAGTGCTATTGTGTTGGTAATCCAGGTGGGCCGTACTCAATGAGTGGCTTAGGCTGCTATGTTAACAAGCAAATTCGCTGCAAGCGTCAGCGTGCACTCGGGTAAAGACTCACGAGGGTAAAGACCTGCAAATCTACCTGCGCAAAGACTCAGGAGGGTAAAACCCTGCAAATCTACCTGCTCTACCTGTGACCAAGAACACACCCATTAATCAGTGCTATTGTGTTGGTAATCCAGATGGGCAGTACGAATCACTAAATTGGGGCATACATACCTAGCCTGTACTCCAAAATTCAGGACAAGCACAGTTGGGCGAGAGGAGATCACAGAGCTGCAGTATTTCTGTCTGAGCTGATGCTCTCTGGGCTTGTGCCTTGTTGCACTTGAAAGCAATTACCTAAACTACTTGACTATCGAGCTGCTGGTTGGCTCCTGCCAACTACTGGGCCATTGGTGAAGTGTGACCAAGAACACACCCACTAATCCGTGCTATTGTGTTGGTAAACCAGGTGGGCTGTACTCAACGAGTGGCTTCGTCTGCTATATCAACAAGCAAATTTGCTGCAAGCGTCAGTGTGCATCGTCAGCCTCACTCGGGTTAAGACTCACAAGTGTAAAGACCTACAAATCTACCTGTGCAAAGACTTAGGAGGCTAAAGACCTGCAAATGAACCTGTGCAAAGACTCACGAGGGTAAAGACCTGCAAATCTACCTGTGCAAAGACTCACGAGGCTAAATACCTGCAAATCTACCTGCACAGATTCACTAAGGTAAAGCCCTGCAAATCTTTCTGTGCAAAGACTCAAGAGGGTAAAGACCTGCAAACTTACCTGCGCAAAGACTCGCAACGCTAAAGACCTACAAACCTACCTGCGCAAAGACTCGCAAGGCTAAAGACCTGGAAATCTACCGTCGCAAAGACTCACGAGGGTAAAGACCTGCAAATCTACCTACGCTACCTGCTCTACCTGTGACCAAGAACACGCCCACTAATCAGTGCTATTGTGTTGGTAATCCAGGTGGGGCGTACTCAATGAGTGGCTTAGGCTGCTATGTTAACAAGCAAATTCGCTGCAAGCGTCAGCGTGCACTCGGGTAAAGACTCACGAGGGTAAAGACCTGCAAATCTACCTGCGCAAAGACTCAGGAGGGTAAAACCCTGCAAATCTACCTGCGCTACCTGTGACCAAGAACACACCCATTAATCAGAGCTATTGTGTTGGTAATCCAGGTGGGCCGTACAAATCACTAAATTGGGGCACACATACCTAGCCTGTACTCCAAAATTCCGGACAAGCACAGTTGGGCGATTGGAGATCACAGAGCTGCAGTATTTCTGTCTGAGTTGATGCTCTCTGGGTTTGTGCCTTGTTGCACTTGAAAGCAATTACCTAAGCTACTTGACTGTCGAGCTGCTGGTTGGCTACTGCTAACTACTGGGCCATTGGTGAAGTGTGACCAAGAACACGCCCACTAATCAGTGCTATTGTGTTGGTAATCCAGATGGGCCATACGAATCACTAAATTGGGGCATATATACTGAGCCTGTACTCCAAAATTCAGGACAAGCACAGTTGGGCGAGAGGAGATCACAGAGCTGCAGTATTTCTGTCTGAGCTGATGCTCTCTGGGCTTGTGCCTTGTTGCACTTGAAAGCAATTACCTAAACTACTTGACTATCGAGCTGCTGGTTGGCTACTGCCGACTACTGGTCCATTAGTGACGTGTGACCAAGAACACGCCCACTAATCAGTGCTATTGTGTTGGTAAACCAGGTGGGCCGTACTCAATGAGTGGCTTCGACTGCTATATTAACAAGCAAATTTGCTGCAAGCGTCAGTGTGCATCGTCAACCTCACTTGGGTTAAGACTCTCAAGTGTAAAGACCTACAAATCTACCTGTGCAAAGACTCACGAGGCTAAAGACCTGCAAATGTACCTGTGCAAAGACTCACGAGGGTAAAGACCTGCAAATCTACCTGCGCAAAGACTCAAGAGGGTAAAGACCTGCAAACCTACCTGTGCAAAGACTCACGGGGCTAAATACCTGCAAATCTACCTACACAGATTCACTAAGGTAAAGACCTGCAAATCTACCTGTGCAAAGACTCACGAGGGTAAAGACCTGCAAACTTACCTGCGCAAAGACTCGCAAGGCTAAAGACCTGCAAACCTACCTGCGCAAATACTTGCAAGGCTAAAGACCTGCAAATCTACCGGCGCAAAGACTCACGAGGGTTAAGACCTGTAAATCTACCTGTGCAAGCTGCTCTACCTGTGACCAAGAACACACAAATTAATCAGAGCTATTGTTTTGGTAATCCAGATGGGCCGTACGAATCACTTAATTGGGGCATACTGAGCCTGTACTCCAAAATTCCGGACAAGCACAGTTGGGCGATTGGAGATCACAGAGCTGCAGTATTTCTGTCTCAGGTAATTGCTTTCAAGTGCAACAAGGCACAAGCCCAGAGAGCATCAACTAAGATCCTTGACTATCGAACTGCTGGTTGGCTCTTGCCAACTACTGGGCCATTGGTGAAGTGTGACCAAGAACACGCCCACTAATCAGTGCTATTGTGTTGGTAATCCAGATGGGCCGTACGAATCACTAAATTGAGGCAGTCGGTTCATATGCAAAATAGGGAGGCGGAGCACTCGGAGGGTCACAGGCAGCCTCAAAATGAATGGCAGTGAACGAGGAGCCCGCGTATTGAAGGATAAAACTCGCTGTTTTGAACTAATAACCGTCCGGGGAAACTGCCTTCAAAGTTCACAGCCTGCCTCGTGAATTCAGGGAAATGACAAAAAAGTGGGATAATCATACGTACATCCAGATGACCACGAGCACTTGTAGAATCCACAGTCCCCCCCCTATCAGCTCAGATTGACAGCTGTCAGAACGCACCCAGCGAGCGGGGCATTCGGAGGGTACACTATTTACAGGCTTCTCGCTATTTAACCCATGCCTGCAGTTAGGGACGCTGTCGAGACGAGAGCGCAGCCCATTCATTCTGAATGTAGTCTGCAGTCCTCCGTTGGCGCCCCTACAGTGCAGTACCTGGCGAGTGGAACCTCTCGTAATACAACTTGTCCGAGAGCGTTTTCACAGCTGTCAAATTGAGCTGATAGGGGGGGACTGTGGATTCTACAAGTGCTCGTGGTCATCTGGATGCACGTATGCTTGTCCCACTTTTTTGTCATTTCCCTGAATTCACGAGGCAGGCTGTGAACTTTGAAGGAAGTTTCCCCGGACGATTACAAGTTCAAAACAGCAAGTTTTATCCTTCAATACGCTGGCTTCTCGTTCACTGCCATTCATTTCGAGGCTGCCTGTGACCCTCCGAGTGCTCCGCCTCCCCATTTTGCATATGAACCGACTGCCTCAATTGGGGCATATATACTGAGCCTGTACTCCAAAATTCAGGACAAGCACAGTTGGGCGAGTGGAGATCACCGAGCTGCAGTAATTCTCTCTGAGCTGATGCTCTCTGGGCTTGTGCCTTGTTGCGCTTGAAAGCAATTACCTAAACTACTTGACTATCGAGCTGCTGGTTGGCTCCCGCTAACTACTGGGCCATTAGTGACATGTGACCAAGAACACACCCACTAATCAGTGCTATTGTGTTGGTAAACCAGGTGGGCCGTACTCAACGAGTGGCTTCGTCTGCTATATCAACAAGCAAATTTGCTGCAAGCGTCAGTGTGCATCGTCAGCCTCACTCGGGTTAAGACTCACAAGTGTAAAGACCTACAAATCTACCTGTGCAAAGACTTAGGAGGCTAAAGACCTGCAAATGAACCTGCGCAAAGACTCACGAGGGTAAAGACCTGCAAATCTACCTGTGCAAAGACTCACGAGGGTAAAGACCTGCAAATCTACCTGTGCAAAGACTCACGAGGCTAAATACCTGCAAATCTACCTGCACAGATTCACTAAGGTAAAGCCCTGCAAATCTTTCTGTGCAAAGACTCACGAGGGTAAAGACCTGCAAACTTACCTGCGCAAAGACTCGCAACGCTAAAGACCTACAAACCTACCTGCGCAAAGACTCGCAAGGCTAAAGACCTGCAAATCTACCGTCGCAAAGACTCACAAGGGTAAAGACCTGCAAATCTACCTGCGCTACCTGCTCTACCTGTGACCAAGAACACACCCATTAATCAGAGCTATTGTGTTGGTAATCCAGGTGGGCCGTACAAATCACTTTATTGGGGCATACCGAGCCTGTACTCCAAAATTCCGGACAAGCACAGTTGGGCGAGTGGAGATCACAGAGCTGCAGTATTTCTGTCTGAGCTGATGCTCTCTGGGTTTGTGCCTTGTTGCACTTGAAAGCAATTACCTAAGATCCTTGACTATCGAGCTGCTGGTTGGCTCCTGCCAACTACTGGGCCATTGGTGAAGTGTGACCAAGAACACGCCCACTAATCAGTGCTATTGTGTTGGTAATGCAGATGGGCCGTACGAATCACTAAATTGGGGCATATATACTGAGCCTGTACTCCAAAATTCAGGACAAGCACAGTTGGGCGAGAGGAGATCACAGAGCTGCAGTAATTCTCTCTGAGCTGATGCTCTCTGGGCTTGTGCCTTGTTGCGCTTGAAAGCAATTACCTAAACTACTTGACTATCGAGCTGCTGGTTGGCTCCCGCTAACTACTGGGCCATTAGTGACGTGTGACCAAGAACACGCCCATTAATCAGTGCTATTGTGTTGGTAATCCAGGTGGGGCGTACTCAATAGCCTTGGTCTCATTAGCCGCGCTTCAGCGGCCCGGGGCCGCCCGGGGCTCAGGAGAGTGGCCGGCTCGGAGCTGCCGGCCCGGGCCATTTTTTGCCTGATCGGACTCATAGCCGACCCCAGGCACATTCAGGTACACGCCTTGTTTGTGAAACGTCAGTCGGGCACAGCCCACTTTCGCCCCAAATCACAGAAGGACAACAACAGAACAACGACAAAGAAGGAGAATAAGAGCAAACTCTGCTGGAGCAGGTCGCCGTTTGGCTCGTAGCCTACGGACAAAGACGACAAGAACTGCAAAGAAAATGGCTTGCCTTTCAAGAACAGTTTTATTACATGGCAAAGTTGTCGATTCAGAAGCTGTATCGGACGCAGCGCATGTTAAGAACACAAAGACGCATGAAAATACGAGCAGCTCGACAACTGAGAGTGAACAGAAGGAGACGTGCGAACATGCCCAGTTAATCCCCCCAATCGCGCACAGAAGCATGAGCCCCGGACATAGCGAGACATGAATGTGCAGGTAATTGAATAAGTTACCATGTGAAAGGAGACCAAATCCCTGAGACATAGCACCTTCATCAGTTGCTATAGAAAATTATGAGCCCCGGACATAGCGACACACCCCCTCGTTGCGGCGTGCCACCTGTCTATTCATTCATGTTATTTCCATCCATTTGACATTAAAGCCCTTGTGTAAATTTCAAACTGTGTTTGGCGATCAGTCTGAAACGTGCGATATAGCCTACCAGACCTTCGGCGATAATAGCGCAAAAGCTAAATAAGCCGACATAAATGTCATGTGTGAGTATTTGTGAGACACTTTTTATTGGTGTCCAGTGGAAAGCATGCCAAATCACGATAATGGCACAAGAGTTGGCGGCTAAAAGCAGAAAAAAGCCGACATGACTTAGCTATGACATCCCAAGTTTAAGTGTAGTGGTGCCCATGATCCGATAACAACAAAAAAGTTATGTTGACTAAATAACTTTAAAAACACAAACAGAAGTGCCAAGGTTGCATCTTATGAAATTATGCCATAAGAAAGCCAAACACCCCAAACTAATGCTTAACCATAATTTGCCCAGAATTTAGCGATAAGTCCCCCATGCAGCCACACAGAGGTTGACCCCGCCTCCGAGCCTCGGCGGTGCTTGCTGGCCCATCGAATTCGACGGGCCAGGGAAATCGGCCCTTAGCCCCACAACCTGGCCCGGCGGCCATCTTTAGCACCTAGCCCCCTTTTGATGAGATCACCGTCAGCCCCCTTTTGTCCGGGCCAGCCCGGGGCTGGCCCTGCAATGAGACCAAGGCTAATGAGTGGCTTAGGCTGCTATGTTAACAAGCAAATTCGTTGCAAGCGTCAGCGTGCACTCGGGTAAAGACTCACGAGGGTAAAGACCTGCAAATCTACCTGCGCAAAGACTCAGGAGGGTAAAACCCTGCAAATCTACCTGCGCTACCTGTGACCAAGAACACACCCATTAATCAGTGCTATTGTGTTGGTAATCCAGATGGGCAGTACGAATCACTAAATTGGGGCATATATACCGAGCCTGTACTCCAAAATTCAGGACAAGCACAGTTGGGCGAGTGGAGATCACAGAGCTGCAGTATTTCTGTCTGAGCTGATGCTCTCTGGGCTTGTGCCTTGTTGCACTTGAAAGCAATTACCTAAACTACTTGACTATCGAGCTGCTGGTTGGCTCCTGCCAACTACTGGTCCATTAGTGACGTGTGACCAAGAACACGCCCACTAATCAGTGCTATTGTGTTGGTAATCCAGATGGGCTGTACTCAACGAGTGGCTTCGTCTGCTATATTAACAAGCAAATTCGCTGCAAGTGTCAGCGTGCAGTGTCAGCCTCGCTCGGGTTAAGACTCACAAGGGTAAAGACCTGCAAACCTACCTGCGCAAAGACTCACAAGGGTTAAGACCTGCAAACCTACCTGCGCAAAGACCCACAGCAATAAAGACCTGCAAATCTACCTGCGCAAAGACTCACGACGGTAAAGACCTGCAAATCTACCTGTGCAAATCCACAGAGCAAAAACAACAAATAGGCAAACTGTTCTATTGCCCAGCACCATGTTCTTCCAAAATCTGTTATCTCTGTGGGGCGCAAAACTCCCTATCATGGCAGAAACAGGCAGGAATATCTCAAACCTCCGATCACTACAACAAACTACATCCACGATTGCCTCCTTCTCTGTTGAGTTGTGGAACTGCCAATCTGCTGTAAAAGCTGACTTTATCACTGCCTATACAAACAGTCTCTCTTTCAACCTGTTGGCACTCACAGAAACATGGCTCAAACCCCAAAACACTGTCACGCCGGCTGTATTTACCAGAGATGCGCCGGATCCTGATTTTTAGGATCCTGCCAGATACCGGATCCTACGAAAGGGTTGAAACCAGGGCTTTGAACCGTTATTTTTTTCATTCGTTTCGTTCCGAACAGAAACGGAATTATAACGTTTCCGGTTATGAGTTCCACCAATAAATTGACGTTCCCGAACTGGTTAGAACAAAAAAATATTGTTCCCTGAACGGTTAATTTAGTTCCTGTCAGCTGATTAGGCCTACTCCCCATAACTGACGTTGATTAACCAAGAAAGACGGAAGTGCAAATGGGTCAGCCTACATTCCAAACTGTTTATTCAAGCGGATGAAAAGAATATCCTCCAGAATTTTGTCATTCAGGGGTGACCTAAGCGGAGAAGCGGAGAATAAACCTCAAAGATGAAAATGCGCCCTCCACACTGACTCGGGTCACAGGAAGCGCTATGGCGAGTTTTTGCATATTTTAAGCAGCCATGGATATTCTCTGTGCGCTTTAAACACGCTTCTCTGCAATATTTAACAATGATGCAATGGAAGCTCTGCCCTTTTGTATGACAGTGGTTTCTCTTATTTAAGATGTGTAGTGGAGACTTTGCAATCCACAGCTCTCTCTCTCCATTCAGTGAGAGAATGTCTGATGTCACGCAGGACGTGAGCGTCAGTCATGGTAACGTGCGCAGGAAAATAATAATATATTTTTTTAGTTTGAGGAACGGTATTATCCGGTATTAACCGGTTACCATCATTTTTAAATAAGTGTTCCCGTTCCAGAACATAATAAACAAATATGTCGTTTCTGTTCCCTCTAAAATACAAAAAGTTCCCGGTTTTCGTTTTCGTTCCTTGAACAAAGCCCTGGTTGAAACATATAGCATACTCGCACACGTGGGCCCTTTTTATTACGTTGGCTCCTATTTTTTGGACTCATTGGCTTACTGCCACACTGTCTGCAACGGGCGCTTCCAAAGGACTTTCACTCCATGCAGCGATTGGGGTTGTGAAAGACTGACTGAAAAGCCTAGGCTACGTAAAGACTAGAGATGCACCAGATCCTGATTTTTAGGTAACTGCCAGATACCGGATCCACTCCTTAAGATCCTGCCGGACCCGGATCCTGCGAAAAACCCTATTATCCTGCCGGAACCGGATCTTGGATCCGGTGCATCTCTATCCTCTACACACTCCTTCTCACATAGCATCGTCTGACGAAGCGAGGAGGAAACACTGGGTTCCTAATTAACTACTCCTGGAGCTATGCTCCTCTGTTGCCTGGCAAAGACCGCTATTTCTTTGAATACCACGCTATCAGGGTCACAGCTCTGGTTAAAGTCTCTGTGGTTGTCATCTACCATCCACCAGGACCTTTGGGCGACGTTGGGATAGAAGACAGCAGTCTGTCAAACTCATCCACAGAGTTAGACAAAGCTTGTGCTACAGACTTCAAGTCTCTCATAAGCGCTTTTGCCCTCCAGCTGGTCTGCTGCCCTCCGACTCCCAGAAATGGGAACTAACTTGATTTGATTTTAACTAAAAACTGCAAAGCAGATGCAGTTGTGGTCACTCCACTGCATATATCCAACCACTTCTTTATCACCTTCACAATATGTCTCCCGGAACTACCAGCCACTCCTTCACCTATGGTCACGTTCCGCCACAACCTATGAAAACTGTCTCCTACCGACTTAGCCTCCGTTGTTGCCTCTGCCCTACCTTCCCATACCTTCCACATTTTCCTCACGAGATGTCGATGCTGCTACTGATACTCTGAGCTCCTGTCTGGATAGACTGTGTCCTCTATCCACTAAACCTGCACGCTCATCGCAGCCCCGTCCCTGGCTGACAGACTCCATCCAGGCCACAAGCACAACCCTCAGAGCTGCAGAAAGAAAATGTCCTATCTGCTGCCTTCAATACGGTCAACCATGACATACTTCTCACTATACTCTCAAACATCTGCATAACAGGCACAGTCTATTTCTGGTTTAAATCCTACCTCTCTGGGCGGTTGTTTAACGTGTCATGGCATGGACAACTGTCCCCAACACATTGCCTCTCCACAGGGGTGCCCCAAGGGTCAGTGCTGGGGCCCCTCCTATTTGCCATGTACACTACCTCTCTGGGCCATGTTATCCGCGCTCACCGCTTCTCTACCCACTGCTATGCAGATGACGCACAGCTATATCTGTCATTCAATCCAGAGGACTCCACTGTCTCTGCACGCATCTCAGCCTGCCTCTGATATATCCACATGGATGAACCATCACCTTCAGCTAAACCTTGCTAAAACTGAACTCCTGGTGATCCCAGCCAAGGATTCATGTTGCCATGATATCAAACTCAGTATGGGCTCAGCCACTGTTGCCCCAAACAAGTCTGCAAGAAACCTGGGTGTCATGATTGATGACCATCTATAATTCTCAGACCACATAGCCTCGGTTGCCCCTGTCATGCCGCTTTTCACTGTACAACATAAAAAAGATCAGCATACCTGACACAATATGCCACTCAGCTTCTGGTGCAGGCCTTGGTCATCTCTCGCCTTGACTACTGCAACTCCCTCTTGATTGGTCTTGCAGTCTGTGCAATAAGACCTTTACAAATGGTCCAGAACACGGCAGTGCTTCTGGTGTTCAACCAACCCAAAAGGGCACATGTCATACCACGTTTTGTCAACCTGCATTGGCTACCATTGTCTGCTCGAATTCAACACAAAACTTTGTCCCTTGCCTACAAAGTTAAAGCAAGTTTTGCTCTGGCTTACCTAAAGGATATACTAAAGCCATATGTTCCTACCAGGGTGTTGCATTCCTCCAATACCAACCGTTTAGCCTTGCCCTCTACTCACACAAGGAAATCCCAATCCAAACGGTTTTCTGTCCTTGTTTTTCAATGGTGGAATAAGCTACCAGTTGCTACACGAGCAGGGTAATCCCTCTCAAGCTTCAAGAAGCTAGTGAAGACTCATCTCTTCGGAGAAAACTTCCCTGCTTAACATTGTATCATAACTAATTCTATTCACCTTGTGGCCTTTGTTTTAGCCTCTTTCCTTAGTTTTTAGCTTCTTTCCTGAAGCCACTGCTTTTAACATCTCTTATGTACGTAACATCTTTCATGTACCTAAACTGCTTTTAGCATCCTTTTTAACATCTTTTGCTATTTTTGCTACATCTGTTACCATGTGTTGGACATTGCTGTCAGTGTTGCAACTGTACACTGCGCATAGATGTCTTTGTTTACTGTCTAAAATGCCTTGTTACCCTTGTTATTTTATGCTACATCTTTTACCATGTGCTGGACAATGCTCTGAGTATTGCAACTGCACACTGTGCCTTATGTCCTTGTTTACTTTTTACCCCTTTTAATTATTAATTATTCTTATTCTTTGCTACGTCTTCTTCTTAAATTCGTGTTGGACAATGCAGCCAGTGTTGCAACTGTACGCTGCACCTTACCCTGTTCTTGCTTAAATTTTCTCCTTGTAAGTCCCTTTGGTCAAAGACGCCTGCTAAATGCTAGTTTCTACACATTCTTCAACACACGCTGAAATTATAAGGCGATAGTATTGAAAACTAATCCTCTGGTTTAAGGTTTTTTTGCCGATGATGTTACTAGTGCTTGAGATCACCTGGGTTGTGTGCGGCCCCTGAACCAAAATGAGTTTGACACCCCTGACTTAGACAAAGCCTGTGCCACAGACTTCAAGTCTGTCATAAGTTCATTGCTCCGCTAGTCTGCTGTCCTTCACCTCTCAAAAAACAGGAACCAACTTGACCTGCTTCTAACTAATATTGCAAAGCAGATGCAGTAGTGGTCACTCTACTACATGTATTTGATCACCTTTTTAATCACCTTCATGGTATGCCTCCCGGAACTACCAGCCACTCCTTCACCTATACTGCCCTACAATTTCAGAATGCAGCATCTCTCCTTACTGGTAAACTGAGAAAAAAGGCTTAAAAGTTTCCTTTCTGGCCACATAACTGTGTTGGAGGTAAAGTGGTGATGTCACTTGCATATAATACTTTTTTTATGGTGGAAATTCATGCACATAAGAAAAAAAAACAAAAAATAACATTCTCATGACTTTTTAGCTGAAAAATCAAGATACTGCGTTCGTTGTGGCAATACTGTCTACACCCAAACCACGGTTTCAATGGAGAAGTGCAGTATCTTGCATGATATACATTGGCGCCAGTTACTATTGGCACCCTCGAAGTTTAAGTACATTATGGGACATATCTCCAGACAACAAATAATAAGGTCAACCATTATTTTTCTATAGATAGCTTGTGGTTGATACTAATATAAAAATAATCAACAGCATTAAATACTAAACTATGAGAGGGAAAAAATTGAAGACGGTAAAGCTCCCTGGATCACTGGTATTGGCACCCTTTACTGGATACCATTGTGGAAGCCTAATTTGACTCAATTATGGTAAATCGCAAATGGGAATCACCTTTGACTACTTGCTTTTGCCCATATAACATGAATTAGGCAAGGAATTGTGATATTTGTGTTTATATAACCACCTGTTACAGCTTGTGTGTCTTTCACCAATGTGAAGACAAAGGAGCTGCCTGAGGACACCACAAATACTATTATTTGCAAAAACAAGACCTCCAAATAATAAAAGGTAATCTCAAAAGGCCTTGGTATAACATTTGCAACACTGTGTTGTGTTATTCAGAAATCTGCCAAACATGGAGCTGTAAAGAACATCCTTGGATGTGGGGGGAAGGGGAAGACATTATGATAAAAGTATTTGGAAGTCGGTGCAAATAATGAAAAAACACAGGGGCTAACATCTACAGACCTGACTGTCAACTTTGAACTGTTTTGTGTAGTTTTTTTTCAATTAGTACCCCGTGTTTAACACTACACAAAGTAGTGCCTTTTGGTTGGAGACCAAGGCAGACCACATTGCTTAATAAAAGTCATAACAGGGAACACCTGATGGCTGTATGAGAAAACACAGGCATAGCACAGCCCTTTTAAGAATGTTTTAAGGTCAGATGAAGCAATAGCACAGTTTTTCAGTGACTTACACAAACAGTATGTTTGCATACTCTGCAAGAAAGTCTTTAAGGAAAAGGACACCCTACCAAAAATCAAGCATGGTGTCCGATCCATAATATTATGTCACCCCATTGTTACATCAGGTATTGGAGGCTTTGACAGTATCACAGGTATCATGACAGGCATCATGACATGACAGGTATCATCATTTACAGGAAAATTTGTAACCATGGCAAGAACACTTGGTTTGAGTTGAACATCATGTGCACTCCAGCAAGACAAAAACCCAAAGAACACATCCAAATGCACAGTGGATTGGTTGTAAAATGAAAGAACACAATCATTGATGAAAAACAAAACCTTCGGAGGCTGCCATTGTTGTCTAATAGTGTGCAATTAACCCTTGAAGGAGGGGTGCCAATATTCCTGGACATGCCCTTTTTCGTGTTTTTGCTTGAAATTACAAAATGCATTTGGAAATAAATACTTGGCAATTCTACATGTCTTATAATGTTCAATTAAAAGATCCTGATGGTAAAAGTTGTGTATATTACCATTTATTTCTGGATATATTGCATACTTTGTAAATAAAATTAAAGGGTGCCAATACTAACTGGCGGCGCTGTAGGGCCTACTGCGTTCTTGGCTAGTACGACGTAACCGCTTAAAACAAAAAAGCGCAGTATAATCTGTTTTTATCATTTTTTTTCTGAAACGGGACAAAGTTGTACATTTTTAACACAAGAATAAATTCCGGTCTAAACTCATTTTCGACCATTTTCAAGCAGTATAGTCACGTTCTGCTGAAATCTAGTATGCAAACTGTCTCCTATCCACTTTGCCACCATTGTTGCCTCCTCCTTACCCTTCTTATTGTAATCTTTTCTCACTAGAGGTTGATGTTGCTACCAATGACCTAAGCTCCTGTCTGGATAGCCTGCGTCCTCCATCCACTAAACCTGCACACTTAACCCAGTCTTGTCTATGGCTCACAGACTCCATCTGGGCCGAACGCACTACTCTCAGAGCTACAGAAAGAAAATAGTGCAAAGCACACATTCCATCCTATCTAGAGGCCTTTCAATATCTCCTAGCCTCATTCTCGTCCTCTTCTGAAAAAGTCCACACTCAACTCCGCTTAGGTTGAAAACTGTTGGGTGGTCTCACTACTTCCATTCCTATCAAAAGCAGTTGAAAGGGCAGTAATAAGACGGGTCACTGATTTCCTAACTCGAAATGACGGACTTAACCCAAAACAGTCTGGCTTCAGAAGTGGCCACTCAACTGAAACTGCCTTGCTGTCATGTGTAGACGCTTTGTGGGCTGCCAGAACTGAAGGACAATCTTCAGTACTTATGCTAATTGACCTATCTGCTACTATATTCTTACTGTACAAACATGGGCACTACTGGTACAGTCCACTCCTGGTTCAAACCCTACCTCGCTGGGCTCTCATTTAACGTGTCATGGCAAGGACAACTGTCCTCAACCCATAGCCTCTCCACAGGGGTGCCCCAAGGGTCGATGCTGGGACCCCTTCTATTTGTTATGTATACCACCTCATTGGGCCATTTTTTCCCCACTCTTATGGCTTCTCATACCACTGGTGTGCCTATGATACACAGTATGATACACAGGGCCAGCTCGCAGATGAGAGGTTCCACATCAACAACGAGCCAATGCCAACAGTTCTAGAGAAGCCTATCAAAGGTCTTGGCCGCTGGTACAGCGCAGAGCTCAAAGACTCGGAGCAGGTGGAAAAACTCTAGCAGGATACCATCAATGGCCTCAAGCAAATAAACAACACTGCTCTCTCTGGAAAGCTGAAACTGTGGTGCCTTCTTCAGTTTGGATTGCTGCCCTGCCTCATGTGGCCAATTTCCATCTACGAGGTCACTTTATCCCATGCCAACCGGCTGGAGAGGCTGGTGAATGCACAGGTGAGGAAGTGGCTTGGACTGCCCAAATGTTTTAGCAGCATATGCCTGTAAGGCAATGGGGCCCTATCCATTCCAGTCTCAAACCTTTGGGAGGAGTATAAATGCGCCAAAGCAAGGCTGGAGATGACCCTCACTGAATCCTGGCATCCATTCATCAGAGGTGCAGCTCCAACTCTAGCCACTGGAAGAAAATGTAAACCATCTGCAGCAGTCGCAGTGGCAAAGGGCGCCCTCAGCCACCGGGATGTACAGAAGGGCATGTCCAGCATGGCAGGAGTGGTCTTGGTGTGCAAGTAACAACACCCGTATGGCAAAAGGCCAAGCCAAGGGAACAACGGCACATGGTAGTGGAAGAGGTGCGCCAGCAGGAGGAAGCAGCAAAGCAGTCTCCCAGGCGCAGTAAGGTCGCTGGATGAGGTGGGAGGGTGTTGAGAGGAGGAGAATAACATGGAGCGAGCTGTGGAGCATGGATCATCCTCAGGGCCACATATGATGTGCTGCCCTCTCCAACCATCTTACACCTGTGGTATGGAGAGGAACCAGCCTGTCCTCTGTGTGCCATCCCTGCAAGCCTCAAGGACATCTCGGTGTGTTGTAAGACCAGCCTGACTCAAGAAAGGTACACCTGGTGCCACAATCAGGTGCTGAGGTGTTTGGTTGCCAAACTTGAGTAAAAAGGCAAACCACCAATGCCATGTCTCCAAATTCCCAACCAGCTGTCCCATGGAAGACACCCTTTGTCCGCGAAGGAGAGAAAAGGGGGAGCAAGCCAACTACTCTGGAGGGAGGCCCACTGACCATAGCCCGGGACTGGGAAATGCGGGTGGACCTCAGTCAGAGGCTCCGCTTTCCACCTGAAATTGCAGTGACAAACTTGCACCCAGACCTGGTCCTATGGTCCAATTCCTGCCGGTGTGTCTTCATCGTAGAGCTTACCGTCCCATGGGAGCATGCGATTGGGAGGCGTATGAAAGGAAGAGGCTGCGGTATGCAACCTAGCAGCGGAAGCAGAGGGGCGAGGCTGGAATGTGAAGGTGTGGCCTGTGGAGGTGGGCTGCAGAGGCTATGTGGCCAGAAATACCACGGGGCTTCTGAAGGAAGTTGGAATCAGATGGCAGGCCCAACGGAGGGCAATAAAATAACTGTCTGTGGCGGCTGAGCAGAGCAGTCACTGGCTGTGGGTTAAGCGCAGGGACACAACGTGGGCTGCCAGGTGACCATGTGGTTCTACCTTGCAACACACACCCAGATCTGATCAGCCTGTGGTGGTCCAACCTTGGAAGAGAGTGTCGAACGAGAGAGCCGAAACACCCAAGGATGCCAAGGAACACATCTGGTGATGTGTTGCGATGGTGGCGTCACATGGTCATCAATGCCAAATCTCACTCCACCGTCACTTGGCATGAACATGAGGGACTTAAACACCTAGTCCTATAATGAAGTCTCCTATCTAGTCTTCCAGCTTGTGCAATAAAACCTGTGCAAATGGTCCAGAATGTGACGGTGGGACTGGTGTTCACCCGACCCAAAAGGGTGTATACCACTCCTTTTTGTCAACCTACATAGGTGCTACCAGTGTCTGCTCAAATCACAAGGCCCTTGCCTACAAAACTACAGCAAGCTCTGCTGCATGTATCATCAAACACATTGCCATGGTTTCACAGACGTGCCACTTCTCATTGTTCAATATAGAAACAAATCAGACCACACTTGACCTAATATGCCACTCAGCAGGCCATGGTCATCTCTTGCATTGACTACTGCAGCTCTCTCCTCACTGGCCTCC
Organism: Engraulis encrasicolus; assembly: GCF_034702125.1. Lineage (NCBI taxonomy): Eukaryota > Metazoa > Chordata > Actinopteri > Clupeiformes > Engraulidae > Engraulis > Engraulis encrasicolus. The sequence continues at coordinate 9,025,004 of NC_085860.1, forward strand.
TCGATTGCGCAATAAAACCTTTGCAAAGGGTCTGCTGCAGCACATTTGTTATTCACTCAACCCGAAAGGTCAGATCTCTGTCATTGTTGGCTTATGGTCAGTGGTGTAGTCTATGTAGAACGCGGGTATACGGAGTATACCCACTTCTAAATTTCAGGGATTTCAGTATACCCACTTAAAATTGATTGATCCATTGTTTTGAATGGCACAAATATATACAGTATACCCACTTCAAAAAATTCTCATATGTAAAGTATACCCACCATAAAAAAGTAAACTACACCACTGCTTATGGTAGAATAAGCCACTAACTGCTACAAGAGGAGGGTCATCCCTCTCAACCTTCAAGGCGCTTGTGAAGACTCAGCTCTTTTGAGAAAGCTTCCCTGCAAAGAAACCAACACTACTCGTCTCTAACGCTGTACACTTACTTTGTCATGCCTACGTGCTTTAGGAGTCCCCCATAGCATGCATATATTGCTGCACTGTTTTCTTGTATGGTGCTGTACCCTCTATTCCCCCACACACTGTATTTTGCACTATACTATATGTCCTCTTTGTAAATCAAAATGTCTGCTGAATGTACTAATGTACTTCTTATTGCAATGTTTGTTGTGTTGGTTGACAGTGTAACGTGTGTAACGGTCATACTTTTTTATTGTGTAGAATTACCGTACGGATGGGAACAAGAAACCGACGATAAGGGACAGATCTTCTATGTGGAGTAAGTTTACAGTGATTAAGTAAACAAATGACAGATTTGGCAGGTCGTTTTTTATTGGGAGCCAAGCAGAAGCAACATTTTGCCCAAGTTGTTTTCACATGTTCATAGGAGACCGTCATGCACTCCTCCTCTTCTACTTAGGCCAGTATGGCAAGCATTAGAACTAGAACCTGACAACAATTTGATGGTCATCATTGATAGTTCCAATACTCATTTCACAAAATATTAAATTCACCAATTTTCAAATGCATGCCTTGCACAGTGTAGCACCAGTGTGGTAAGCAGTGTTGAATTGCCTATGACCTGTCATGTTAATGGACACACACACACACACACACACACACACACACACACACACACACACACACACACACACACACACACACACACACACACCGTCTAACAAATTTAACATCGAGTGACCTCTTCCAGGTGTTTATGCTAAGCCCCCTTATTGTTGCTTGCTTCTTTATTATATTTACTGTATATTGTTTAGAATCTGTTAGAATTTTGGAAACCACATTGTAAAATATAAATAACAAAATGTTAAAAATGTTAAGTGAATCTCTTATCCATATCCACTATAATACATCAACAAACTATTTATTTTTGTAATCTGTTGAGACACGGCCCCAGTTACAAATTTACCAGAATGGCAATGACCAAGTCATAATATATTGCTAAATAATATATTACTAAATAATGTAATGTCATAGTAGCAGTTGTACTATGGTAGTAAAGACTTTACAATGACTCTTTCAGCATTCCACTGGCAGAACGGCACACATCATGAGGCTACATACTTCACATGCCTTCATGCAATTCGGGAATATGAATACAGTATGTTAGGCATAATAACTGCTCATGTATGTATGCATTGAAAAAGACAGAGTCATGTAGTAACCTCCAAACTCGATCTCCTTCGTCAGCCATATCAACAAGAGGACCACCTACTTTGACCCGCGCCAGGCCTTCACTGTGGAGGACCTGCAGGTGAAGCCCAAGAGGTTTGATGGCAACACGTCAGCCCTGGAGATCCTACAGGGCAGAGACCTGTCCAGCAAGGTCGTGCTCATCACTGGGGCTAACTCTGGAATCGGTGAGTGCAACTATCAGACATGAAGATAGTTCATTTTGTTGATGTAGAAATGTTGGGATATTTTGGGATCTGAAAAAAAAACAAAAAAACAAAAAAAAACGTATACCAACGATACTCATGAAGTGCCCTAAATAATATTGTGTTTGTCATGGTGTTTAAGAATATTTTGTCAATGCAGACGCCTCCCCTCTCAATATTTACCACCATCCCCACCACTCCAATATAAAGTAGGCTTTCATTGGTCCACTCAGAGGTTCATTGGCAATCTCCATCCACTGTGTGGTGCTATAGTATCACATTTAAAACGGTTTGGTTGCAACAGTCCCGTTGTGCTTCAGGAGAGTCAGCGCACAGTTAAAGTGTTTTACAATGGGTGTATCAGAATGGGTTTATTCTTTATCTTTATAATGTTTTATTTATTTATTCATATATTTTTCAAATATGTACCTTATTTCTGAACACATTTCAAGATGGCATTGAGACCTAGCCTAGAAATCTAGACGCCCCTAGTGGCCGCAAAATGAATTTGCTCCCGGGCTGTAGGGGTTTTTGGCGCGGCCAGGCTAATTGAGACCCATAGCACAACCAAATGAGCTGTCACTTATAACTGTAATTAATGGATCCTAACCTGGAACACTGCTTGAGTACTCACTTAATGGGTCTTAGACAAATCTAGCTCATAAGGGATCTACTTTGGTTCAGCTTTATAAAGCCGAAGTTGACTTATACCCCCCCCAGGGACATCAATTGAGCTTTATAGCCATACGCCTTCCTTGATTTTTTTTCCCTTCTTCTGGTAAACGTCTATTTCACCTGGTTAGCCACAGGTATGATTATATTGACAACATAGAATTGAACAAATATAGGTCAAAATACTTAGAACAAGGAAGTGAACAACAGGGGTGCGTAAAAAAGGCAAACATTATCATGAGGTTGTCTGCATTGGAATTTCACGATCATTTCACACAGATTTGAACAGTGGATGGAGACAGCAGAGGTGTAGAGGTATCAGTGGGTGTCAGGTTTATAATGGTTTTTGGAGATCATGGATCCCAAAATTAAAATTTGCCATATTATAAAAAGAATACTGTAAAGATGGGGAGATCAGCTGTGTGGTGCTACTCTCACATTTGGCATTGCCTTCACCTGGCCATACACTACTACTACCACTAGGTTATCAATACTCCTAATAGCCATCAATATAATGAAAATCAATTTAGTCTGAATTATGCATTAAGACGTCAGTTATTATTAGAGTAATTCATACTATCAGAAACGCGAGTTCTCAGTGTTTATCAACACGATGTTGTGAGGAGGGGCAAGACACTGGCAGCCAACCATGTGAGCTAATTTTTTGACCGACAGCGGTTTCCAACAATCAGAGGTTGAGTTGTGCGCAGATAGGTTTGCGCAGTCAGGTTATAAACAAAATTTAGAACCCATGTATAGGAATGAATAGCATAACAATGCACCATTTTTTGGTTCTGCTTCTGCTTGATTTTTCTTAAACCATAAAGATGATTTAAACTATACACAGATAATGACGCTTTTGTTTTGTGTTTATTTGTTGGTTCAAGTTTATTACAAATCCTTTGTCCACATGTTTCGATGTTGAAGCCCTGGTTAACACTAGTGTTGTAATCCTGGAGACCTTTCTTGGTCTTGAGACCAGTCTGAAGGCCATTTTTATGTGGTCTTGTTCTTGTCTCAGTCTGGACCCCATTACATTACATTACATTGCATTTGGCAGACGCTTTTTTAACCAAAGCAACTTAAAATCGAGGACATAATCATAGCCAACATCACTAGCAGATACAACGTGCACAGGAAATGTACAGAACAACAAGTGCAGATGCAAAGTAAGGTTATTTTTCAAGTTAAGTAGAGTGCACACACATGCATGATGTCAAGTGTCTGGCCTGGGACTAGGGCAACTCAAGCATTAGTGTAGTAGATAGTCACGAAAGAGGAGAGTCTTTACTTGCTTCTAGGTGCTGAAAGAGATGTGCCTAGTCTTGCTGCGTCTGGGAGGCTTCATTTGGTCTTGGGCTTGTCTTTTGGTCTGGCATAGTGGTCTTAAAAGGGATTTGTGCATAAACCAATCCACTCAAGATCACCACAACACCTTCCCATAAAGCAGCGTTAAGAAAGATTGGTCTCACCCTGTCTTCTTCTTGGTCTCGACTTGGTCTTGGTCTCCGTCTCAATACCCTCAGTAACTAATTACATTTACTCAAAAAGTCCAAACTTCTCTTTAAAGTTACCCGTTTACAATATTTAAGTAGTTAATTTTTTTTTAAACTTTTACTTGTACTTTTTGACTCAAGTACTTAAACCAATTACACCGGAACCAGGCCTGAGTACTGAGTAAGATTAGACTGTTAGACACAAATTGAGATGCACAATAATAAAACAATCTGCCGGAAATTAAGGGGAATTACACAGGATGACATTTTCACTATTTTACTTGTCCCAAGTATCTTGGGTCAATGTGTTGGATGATATCTGGTGACAAGCAAGAGATCGATGTCATGGAGGATGATATTTAAACCATGAATTCTCGAGATGAAATCTCATTTAAAGTAACTGAAGTATGTATACTCAAATTACTTTTTTAAATGTGCACTGTGTAATTTTTTTATTTGCAGTTTCTTTCAAGAGTTTATGCTGCACTTTCACAAATGTTACCGTTTTCATGAATACTTAGCTCCACCATCAAATTCTAAATATTCATTATGACTTTTGACTTATGACAAAATTGCACTTCCATACATGAAAAAGTGGATCTTCTCCATGTCTGCCATTTTGAATATCCAGAATAGACATTTTAGCTGCAAATCTACTGTACTGCCCTACTAGTACATATTATTTTATTATTTAGTATGAAAGAAAATATCGAATGTGTCAATAGGAAGCACAGTTTCAATGAGCTGTAGGCCTAGTTGCAATACCTACTCTGGCCACCATCCTACACAGTGCACCTTTAAGTGAAGTACTTTCTACTTTTACTTGAGTATGTTTGGCGCTTTGAGTATGTTTGGCAGTTTTTGGTTGTCTAGTTTTTCCACCTCTGCCCTCAGGTCGTCTTAGTAATGTCTGGGTTTCTGACTAGCGGTCTCGGCTGCATCACTAATGGCCACTAGAGAGCAGCCAAGATCTGTTGCAACCTACACGGGACTATGTTGTACGGGTGGAATTTTAAACTTGGAAATGAGTCGCCGGCCCACAGTAAATGCATTTATTTGTCCACCTATTACGCCTACCTCGGCAAGTACACAGAGTAACCTCATGAAATGACCTTGACATGAAACAAGATTTCATAACGAACTACACGAATGTTGATGCGTAGGCCCTATATGTTCTGCGCAATACTTTTCAGCAGTATAGAGGTCATTCTACCGCCATAGTGTAGAACGCGCGTTGCACCTCACAGAAATGTACAGTTGGACATTATCAATGCCTTCTCTTATTAAATGTATGAACTAAAGATACTTTGAAAAGTCAACACGCATGGCTTTGCTGCGCGCAATTTAAACTTCAGCACACATCAGCATGCCAAACACTATGCAGGTTGCATTATTTTTTTTCTTTTAATAGTGCCAGTATAAGAGCGAGGAACGGGACAGGTGAGTATGCAGGCATAGGCCTATATAGGGGAGGGACAACATTGTAGGAATGGCACCAGCCACGCGAAGTCGTGAACGCGTGTAGGCCTATCCCTTTTTGGCGCTTCTCTTTGCGCAGTTAAAACAATCCCCTCATCGTCTTCAATCTTTAATCGGGGTAATGGGGATGAATGTTCACTTGTATCCACTTTCCTCGTGCTTTCCTCTCCTCTCTCTCGTTTCCCCTCTTAGCACTGTGCTTGCGCACTTGTGCTCACCTGGGCCTCGGCATTGATCCTGCATCGCGTTTGACCCCGCTTGCTGCCTCCCATTCATTCCCATTAGCAGCTCCTCCGCTTTCCTTAATTCTTTTCTATTGAACCGACTAAAAGTTATTTACCGTCTCACCGAGTGTCCACTTCGCCAGGGCCGCTAAGCAAAGGCACCACCGCCGCAGCCTGTCACTCGCATTGTGCGTCGCCTTGTTCCACAAACCCTTTACCGATTAACAAATCTTCTCAATGAAGCGTCATAGCGCTTGGTCTATTCTTTTTCTTTTTTAAGCTTCAGGTGACAGAGGGTATTTGTCCTACACTGAATAGAGTATGCAGAATTCTACAACACAGGCGGAGGAAAATATCCTCAGGGAAGCGCAACTTTAAGGTGCATTTAAAAACTTCTCCGCTCAAAATTGAGACATTTAAAAATAATAATGTTAGTACATAGCCTCCAGTCTCTAAATGCAGAGTTTCTGAAGTGAAGGGTTGACTGCAGTCTTCATGCCACAATCCCACGCGCTGCTGTTTAAACAGATCATTCTTTTTCGTGACAAACTTTGCCAACAATGGGACTAAGCTGCTACCCAGCCCATTACGACTGCCGGTCTGTCTTGCAGTTGAATAATTGCAAATTCCTGCCACCTGCCTTGCCCCGCTCTCTCCTAATGATGTCGTTCTGACACAGTTCCCAGAGCTCAGTGTGAACCGTCGCCCCTGTCTGTCACCATAGCCATCCTATCCCCCACATAACCGCGGCCAGCATTTTTTAGTCACTCACTTTGCAAAAAAATAATAACGTTTAAAGCACAGAGGTCAGATGACTGCATGATCAAATTGTTTTTAAATATTTTTTAATAAACCTGCAGTTAATTGACATAACTATAGAAGTTTTTTGAGTTAATAAGAATGATCGTACAATATCAAAGTCACAAGTTAAATCAGCCATGTACAGTCTTGTATTTCAATGTTATTCGTGTCAGTTAATTTCAGTTTCCTGATTATTAAAGTGACTGGTATTTGAGGACACATGCCTGCATAGTTGTGTCACATGTGAAGGCTCCTCCTCAGCTCTGTCACAAGTCCTCCCTTCTCATACGTCAGTATGATATATGAAGTATAGTGCTGGAGGTGTGTGCGTGCATTTTCCAGAGGCACATTCTGACAGGGCTATCTGTTGTTGAATATTTGTGGGGCTTTATGAGGAGGGCTTTATTTTATATCTACTGTGATTTAGAGGTTGACATTTTCCATTTGCACTGAAAAAAAACCCTAAGAAAAACACATTTTGAATTAATTGTAATGATGTGTTTGTTATATTTTTTCGAGAGGTCATTCACCTCAGATTGTCTCAACACTATCTTGATCTGTTTTACTTGTGGTCTCAGTTGGAGAAAATCCTCTCTGAATAGACCTCCTTCGTTCACTGTGTATAGCCTTAGCCTTAGGCTTTGAAAAACATCCAAGCAAATAGGATACGAGTAATCTGATCATGTTTTCAGAAATATGTGTATCATAGCTTTATCCAGATGATGCTCTCCTCTGGACTTGAGATGCTGTGATTCCAGCATTTTTTTCTGGTGATGAATCCCTCTGTATAATGTGTGTGTGTGTGTGTGTGTGTGTGTGTGTGTGTGTGTGTGTGTGTGTGTGTGTGTGTGTGTGTGTGTGTGTGTGTGTGTGTGTGTGTGTGTGTGTGTGTGTTTGTGTGTGTGTGTTTGAGAGAGGGAGTTAGAGAAAAAGTGTCTGTGAGCCACTGATGTATTCCACCTTTAATTTGAATTTGACTGGAGACTGCTTACCAATTCTGCCCTTTGTGATTCCTGGCTGGAAATGTTCCATATCCCAGATGCATGATCGGAATTCCATACCGCGCCATTGTTTTTGGTGAGCGCTCCGCGCCAGTGTTGGTAAACACGAGAAAAGAGAATATACAGATTAATTAACAAATGTGTTTCAGCACAGTATTAAATTTGCAGGCTTTTCACATATTTATTTTTATGTCTTTTATTTTTTTTGTCTTTCATTCAGGTTTATTTGTGCAACTAACCCTCAAGTTAAACTTTTCCCACTCTCTCCACGTGGACTTAGTTATATGTACCTACACTGTGTTCCAAACTACGCGTTAGTGTGTGGCGGCATGATCATTAGATCGAGTCTGATTTGTTAAGCATAACTGCCATTAAATCGATTACAAACCCCCCCTATATTTACTGCAGTGCTGTGTATGCATGAGGCTGGCCCTTAAACACAGGCGCAGTGAAGCAGAGCTGCAACAAGAGGTGTGGGGCTAAAATACATAATTCATACCGTAACGAATGAGATGGATACAAAGATGGATCATTCACAGGACTGAGGGAAAATGTCTTTTTTTTTCTCACTTCCCTTTCCTTCCGTCTTTCCTCCTGGTCCCTCCCCCTCTCCTGCCCTCCGTCCCCTTTCTCTGTCCTTTCCTCCCGCCTCACCCCATCTTCTTTTTGTGAGGTGCTTTCCAGTGCTGTGCAACATGGAGAAGGTGCATGAGGTGATTGTTATTGCATGCGAGCGGGTCAGGACATGGAGGCCGGGGGACTTCAGTGTTGAATTTCATGTCCTTTTTTTGTGTGATAAATCTGTTTATTGGGTATATAATGAATACCAGCTATGGTTGGTTAGCCAAATTATTGAACTTTATCAACCTTGGATGAAATTCAACAATGCAAGTGCAAATCTGATGTAACATGCAAGAAAATTACAGCCGGGGAATAAAAGAAGTTCAATAACGATTACGGGGCCGTAATATAAGTGAATAGGCTATGGGAGGATGCAATGTATATCCATGTTTAAGGTCTGAGAGCCGCGCTCGGCGCTCAATGCTCATGTGGGGCGTCTCCGAATAGCGGCGTTCCAACCCTGGTGTGGGAACTCAGGTGGTTTATAGATCTCGCCCCTTTAGAGTCTTTAAGTGGGACGGGATTCTATGCTTCTCCCCGTCCTTCTCCTCTCTCACCTACTTTTCTGTCTTTCTTTCCCTTGCTCTCTCTCTCTCTCGTTCTCTTTACTCACTGTCTGTTTTTTTCACTCCCGCAGTCATACTTGCTCTTTTGATTACAGCTATAAAAACAGACATGTCTCTGTGATATGGTACATCACAGGCTGGTGGGTGTGTGCGCGCGTGCGTGTGTGTGTGTGTGTGTGCGCGCGCGTTCGGTGGAAAGCAGGGAGGAGAGTGGGGCTGACCAGAGCGGTCGGAGGGCACCATGAAAAATTGCGGTGGGAGTTGGTGTGAGCCACTGGGGGTCAGAGAGGTGTGGTGTTGGAAGTGTGTGTGTCTGTGTGTGTGTGTGTGTGTGTGTGGAGGGAAGACGGTTACAAGGGGAGAGGAGGAGAGAGGTGTGGTGTTGGTAAGACTGGTGTGTGTGTGTGTGTGTGTGTTTGGGGGACGGTAGTTACAGGGGACAGAAGAGAAGGTGTGTGTGTGTGTGTGTGTCGGGGAGGGGAGGGGGGGGCATTGATGGAATGGCAGAGGCCCGCTGGAGTGGAACTCTGCGCCCTCCACTCCTGTAATTACAAACCATACATTTCACTTTGGAGGGTGACAACGGTCTCCCAATCTAGACGAGCGCCGCCGCAGTTATTAATGGCTGGAATTAGGGCTCCCTTGTGAACATGCGCGCCAACCCCACCGGCTCCTCATTTTGGGCCCAAAATATATGACACACCTGCAAGACCTCTTCCGAGCGCCGCTCCCGTCGCTTTCCCTCCCTCCCTCCTCCGACGCTCCCATTTTCGCACAATTATCGAGAATGCTTTTTCATCTCGGGTGACAAGGAGAGGCACTTGTGGCCCGTGTGCGATGAGGGAATGAATTGTGAACGGCCCTGATCGCCATCCAGCTATTCCTAGTCCAGCAGGCAGTCGCACCACGTGGCAGACTGCAGATTGAGTTTAACTGTCGTGCCCATTCATTGTGATCATTTTAAAAATTAATTTAAATTATATAAGTTGCGTAACTTGTGTACTTCATAATAAGCGCTCCATCAGTTTGTTTTTAATCAAGTTCATTAATGCAGCAGTTTTTGAAATATTTCTACTAACCAACCAAGTACACTTACAGTAATCAAAATCAGAAATTTGCGATTTAGGACCTTTATTTTAGTCTCGGACGAGCAGAGAAATCGAAGACATTTACCTTTCACATAAACTACTGTATATGACTACAGTATCATTGATTGTTCATGCGTAGGTTGCCCTTTTATACAGCAAATGGCCCCCAGACTACAGGGCCAGTGGTCTTCACAGCACAGAAACATCATCTGTAAGAAGACCACAGAATTCACAGCCTTTAAAGAAGCACAGGTTGACACAGTCAGACTTTGTACTGGACAGAAATGTGCTAATATTTCCTTCTGAACTTGCTTTTGGATGTGGAATTAGTGGTTGATTTAAGCGTGTCTCAACACTACAAGTCCCCCCCAATGCATTCCTATTTCCTCGTAAACTTGCTTTTGGATGTGGAACTAGGGTTTCTTTCAGCGTGCCGCACCAAAACAAGTCCCCCCTCCTTGGCTGTCCCCCCCCCCCCCCCCCCAACCCCCCCTGTCACCCTGACCCCTCCCCATTCCTCCCCTCCCCCATGCGTCAGCGTTAATGATCTCATTTATGTAACCCTGTACACCTGTGTATTAGCGGAGATTGTAATGTGGAGCAGTGGGGTGTTTGAGACAAATAGACCATGAAATCACTAAATCAGCAGCCTGTAGTAGTGCAGAGAGCCTAGCACCCGGCTCTCTCTCTCTCACTCGCTGCTGCTGCTGCTGCTGCTGCTGCTGCTGCTGCGCTGCCTTCATGTAATTTGCTCCACGTGCTCGTGTGTAGATGGCATCTGTCGTGGAGTGCATCTTAAGAAAGGGAGCCGTGGAATGCGTATGCAGGCTAGACAACGCCATCATGTATCAATGTGTCAATCCCGCTCAGAGAGATGGAAGTTGTGGAGACTGGCTAACCCAGTAGTGTTGGAGGAAAGGAAAGGAAAGGAAAGGAGTGAGACAGATTAGAATCATAGAGAAGAGAGATAGAGACAGAGACAGTCTCCTGCATATTAGATTGGATTAGATAAAGCATAAGTAGGAACTACTGTAAAGGTCTGTTTAGAACACAGGAGGCAAGCTTTGGGGAAAAGCAAGGGTCCAAACGGGACAATTGTAAAGTCTTGGGTCTTCATATCTTCATTCAACTACAAAGTATCTATTATTATGCCTGGCTGAAGGGCAAGTCTAATGTCAGATTTTAGTTGAAAAGTAGTAAAAAAAAAGTGAGTGACCCAACATGTCAACGGCAACGCACGCCAGTGAATAATCAGAGAAAACGTTAGTGCAGTTTTTTGTCTTTAGTTGTTTTGTTGTATGTGTGAGCACACCAAAAAACATTCCTGACAACTGTATTTTATGCTGTTGATATGGCTAAATAAACTTAAACTTGAACTTGAACCTTTGGGTAAATGCTAGCTGTGGTTGTCTGACCTGGCACTGCTAAATCCTGTGCTCGCACTACACAGTATGTGAATCAAGCTGAAGCTTTTGAATTGGACTGCAGACGGAATCCCATCATTCCAAATTATACTGGGAAACGGCCGGCTCAGCAAGTAGATCATGTCAGCGCCGATGAGTTCCTGCACCAAGACAAATGGAGACAATGAAAACTGAAAGTGACTGAGCTTGGACAATAAAATAATAAAATAATAAATAAAATAAATCAATCACTGGGATTTTGGTGTGTGTGTGTGTGTGTATGTGTGTGCGTGTGTGCGTGCATGCTTTTGCGTGTCTGTCTGTCTGTCTGTCTGTCTGTCTGTCTGTCTGTCTGTCTGTCTGTGTGTTCGTGCCTGTGTGCGTGCGTGCGCAGACTGCGATTTGTCAAGAAATCATTGATGTGTGTGTTTGTGGTTTGGGCTTGGGCTTGTTTGCGTTTTGTTTGTGTGTGGGATGTGAGCGGAATTCTGCCCACTAACCAACCACCATGATATTCTCAAGTCAACCGAGTAAAATGGAGCATAACACCTATGTGACCTCATAGTGTTCCAGTGTCTGAGCTCAGTAGGAAAACACCCAGTTTATGTTGTTAACCTCCCCTGAAAGGGTTTACTTGTAAACATGTATACACTGTGTGTGGGTGTGTGGGTGTCACAGCCTCCTTATTGTGCATTAATAAAGCGCGGACCACGGCGGTAGGCCTCGCTGTTGTTCTGCTTGTTTCTTAATTTGTTTTCCATCAGGAAAAACAGCCGTGTCAATTAATATCCATCAGCTCCTAAACAATCATCCCCGCTCTACAAGCTGCTTACACCGCCCTCCCTGCCCTATGTATGATGGCGCAGTCATTCATTACCTCATGGCTTCAACGTCACCCATTAGGCTGTGAATGGAACCACAGGCATGCTTGCAGAGCTTCATGGGTAGTAGCCATTTTCTTTCAATTAGGGAATAAATGTTTCCAAGGATCTATCCAAGTGACTATAAATGTGTGGAAGTGGAAGGACTAATTTAGCGTTATTAAATGAAGTCAATGGTCATTGTACAAATGAAGTGCTTTTTTAAATTGTAGACATTCTTTAGGAAACAGGTGACTTTAAATTTCCATCTGAATTGAGAGAGGCGGACTGGGAGACAGAGAGACAGAGTGAGGGAAATCAGAATGCAACATTCTATCCTTCTATCCCGCTCATGTTTATTTTTTTTTTGCCCCCCACCTCACACAGATGATTGAGTGTCTGGACTCAAATGCAGAGTTTTCCTCCATTTCTCTTAATGAGGTGTCGTATAATTTAATTCCATGCTTGGCTTCTCAGGAGAGAGCACTTCCGATCCTGATCCCGCTCTTCCCGTTTTGACTTTTAATGGATATTACTCTTTAGCACTCGCGTCACAATTAGGCCTCCTAGTTTGGCTTTTAATGAAAATCAGATTAACGGTGTAATCTAATTAAAGTTCATTTTAATCCACGCTATCATGCGAGCTGTCTGTCGGCTTGGAATCTTAGGGCACCTCACTGCCACAGTCACTTCGTTTGCATGCGGATGTTGGGTTGCACTATCAATCAAGGCTGTGTGTGTGTGTGTGTGTGTGTGTGTGTGTGTGTGTGTGTGTGTGTGTGTGTGTGTGTGTGTGTGTGTGTGTGTGTGTGTGTGTGTGTGTGTGTGTGTGTGTGTGTGTGTGTGTGTGTGTGCGTGTGTGTGCGCGTGCGTGTGTGTGTGTGTGTGTGTGCGCGTGCGTGTGTGTGCGTGTGTGTGCGTGTGTGTATGTGCACATGCCTGCTTGTGCCAGTCTGTGTGTGTCTCTGTGAGCATGCTTGTGGGGAAAAATACTCCCATTTTAAAGTGTGGCGTGGCATAGCAAACACAAACACCATATTTTAGGTGTGCTTGCCCTCATCCCATGCATATTTTAGCATCCCATTACGGCAGCCCCACACAAGCAGAACAGATTACTCTCCCCGCCCTTCCCTGACCACGTGGCTCCGCAGTACACACACACACACACACACACACACACACACACACACACACACACACACACACACACACACACACACACACACACACACACACACACACACCAGTCTGCCTCCACTGTGTTGTCATGAGATGCTTGGTGTGTGACAAAGCAGTTCTGTCCTTAAATGCAGGGAGAGACTGAGTGGCTTTGTTTGTGTGTGAACTCAGCCAAGATCACTATCCATCCATGAATAATATTCATAAAAATAAAACAACGAAAAAGAAGTCGAGAGAAAAAAAGGCTTTTCAAAACGAACCACAATCTTTTGAGCTCATGCCACAAGACGAAAGACTCACACACGTTATCGAATCCTTTCAAGCGATTGGTCTGACCCATTTAGTTGGGGTTTGGCAACAAGCTCCCGACTCTATCGCTTTCTCGTCTGTATTTTGTGCAAATGGAATGGGATGGGGAAGGAGAAGAGAGGAGAGAAGAGGGGGCAGTTTTATCGCTGTGGCACCAAATAGCTATCGCCTCTCGTCTCTGAGTGAAAAGGAGGCCTCGCGCAGAGTGTCTAGTATCAGAGTGACTCTGTGAATTGGCCTTATCTGCACTTGTTTGAAGTCACTTTGCGTTCAGATTGAAGGGGGTTGTCAGATGGGCCAAAATAAAACCAAACACAAAGCCAATTGGGGGGTTGAACCTGTTGTGAAGTTGACTCTCATCAATGTGACTGTTGCCAAATAATGGTCTATCTCTCTCCTTCTTATACATCCCTTTCCCTCACTTCATCACGCCCCCTCTCTCTCTCTCTCGCCTTTCTCTCTCTCTCTCTCTCACTCTCTCTCTCGCCTTTCTCTCTCTCTCTCTCTCTCGCGCCTTTCTCTCTCTCTCTCTCTCTCTCTCTCTCTCTCTCTCTCTCTGCGCGCCTCTCTCTCTCTCTCTCTCTCTCTCCCTTGGTTGATAAGTCAGTTCTCCCTATAAGAAGGCCTGTGGGGGACGGTTCAGTCTCTTTATCAGTGCAGTCTCCTAGCTCTACTCGTCACATTTGCACAATCTTGTCCATCTGGTGGGTGTAGACCAGTCAAACTGCCCCAAAGAGGAGTGGGGGATGCCTATCACTCCATAAGATATAATTTCAACTCCATCCCATCTCCATCCCCACACCCTCATCTATAAGTAGAGGCTAGCTTGTGGTCTTAAAACACACACACACACACACACACACACACACACACACACACACACACACACACACACACACATTTCAGGGTTAAGACAATTTATATATGTTTACTAAGGCTGCATGATATCAGAAAAAAACCTGATACTCGATAACAGCATGCAATACCTTGATAACGATGTTTTAACGATGTTTAGAAAATATAGCCAAGTGTTTTTCTTGTCAGTAATTTGTCCGTCTGTGAAGGGGTCAAGGCTTTGATCATGGCAGGCTTCTTGCACTTTCAGCAAGTGATTGGACTGCACAGAAATGTTTTACTTGTTCGCGATAATTTAGTCATTTTCATGATGCGTATATCGCCACTCTTTATATCGCAATTTCGCCATTTCGATTTGTGCAGCCCTAGTTTGTAACTTGTTTATGTCTTTAAAAAAAGCATTTTGACATTTACAGCCTAAAATATGTTGTGCTGTGTGGTTGCAGGGTTTGAGACGGCACGGACCTTTGCCCTGCACGGAGCGCATGTCATCCTGGCCTGCCGCAACCAGGCACGGGCCACCAAAGCAGTCAACCGCATACTGGAGGAGTGGGTGAGTGCCACAGCCTTTACTTCCAGGGTCTACCAACAAACCTGCACACTTTCACTTCCACTTGGGTCAATGACGTTTTAGTAGTAGCACCTCTATAACCTCTATAAGTAGCACGTGTCAGGGTGGTGCGACCATAGCTAAATCCACTATTGAATGGATTCAATTATTTTTTATTGTTTTCAGTGGATTATGTAAGAAGTATTTTAATTACAGTACATTACACTACACTGCATTTGGCAGATGGTTTTTAACCAACACGACTTACAATCGAGGACATAATCATAGCCAACATCACTAGCAGAAAGTGCACAGGAGATGTACAGAACAAGTGCAGATGCTAAGTAGGGCTAAGTAGGGTTTTTTTAGCCAATTAGTTGTTACCTATCACTAATTAATTCATGGGCATTAGCTGTGGTTGTACCACCGTACATCTGAGCCCAAAAACAATTGTCATTGACCTACTTATAGTTGAGTTGTGCACAACCTGCTGACCTGCTGACATTTACTTGGAGATGGAAACAAGTGTTCAATGTATAGATAGTGTGTTAGTGTGCTTTCACACACACACACACACACACACACACACACACACACACACACACACACACACACACACACACACACACACGCCCGCGCGCACGCGCACGCGCGCGCACGCGCGCACACACACACACACACACACACACACAAACACACAAACACACACACACACACATGCGCGCGCACACACACACACACACACACACACACACACACACACACACACACACACACACACACACACACACACACACACACACAGAACAATTGCGTATATATGCTTATCAGTACGAGATTCCTCCAAGTTATTTTTCTTGAATCTCTCTTTCATCACATCATCATCATCATCATCATCCATGTTTGACACATCCCTCCTCTCTCCTCTTCCTCATCACAGTCCATTGGTAGACCTATACAAAGTTCATCTTCCGTCTCTCTTTAATGTTTGCCTCATTTTGAGTGGGGGGTGGAGAGTGGGGAGTGTTCCAGGGGGGGGGTGTCCCTCTGCTGCTTTGGGGGTTTCAGAGCCGTAAACGGGGGCGAGTGATCTCCCTGATAGTGCCTGTTATATTAGCATGGAGGAGGAGGAGGAGGCGGAGGGTTGGCTGGTTGGCTTGCTTGGCCGGGGCTCCGTCTGATAATTAACTTTGATTATTGCACTAATATTGCGGCACTCCTTGTCGTTCGCGGCCCAGATTTATGACTCTGGGAAAATAAACAAATGAAATGTAGGTGCTGGAGCAGAAAGAATAAGCCATTACCGCTTCTTTAATTACCTTGCAGCCCCACGCCCAGAATTAGCTGATTAATTACCGCACGGCTATAGATTACTGGCAATCTGAGGCGTTTTAAACGCTTGCCGCAATATCTAATGCGACCGCAGAGGAGCAGTCGTGCTTTCAGTGTGTGTGTGTTTGGATGTCTCTCTCGCTCTCTCTGTTTCGGTCTCTCTGTAGCTTGTAGATCATTTGCAGAACATTTTTTATTAACAAAATATCAAATCAAATATCAAAATAAGAGACCAAAATAAAGGTAGGATGAGTATATGGGTGGTTGACGTTTAAGGCCGTAACACACTTAAAGGAGGAAACATATTCCAATTCCTGAAAAAATGTGTGGAAAAATCGGAAAAAAAAGGAAAAAAATAAAGCACTCAGTGGTTCGTGGAATTTTGCTTAATTTTTGCCATTTTTGGGAAAATGTGTCCTGTGGTGTGACATCATTGGTATGACATTTCTGTAAGATACAATAAAATGATTAATATTCTGCACAAACATATCCCCAATGCTCTTTCTGCTATTGTTCCTTTAACCCCACCCCCCACACACACTACTACCCACCCCCACCTACACCCGCCTATGCATCGTACAGGCAGGCAACTGTGATTTCACTGCATGGTTTCACTGTATGACTTGTAATAATTGTGTGAATGTGACAAATAAATCTCCTGGTATCCTTATATCCTTGCATGATGCATGAAAAATAAGTGAGGATTGAATAACACAATGGCTAAGCATGTCACTCCACAGGACATGAAGTCACACCACAGGAAATTCACTGCATTGTGGTCATTTCAATCCTTTTGCATTCGTGACTGACCTCTAAGCTCAAGCTAACTACATAATGATATTGTGTTTAACCTTAATATGTGTTTTCACTCATAAAAAAACTTTTTTTCCTTCCATAAGAGCAGTCACACCACGGGACACCATAAATGAACCTAAGCATTGTGTGACAGAAACATTGCAATATGTAGACATATTAAGAGGTTAATAGTCACCTTAAACTTCCACACCACTCTCAAATAACTGAGATATAACTGAGCCTGTCTTTAAGACCCTTGTAGTTGGCCTTGCAGCTGCCCGTCCACAAACCTGATTAACATGTCACCCCGCTGGACGCAATTTGTGTTACGAAATTTGAACTTGTAGTTAATATTACTGTATTGAGTTTTTTTCACATTCATATTTTTTAATATAAGGTTAATATTTATGCAGTCATGCCAAATGCTTTATAAGTGAAAAGATAAAAAACAGTATTTGAAGCACTCCTTACTAAAGTTAAAAAAGCCTTTATTAAATACTGGCTACATGCCTACGTGTTTCGACCCATTGTCTTCATCAGGGCATGCCAAACAATTGCAGGTGAAAGGTATATCGGATAAGGAGGTAGAGCTAGGTCGAGAGAGAGAGAGAGAGCGAGAGCGAGAGAGAGAGAGAGAGAGAGAGAGAGAGAGAGAGAGAGAGAGAGAGAGAGAGAGAGAGAGAGAGAGAGAGAGAGAGAGAGAAGAATGCAAGCAAAGAATGAAAAAAATGAATACAGTGAATCAGTAACACTGAAGAAAGGGGGGAACAAAATGAATCGTAACCTAGGTCAGTAATTGTACATGATTAATTGCAAACAGTCTTAACATTTTGCAAGAAATTAATTATTGCCTGTTTTCACTTTCCAAAAAATGTAAATCTTTCTCCCCCTCACTATGCGTGCCACCTTGGAAGCTGCCGGATTGAATAAGTGCTATCTGAAAGGCTTTATCAAGGAAACATTTGCCCTTCCTGATTAAAAAGTATTGGATTTAATAGGCGCCCCTGCCCTCCCCTTTCCAAAAGGTGGGAATTCCAGTTTGAATAATTGAAAGTCATGATATCAGAATAAATCTCTTTGGGGTAGGGTGGTGGTGGTAGGGAAATGCACACTTTGCAGAGGTATTAATAGATTCAGCAAAGGACGGTCTGAAGGAAATTAATCTCGAAATGATGGATGGACTCCACAGTCTTCCCACGCTACAGTGTTTAAGGTTATTTTGATAACGGCTCGTATTTTGGAATCTCAGCCCCCTCAACCCACTCCCACCCATCCAACACACGCACCCCCCCCCCACCTCCACCACCCCAACTCCAACCCCTTTCCCGTTCAAAAGGTCATCCTATCTACTTCCAGGTCAGCGCGTGTGCCATTTAGGCTGCCAGAACTGTGAAGTCTGCTTTTCATGATAACTATTAAAGTGCAATCCATCACCATGCGCAGCGCCCGTGCACCAGCCCTCGTCGCCATGAGCAGCGCACGCAGAGCAGAGCAGAGCAGAGCAGAGCAGAGCAGAGCAGAGCTCACTTTTTAAAGTTCATGTGTAATCAACTCCCGCACAAAACCTGTACAGGACAGGAGCGCATCCTTTTGATTAGGAAAGAAAGTTGTAGCCGCAGTGATCTGTTGTACACCTGAATGAGGGTGTGTGTTCACATGACCTTATGGTGTGTGTGCGTGCGTGCGTGCGTGTGTGCGTGCGTGCGTGCGTGCGTGCGTGCGTGCGTGCTTTTCTGTGATTGCATTTGTGACTGACCCACCAAGCAAAACTCTGCGTATTTATACATCCAGGCAAATTAATTAGATTCGGGGTCCCGTTTTTTTTTTCTTTCTTTTATCACGCCAGCGATGCATAAAAAAGCCCTTTAATAGGCTTGGCTTGGCTGGCTGAGCTTGACTTCAGCCCTGCTCCCTTCGTCGCTCTCCCCGTCCTGCCTCCTCCATCCACCATCCTGCATGATTTCATTCCAGTCCAGCACACACCACTGATCAAACGCTCTGTAGGACCTCAATGAGCTGAATCAGGACTGAGGCCATGGGTGTGCGTGTAGGTGTGGGTGTGTAGGTGTGTGTATATTTTTGTTTGCGTGTGTGCGGCACGCGTATGTGTGTGTGTGCTTGTTTATGTGTACGAGAAAGAAAGAGAACGGGTCGTGGGGTCGGCACAGACTGTACAAACTTTTGCCTGCTGAGGAAGGTATGTGTGTGGATGTGGGCGGCAAAAGGGCATGGGAGTTGGGGGGGGTGATGGGGGTTTGGACATGTGAAACACCTGCTTGCTGAGTCAGATGTGTATGTGTATGCATATTTTGGTGCATATGTCTGCATAGTAGACATAGTTGCGTGCGTGTGTTGATATGGCCTCGGATGAAGATTTGCACGCCCACAGTAAGTCTTCATGAAAAACCCTTATCTCATTTCCCCATCCATCCACCAACTGATGCCCTGTATGGCTCTGCTTATGTAGAGGTCAAAGGTCATTTTTTTAGAAGGCACAGATGGAGCCGAGTCACTCATGACACCAGGGCCACATCCGCCAGGTCCAGTAAGGCACGTGACGTGAAGCAGCAACTGTGACCCATGAATCCACTCAGGGCCACCAAGAAGCCTTAGAGGTCAGAGAAATGAGACTGAATGTAACACAAAAAAACAGAAGGTATAAGAATGAAATGAATGAAAGGAAGTCGGGGAGAGAGTGACATAAATCATCATTAAAATGCCACTCGGCACAAACATGCAAACACGCATCCTCTCGAAACATCCTGTACTTTTAGATTGGATGAATGGATGGAGCACCTGACCTGAACAAAAATTCTGTTGACTCAGGGATTTGCTCAGCGTCTCCTGATATAGATGCCAGTTTTTTGTTGTTGCTTGATTCCCGCTTACATTCGAAGCATGCGTCTGTGTCTATTTGACAATGTGTGAAACTGATTGGGCTGTGTGATAATAGTTTGTTTTCGGCTTGTGCAACGTGGCTATCAACTTGTGTTTGTCTTTAAAAAAGAGACATTATTGTTTTTATGCCTTTTTTTTAGATAAGACTGTATGAGGGAGGGACAGGAGGGTAATAGGAGAGGGAGAGGGAGATGGAGGGGTGGGGATTGGGAAATAACATTGGGCCTGACTCTATCCCGGGTCCGAAAGTAATAGTATGGCCACTTAGCCCACTGCGGCCCACAAATGCCAGCTTTTTCCAAAGTGTATGCATGTGTATGTGTGTGTGACTGTGCACGTGTGTATGTGTATTAGTCTTCGTGCAAGTGTGTATCTATGCAAGCCACTACTTCTGCACCTGCTGTTGTGTGTTGTTGGTTCTTTGTTAGTGAACCCTACTTCACTTCCACCAGAGCCTCTTTCCTGGGCCATGTGCTGTGGGGGTCTCATTAGCGGAGTTTAGAGCTGAGAAGAAGGATAAACATTTATGCCCAGGCAGCGTGTGCGCCCCCCCCCCCCCAATACGCCTCCGTCGTCTTTATGGGTTGATTGGGCCGGCCTTTACTGTGTGGGGGCTGCACTGGCCGTAAAGACGGGCAGATGGGCACTAGCACGCTGACACGAGGCTCCAGAAGGGCTGGGGAACATGTGGCCTGCCGGAGGAGGGGGAGGGGGAGGAGGAGGAGGAGGAGGAGGAGGAGGAAGAGGAGGAAGGGGGTAGATGGGATGGGGAAGCTTTTTTGGGGGGAGCAAGCGGAAGCTGTTTGTGGTAGGAGAGGGTAGGCTTGGGTGTGGGCTTGGGTGTGGGAGAGGTGTAGTGCGATGGTCAGAAAGCGCTTTGGAGTGGAAGGTTTTAGATAATGCTTATAATTGCAAAATGAAGCACACAAGGAACAATAACCTGTCCAATGTAGAGGAAGGCAAAATCGTTACACCACTCAGCCAGTCAAACTGTAGGAGCATCTTCAAAAAGGAACTTCATACAGTATGTGCAGCTCGACAACATGTAGTGTAGTGCCTCTTTGAAGGGCCTGATGCAGCAGCATGCTGCCTGGGTGTAGAGATGCTGATCATGTCTGTCTGTGTATTGGCTGTTGAAGATGTCTGTCGCTTATAGACAAGACATGTAGTCTACCCCACGCACTAACTTTTAGGATGTAGACTGAGAGGACTGGCTTGACAACAAACCATTTCACGCTCATTTATTCTCCAATTTATTCGCACACCCTGTATATCAAAACGACTTGATTTGGAATTGCAATTGGAACTGGCATTATGTTGAATGTATTAGTATTATTATTTGATTGGTAAAATTATTATAAATGTTTTAAGGGGTTAAAGCTGCAGACTATCGGCAGGTTATTTGCTTAAGTGCAAGAAAATTGCGAACTTGTGTTCCAGCCCGTCTGCAACCCACAGCTCCTGAAGGGACGTGCCACCATAACCGCAGGTTAAACTGCTGGTTAACCACTGAGGCAATATGAATAGGAGTGTGTGTTTGTTCATGTGTGTGTATTTGCGTGTGCGTGCCTGTCTGCCTGCGTGTGGTTTTGTATGTGTATGGCCTGTGTGTCCGTTAGTTTTCCTGATTGCCTGTAAAATTCTGCTTATCTTTGACTCCAGTTCCCCCATGAGAATTGTGTAATGGCGTCTCAAGGGGGGAGGGGAGGGTGGAAGGGGAGGGAGGAGAGCCGGACTCACGATCAAGGCCCTCGCTGCCACTCCGTACCCCCACCCCCATCCCTACCCACCCATCCCATTCTCCTGCCCTATCTCGCCAGCCCTGCCTGCCTGGCCACCCACCCTGCCCTCCATCCTCCATCCTCCATCCCAATGCCCCGTCCAGGCCTGATTCCCCATGCTAATGAGCTGCTTTGTAATCACGCTAATTGCTCACCCAGGCCTCGTGTTAGCGTGTTGCCGTTGTTTTATGAAATCGCATTTAGGATGGTGGTGTTGTGGGTTGGCGGGCGGGTGGGTGGATATATCGTGGGGAAAAAGCACGGAGGAAATTAACATGGCCGGTGTCTCGCCGAAGACGGGTTGTTGTGTTGCAGTTAGGGCTGAGCTTTGGAACCAATTAGGCCGAGACACAAGTCCGGGGAGGATAGTAGGAAAGAGCGATGAAGGGAGGGGGGGAAACAACACACACACACACACACACACACACACACACACACACACACACACACACACACACACACACACACACACACACACTGCAGACAAACGCAACCTTGTAATACAGGGAGGCCCACATTAGTGTGGGTCAAATGGAAGCGGTTTGCGTTAATAAAAGAACTGTTCAAGGGGGGATTTATGAAGCACAGCCTTCAAGTCGATTGGATTATATGTCTTCTCTTGTCACTTAAAGCACAGGATTTCACCAGAGACTGATTTAAATGTGCTCTGCATTCCCCATTCTTGATGCTTGATTAATGGGTCTACATATTCACTCAAACATGTAAATACACACACACACGCACACACACAGACCAAGCATCCGTCATTCATACGCAAATGAGCAAGCAACGCTCCAGCATGCTTTAGAGAAAGAAAAGAAAATCTTTCTTGTGTAAAAACGCAGTTACATGAAACCGCATGTAACGATGTTTTCTAAATCTTTGTGTTCCTCAGCTCTCTGTTGTACCCTGCATCATAGAGATGATACTAACAGTGGGAGTTTCCACCAGAGACACTGAAATAGTGTATTACCAATCACCAATCGGTTGATTTAAAATATTTTTCAGCTGTGTGGATGAATGAGGAGCCAAATCGGGGAGCAGTTTGAATGTATGGGTCAGAATGAATAATCCGGTAATAATCCAGTAATTAATCAACCATAAAGAGGGAAGGACATTCGCAAACGAGGGACAGAGAGACAAACAGGCTCCATTAAAAACCTTTAAGAGTGTACTGTCACACCAGTGTGACGGGAATGTTCAGGCAGTGAAAGTTCTATAGAATTCTGGGCGCCATTCAATAAAATTTGGAATTTTAGAATCTTGCATTGTTATAGAACGCATTCTTTTTATAGAATGTTCAAAAACCCACCCTCTTAAAGGTTAACTGCCAATGAAGATACTGTAGGTGGTGTTGTGGAGAGCACAGGCGTCAGATTGGGGCAAGGAGCAGAGTGAGAGGGGAGGGGAGGCAGACAGGGGCAGGGAGGACAGACACTGATTTGGAAGGAAAGGTAGATGGTTAGATAGATGGATAGATGAATGGAGGGGCAGAAGAGCAGACAGATGTAGACATGCTCTACTACAGGGACTCACCTTGGTATGCCTGCCTGTCAGTCTGCCTGACAGTCTGTCTGTGTGTCTGTCTACCTGTCTGTCTGTCTGTTTGAGTACCTAAATGTTTTTAACTGCCCCATTAGTGTATCAGCGTGCTGATCAAGCTACTGCACCGGGTCATTTCAGAGCCTCTTAAATCCTTTTCCAGCCCATCTCTATTTAGATAGCTGGACTGACACAAGCACGGAACTTGCCCTTTGTTATGTGTAAGGGTTCTAATCCTGACATTTCTAACGTGCAGAGCAAACCGTATTGCAATTTTGTGAAAGATGTGTGTAGTGTCACCCATGTTTGTAATGTTTACAACAAACACACAAAACTGTCAAGCATTGCAAAGAGTGAAAGCAGAGAAAGTGTAAAGCAGACACGGTAAAGGACAGTCTAGGGTCATAAATGAACTAATATGAGGTGTGTGAGTATAATTAGAGAGAGAGAGAGAGGGAGAGAGAGAGAGAGAGAGACTGACTGACAGAGTGAGTGGATATACAAGTTCAATTGTTGTTGCTGTTGTGTGTGCGTGCATGCAGGCGTGCGTGTGTGCGTTGCATGGTACCTTTCGGGAGCCCTACGGTGGGCTTGGAGACAGATTAGTGTGGAAGAGAGAGTGGTCGTGGCCGAGGCAGCGCGCCTTAACGTCCTGTGTCATGTTGACAGGCCACGTCACGCGCCGGCCCCTGATGCCCTCTGAAGGGCCACCGACGCACACGGGAAGTGACACGTCCAAAACGCTGACCACGGCCATTTTGCTGGTGCCCCTGCGGGGGGCGCCCAGAGAAGCCACCACTGCTCCTTTTCTGCCCAGCTGCAGTGACCCTGCTGGTGTGTGTGTGTGTGTGTGTGTGTGTGTGTGTGTGTGTGTGTGTGTGTGCGTGTGCGTGTGCGTGTGCGTGTGCGTGTGCGTGTGCGTGTGCGTGTGCGTGTGTGTGTGTGTGTGTGTGTGTGTGTGTGAGAGAGAGAGAGAACGACAGAGTCTGAATGTCCAATTGTGTACTATATGTTGGTCTGTGTGTTTGTGTCTGAATGTCCCTCAAAGTATGTGTGTGTGTGTGCGCGCATGTGTCTGAACGCGAGCGTGTGCTTGTGTGTATTTTCTTGTCTAAATGCTCCTATGTCTGTGTCCAAGCATTCAGTGCGTTTCCTTTCTGCGATGCGTGTGTCCCCGCACTAATTCTTTCGGCGTGTCATTGCTGTTTGCGTTGTTCTTTTCCTCGGCATGACCCTCCGTGTTGGGTGAAAGCAAGGAGTCCTCGCCTGATGCGCAGCCAGGCAGGAAGTGTTGAGTTCACTTCCCAGGTCACGAGGTCACGACCCCAACATTCAGTCTGATCAGCAGACTGATGACACTGCATTGTCCCAATCTCCGGTTTGGGGTTTTATATAGAGTCCCTTTTTAAAATAAAGTACAGACTTGAGATAGAGTATCTCTCTACCGAAAACAATTCAGTCAAATTAAAATGGCCTTTTGTTTGTGCGCCTGCTTTTGTTGTTTGCTTTTAAAAATGCTGTTATCCAAGAAGCACATCAACAAAAACAAGTATGAAAATCATTAAGAGAACGTGACAAAAGCCTTCCCCTCACTGTCTCGTAGGGGATGTTTTTGTCCCTATTGTACAGGAAAGGGAAAAAAATAGTCTACAGCTATAGATTAGTAGTACAATGTAAAATCGTTCTACTTGGTGAGGGGAGAATGATCGAGACCTTGACAGCTCTCCAAATAAGTCGAACATGTCTAGCGCCGCCGCTTTCTATATCGGGCCACCTGATTCCCTCCATTGAAATCTCCTCCAGTGTTTGTGCTGGTGAAAGGCTTAGTCAATGTCTTGAGTGGCTATTGTTGCTATTTCAATATTTAAACTCACGTTTTCATTTTTTTTTATTGTCTGGTATTATCGCACAGAAAAAAAAGACAGAGAAGGGGAAAGTGGGATAGCAGGACTTGGCAAGGTGATTATCATTGGATGGACAGAGCAAGACTGTTCCCTGAATTTGAATACCTCTTTAGTCAGATGAAGATTGGTGGAAGGTGCAGCAGAGACTGTGTGCGTGTGCGTGTGCGTGTGCGTGCATGTGTGTGTGTGATCGCGTATCTGTGTGGGTTACGGGACGGCTAAGCTCCTGTGCGGCAGTGAGAGGTCAATAGCCCCAGGACAAGCAGGCCACTAATCAGCTCTCCTGCCCCCCTCCACCCCCCTCATGCGGGGCCCTCACATAACCAGTGGCCTGCTCTCACCTGTGACCTCCGCATGACCCCGCGCCCGAGCATCCCTCTCTCTGGAGCTCCATGAGCCAAGAGGTGGATGATGTTCGTTTATGTGTGCGTGCGTGCGTGCGTGCGTGCATGAGAGAGAGAGAGGTGGTGTGTGTATCGGTCTCCTCTCCTCTCCTCTCCACGGCTCCTAATGATGGGCCAGGGGGAGGGGGGTCATTGGTCAGGTGGATAGCTGCTTTTAACTCTGCCCCATTTGCCACTAATTCACTCTTTCATTTATTCATCCCTTCATTTGTTTTTTTCTTCTCTTTTCAAAGCCCAGGTGGAGAGGTGTGTAAGGGGGGTGGTCTGCCATCTTATAAGAGACAGAGAGACAGCTGAGCTCTCGCTGACGAATCACTTTCAGTAGTTGCGTGTGTGCGTGCGTGCGCGCCTGTGCGTGGCTCCGTGCGTGCATGTGTGTGCGTGCGTGGCTCCGTGCATGCGTGCGTGTGAGTGTGTGGCTCGGTGCGTGCATGTGCGTGCGTGCGTGCGTGCATGCGTACATGTGTGTGTGAGCGTGTGTCACTGCAAGCCTCCCTAAGCCCTGATCAAGTCTGTCTCCAGCCTCCTGGATCAGTGCCTTATCCTGAATGCATCTTCCAAACTTAACTCTATTATGATGGAACGTCTAGAAACGTCTAAAGCGAGCAGATTTGGACTGTCAGTTTTCATCCCTCTCTCTCTCCTAATATAATGTGAGTCTCCAGGGAGATCTGTTGAATAAAAGAGGGAAAGAGGAAAAAAGCTGTTTATGTATAGTAGTGTAGAAACCGTCACGGTTTATATCAGAGTAAAGTAGCACTAGACTAGTGCCATTTTTTTTGCAATTTATATGTATTATTAACAAGCAGATTCAGATGTTGATGGTGTTTGAGCTTCCAGCAGGTCCATTTGTTCTTAACATTTATAGCAACAAATTGTTCAAACGTCTGGGCAGTGGACTGCTACACTGGCGACCCTGGTTTTGATTCCGGCCCAGGTCATTTGCAGATCCATCCCCATCTCTCTCGCCCCACTCGTTTCCTGTCTCTCTCCCACTGTCCTGTCGCAAAATAAAGCAGAAAAAGCCCAACTATGTATTTATAAATACAGTATATATTTTATAAATACGTATGTCCATCACTCTGCTTTCCTCAGCTGGTGAAGTTTACAGGCCTTCATTTCCAGGTCCAATGTCAATATTCCTAATGTTTAAACGTAAACAAACAAACCAACAAATGAATAAATGAATGAATAAAATAAGCTGGTTTCCCTCATCCAGTTGCCTTCGTCGTTTCCACGGCTCGGCTTCCTGATGACGCCTCAGCTTAGGCGATGAAGATCTCAGGGCTTCATTTGCGACTCGCCTCATCTCGTGTAACATGTTTATTGAGCAGATGATAAATCTGTGCGACTTCAGGTCATCAACGCGAGCCGAATATATCATCATACTTACTTACAAGATAATCCCACATTCATGACAATAGCCCCGAGCAGGTGGGTGGAAGGGGGGGTGGCGTGCAGTGGGGTTGGGGTGGTTGAGCAGTAGATTAAAAGCAGGTGCATTTACGCAGGTCTGTGATTCACGCAGATTAAGGAGGCAAGGATTAATTTAACGGAGACGCCAAGCTTCCTTTAGTTTGATGGGCGCGCAGGGAAGTGTGATGGGTGGGGGGCAGGGGGGGGGGCTCACCTGGGAAAGGGGGGTGTTTGCCTGCCATGTTGCTTTTTCTCATTTTCACCTTCATGGTTGACGCTGTTTACAAATGAGTTGATTTTCCCTCACAGATCGTTTGCGCGGGCGGGCCTGTGTTGCGT
This sequence comes from Engraulis encrasicolus, assembly GCF_034702125.1. Lineage (NCBI taxonomy): Eukaryota > Metazoa > Chordata > Actinopteri > Clupeiformes > Engraulidae > Engraulis > Engraulis encrasicolus. The sequence goes on from NC_085860.1 coordinate 9,052,360, forward strand.
TGTTAATCTTGTGCGCCAAAACACAGGTAACTTCTGTCAGATTGAATGTCGGTGGGCAGAAAAAGAAGATTCCAATCCTTCAGGGCGACTGCTGTTTTCTGTGTGTGTGTGCGTGTTTTTTCTTTTTCCTCCGTCGTCCTTAGAGATGAGATGATTGACTGTGACACCTCTGGAAAAGAAGGCAAATTAAATGGTAATTAGTTTTCTGTCTCTCCTGATGATGACTATGACAATAATTATTAAGAGCTGGATCAGAGAGAAGATCTATCCCCTACAGGGATTTTCATATAGCACACGAAAAACATTATTTATGACGATGAGAAACACACACACCAAGGAGGGTAATCGAGACTGGTCTGATCTGACTGGTCTAGCGGATGTGTGTGTGTGTGTATGTGTGTGTGTGTGTGTGTGTGTGTGTGTGTGTGTGTGTGTGTGTGTGTGTGTGTGTGTGTGTGTGTGTGTGTGTGTGTGTGTGTGTGTGTGTGTGTGTGTGTGTGTGTGTGTGTGTGTGTGTGTCTGTGTGATGAATAAATCAGGTCTGCTCTATAGTATCATTAATCAGGAATGCTTCCAATGTCTACATCTTCATCAGTCCACATGCAACACACACACACACACACACACACACACACACACACACACACACACACACACACACACACACACACACAAAACAGCACGCCAGCATGCAGATGATTAACAATAAAACTCCCGGCCCTGAAATATAAAATGTGTAGATTTCATTTAAATGGCTTCGACAGTAAATAATTGTCAGCTGCTCAGTGGAGTGTGCAGTGTAGTGCATGTATGTACTTTTTTGCTGGAACGAGAGACTGCGTTGTTGTCGCCATCATCATCATCATCATCATCGTCGTTGTCGTCGTCGTTGTTGTTGTTGGATTTGCTGTTGTTTGTCTCCATGTGATTATGACCAGTGAGAAATGGAAGGTGCTAAACAAAAATGTCCAGTTGAGATTCAAAATAAAAAAGTTCATTAGTTTCTTCACTCATGTGAGACCGAATTAGGAGAAGGAACTCGAGGAGGAGGAAATAAGCTGACACAAGTACCAACAAACCGTGGAGCGATGTTTGAGTCGGAGCGATGGAGGGAGGCAGTGGAAGACTTGTGGAAGTCATTTTTGGGATTAGCCTAGCGCTTGTTTTTGCACTCATGGCCGGCCTCCATCTTCAAGTCTCTTGTCTTTTATGAGTGTAATTGTATCAGGAAGAGCTGTGCTGGACTGCTGAACGATGAAGATGGAGAAAAAAAAACAAATGGGGCAGCAAGCCCGTGAGAGAAAAGGGGAGGCTGTGCGGTGGGAGCAGGGCTGGACTGACCGTCTGGCATAGCAGGCATTTCCCTGTGGGCCCTGCACCCTTGTGGGCCCCTATTTTCAGAAATGCAAAAAAAAATTGAAAAAACATTTCTGAAAATAGGGGCCCACAAGGGTGCAGGGCCCACCGGTGAGTCAGTTCTGCGGCGCTAATTATGGGGTGGGACCTTAAAGGTACACTGTGCAGGAAATGTCAAAAAAGGTACTGCAACTATGCTGCTCGTTGAAACTGGGCTGCCTATTGCCAACTTTGATCTTAACATGAAAGTTTACTTAGTAATAAACAAATATTTTCTAGTAAGATCCAAGTACAGTCATTTTTGCAGCTAAAATGGCTATTTTTGGAAATTCAAAATGGCGGACCATGGAGAAGATCCCCCTTTTCATGTATGAAAAATGCAATTTTTCCAGTCATAATGAATACTTAGAATTTGATGGTGGTGGTCAGTATTCATGAAAAATGTAACATTAGTAAATGGGCAGCATGAATTCTGGAAATAAATAACTAAAAATCTCACACAGTGTCCCTTTAAAGCCAAAAGTTCCCAGGTCTTATTCCTCCCCCAGCCCAGCCCTGGGTGGGAGAAAATGAGAGAGAGGGAGCACATGAACATGAGATGAAGGGAAGACTTTGCAAGAGCGAAGGACAGTAGCCCTATCAGCCAGAGGGGTTGCGGGACAGGGACCAAGAGAAAAAGAGGCTGAGAAACGAAGGAAAGAAAGGGAAAGGGGCAAACGAGAAAAGAGGAAAAGACCGCATTTTCACGATGGTTCCCTGCAAACCAGAGGGGGAGATTGTGAGATGGAGAGAGTGAGAGAAGAGAAAACGGATAGATAGAGACATGTAGAAACGTAGAGAAAGAGAGAGGGAGGGGGGAAGAAGGGAGGGAGGAAGGGAGAAAAGCAGCACTTCTAATTTCCCAGCACTAAATGCTCAACTGTCGTCAGGGAACGTGTACCGCACATTACAGGTTAAGCCCTCATTTTGTCAGAGAGAGAGAGAGAGAGAGAGAGAGAGAGAGAGAGAGAGAGAGAGAGAGAGAGAGAGAGAGAGAGAGAGAGAGAGAGAGAGAGAGAGAGAGAGAGAGAGAGAGAGAGAGAGAGAGAGAGAGAGAGAGAGAGAGAGAGAGAGAGAGACTACATGAGGTGTCTTACTTTCCTTCAGAGCAACCCCCCACCCCCCTCTCCTCCGTTCCGCGGGCAGCCATGTACCCAGGCTGCACTGGGGCTGCCCTGAGGTGTCAGAAGGGCTTCAGTGTGTTTGCTCGAGACCTAAAACCTTTATTGTGTCCGAGGCCATCTGGGGACGACACAGGCAATATTGTTTTTATGTGTGCGAGGAGTGTGTTTCCTGTCTTTGTTGCTTTTGTGTGTGTGTGTGTGTGTGTGTGTGTGTGTGTGTGTGTGTGTGTGTGTGTGTGTGTGTGTGTGTGTGTGTGTGTGTGTGTGTGTGTGTGTGTGTATTTGTGTGCATGTATGCTTGTTTGTGTTTGTGTGTGTGTGTGTGTGTGTGTGTGTGTGTGTGTGTGTGTGTCTATAGTGTGTGCAGTAGTGGGAGTATGAGTAAAATGTTATAGATGAACCTTGACCTCAGTAACCAAACCTCTGACCTGACCAAAACATGCTCAACTTCCCATCATGCCACTGGTTTCCCCCCGTTGCATTCACAGGCACTCGTAATGTTCCCAACTGCACTGTTGTGTACAGTACTTCACCGTTATGTGTTTGCGAGCAGTTACCAATGACTGGTGAACATATTGAGACCTGCCCCTGCCTATCTCAGGGTCTCAGTGGCTTTGGAGTTGACCTGAGTTGGGTAAAGGGGAGCTGCATGTGCCTGCGTGGCTGCGTGCGGGCAGTCATAATGAAAGAAGCCCCACCCTTTTGCTGACCCATGATCTTTACACAGACCCCACATGTCCCAGGACAGAACTCCTGATTGTCTCCGTGTGTGTAATGAAAACAGAGCTTAGGTGTGTGTGTGTGTGTGTGTGTGTGTGTGTGTGTGTGTGTGTGTGTGTGTGTGTGTGTGTGTGTGTGTGTGTGTGTGTGTGTGTGTGTGTGTGTGTGTGTGTGTGTGTGTGTGTGTGTGTGTGTGTGTGTGTGTGTGTTTGTTGTTGTATGTAAGTGTGTGGTTGTATGTTAATGTGTACATGTACGTATGTCTGTGTGTTTGGTTAGCCTTTCCTTGAATCTTCTTCCTTGTGTCATCTATTCATCTTTCTGTACAATTTCCCATCTAGTTCTCTACTATCTACCATTTGTTATGTAGTCATTCAATACAAATAGTGTCGGTGCTGTAGCACAGCACAGCAGCGGTGTGGAGTAGATCCTCATGATGTGTGGAGCATGTGCTCCTCTTAGCCCTGTCTGCTCAGCAGGAGAGAGAGAGAGAGAGAGAGAGAGAGAGAGAGAGAGAGAGAGAGAGAGAGAGAGAGAGAGAGAGAGAGAGAGAGAGAGAGAGAGAGAGAGAGAGAGAGAGAGAGAGAGAGAGAGAGAGAGAGAGAGAGAGAGAGAGAGAGAGAGAGAGAGAGAGAGAGAGAGAGAGAGAGAGAGAGAGAGAGAGAGAGGGGCTTTTTTCTGCTATCGGTAAGCAGCTGGACCTCTCTGACCTGCCTCCTAAACCAGAGCTGCATCATTTGTCCTCGCTGCTTGGCTCTGGGCCTAAACGTGTGTGTGTGTGTGTGTGTGTGTGTGTGTGTGTGTGTGTGTGTGTGTGTGTGTGTGTGTGTGTGTGATTTTGTGTGTGTGTGTGTGTGTGTATGTGTGTGTGTGTGTGTGTGTGTGTGTGTGTGTGTGTGTGTGTGTGTGTGTGTGTGTGATTTTGTGTGTTGGTGTATGTGTGTGTTTTAGAAGGTGTGTGTTCCAAGTTGGACGGAGCTTCTGCGTTCATCATGATCTTTCCACAGGCCCTTGATGGATAGTTTGTGTTTATTCGCTGTTGGGGTGTAGCATGCTGAATATGACTCATTTACATGGGCCTCATATTAATGGTCCCGCACCGCGTGTTAGTCTGCGTGTGGAGGTGTGTGTGTGTGTGTCGGTGTGTTTTGGCGCATGTGTGAGCATACACACACGTGTGTGTGTGTGTGTGTGTGTGTGTGTGTGTGTGTGTGTGTGTGTGTGTGTGTGTGTGTGTGTGTGTGTGTGTGTGTGTGTGTGTGTGTACATAGTCAGTTACTAATGTGGGACAGGGCTGAAGGATGTTAAACACTGGCAGGGGCATAGACCTCGTTAAAGACTCGCGGCATCTTTCACTGCACTGAGAGGCCTCTGACCATCAGTGACTGCCATACCAGTATACTTCCATTGCAGTAATGGGATGTGTAGTGTAGAAACCCGGACAAACATCTGCATAGCCTTCAGTAGTGTAAAGGTACGGTAGAGTGAATGTTTCCTGAACCTTAAGTTATCTAAAGTTAGACATGATGATTCATGCATAGAGTTCTAGAGTTCTTAGTACCTTGCCTGCTGCCCTACAAAGGCAAAGTGTAGTAACTACGCATTAGCAGTAACATTCAAACTGAGAAAAATACCTCGAAAGTGTATAGTATACACTGCACTGTGTATAATACGGCAGTAGCAGTGCAAGGCTTCTGTAGTGATTTAGTAGTGTAAAGTAGTAGTGTAAAAGGGTTTTACTAATTCAACCAGGACTGTTAAAGGTACAGTATGTATGATTGTGGCCGGAGTAGGTAATGCAACTCTGCTGCTCACTGAAACTATTGCCAAATTTGATCTTTTCATCAATACAGTATTTACAAAGTAATAAACTAATATTTACTAGTATAAGGGTCAAAGACGTCCAAAAAGGAACTGGCATTCAGTGTAACGGATACCTTCTGCTGACTGTAACTGTAAAAAAACCATGATTTTTAAATTGTTTCAAGTGAAGGGATGACAGCCGAGGCTTTCATGAATTCACTGGAAAAAAATAAAATAAAAAGAGTCATGTTTCTTACAGTTACAGTCAGCAGAAGGTATCCGTTACACTGAATGACAGTTCCTTTTTGGACGTCTTTGACCCATAACCAAAGTACAGCAAGTTTTGAAGCTACAAATGTCCATTACTCATTAAAATGGCGGACATGGAGAAGATCCACCTTTTCATGTATGATAAGTGCATTTTTCCCAGTAATATTGAATACCGGTACTTAGGCCTGGGCGATATGAGAAAAACTTTCGATTTTAATCACGATATGAATAAAATCACATTTTTTAAAAAATACATTTTTTGGGGGGGCAGCATGAAGAGCATGAATCCAACACATGGATTGTGAAAAATGGTGCAAGGTATGACACCTAGGATAAAGGCTGGTCCAGGGAAAATAGCGAACTGCACACAAAAATGGATAATCTCAAAGAGACATACACAAGTTTATATTGTATAAATATAATACCCACAGCAGATATTAAGTTTCCATTTGACAGGATGGGAGAAAAAATCTCTCATAGAGGGCCTCTATTTTCCTGGAGCACTGTGGGGTGAGGTGTCTGCCTTGTTGCCACCCTTCAGTAGCCTATTTTTTAAATGACATAAGATTATCTGTTAGCCTATATTTGCAGACTGCATTCATAAAGATGTATTTCTTAGTGAGAAATCCAATAAGCCTGAAGATAACACTTTTCAAACAAATGTTGCTTATTATGACTTTGTTTATGCAGCTCTCACATGCATAATGAGAATCAGATGCAATAATATGGACCCAGCAAAGAGGACATCTCAGGTTTTGTCAACAAGAAAATGGCACATTTGATGCAATGTTGATTAAATGCAACAGCCAATAATAAATCGTCAAGTTGCTCATAACTTTGTTTGTAGTCTTAAGAGGGCCTTAGCATTCCAAACTAACTTTTCACACCTTTAAACGGTCCCAGAACAGTTTATCAAGCAACTCGTTTTTTAAGTACCACTAGTTAGCTGCCAGCTGAGCTCAAACACAATTTGCCTTCATTTGTGTACAGCTACACCAATTCAAAGTCCTAACACACTGTTTGCAATCAAATGTGGGCCATCACTTTCAAAAACGAGGCATAGAGAACTTTTGTAAATTATTTATTTACAGGCTCTGATACCGTCCTTCCCTTGTAGTCTACCTTACAGTCTCTGATACCACCCTCGTAGTCACTAACTGTCTGAAGCCTGCAGTGACTGGCAAAGAGGGAGAATCAGACTGAGGGGGCGGGGCATGGCACGCTTCTTCCTAGCACCTGGGGCGCGATTTCAAAATAAGACTACACAGCGCGATCCGACCAAAAATGTTTTTTTTTTTAATGCGCATCGGACGTCTAATTCATAATCGTTCAAACGTAATCGTTTGTAATCGTAAAATGTTAATATTCTTCTTGGAGCAGGCGTCACTCTTAATTATTTCAGTCTCTGAGGGTGCTGGCCCAAATTTCAAATTCAATGTTTCAAGAAGGAGGCCGCACCTTGCATAGTAGTGTTTTTTTATTGCAGAGACACGTTTTGGCGTGTGCCTTCTTCAGTGTGCACACGCCGAAACGCGTCAGTGCAATAAAAAACACTACTATGCAAGGTGCGGCCTCCTAATCGTAGAAAATGTTGACATTGCGATTAAAAATGAAATCGAAAAATCGTCCAGGCCTATCGGTACTTAGAATTTAATGTTGCAGATGTAAGCCTTCGTGAACAGGTTAACATTTTGTGACTGAGCAGAATGACTTCTGGAAATTTAACCACTAAAAATATTACATACTGTACCTTTAATAACTGTGTATGAAAGTGTATGACTGTTGAGGTGTCCACCATGTGGGAGACCTTCATGGGACTAAAGATTTGCATAAAAATGTGCCTGAAGATGTGCTGCCCTTCTTCAGTACACATCAACAGGTCAGTAGATGTGTATCTGTGTGTGTGGTGTTATGTGTGTCTTTGACTGTGTATGTGTGTGTGTGCTTGCTTGCTTTTCTCTATGTGTGTGTGTGGGCCACTTTGTTTGTGAGGTGAGTGTAGGCAGGCGTCTCTTAATTGGAAAGTAGCGGTTGGCTAATAGGCTCCTAATGACTTTTGATTAGCCGTGATTAGAGCGGTGACCAGCATGGCTGCAGCAGGCCCCACAGCTTGCAGACTCCCCATGCAGACTACATTCATCATCCCTCTGTGTGTGTGTGCGCGTGCGAGTGCGTGTGTGTGTGTGTGCGTATGTGTGTGGGTGTGTGTGTGTGTGGGGGTGGGGTGGGGTGGGTGACCGTAACATGCAGAGAGATAGGTGGAGAGACAAGTGGGTGAGAAGGAGAGACGGATAAAGAGAAAGTTAGAGGGAGAGAGGGCAAGAGAAGAGACATGAACACACTTGGAGAGAAAGATACAGAGAAAGAGGAACAAAGAAAATCAGGGATGATACAAGAGGCGTAAAACACACGTCAGTGGTGGTGGTGCAACTAGGGGTGTCACATGGTATGAAAATGTAACCTTTAGGTTTAAATGTAAGTTTTCTGTATTCTCGCGGTAATGACGAAAAGTTGTGTTGAATTTGTTTAGAAAGCATTGATAGTCCTACACAAACTGAACTAGTTCCAAAAACGTGCAAGGAGTGATCATTATATTTAAAAAAATAAATAAAGACAAAACCATGTCAAAATCCTATGTTTAAAGGCACAATACATGAATTGTTTGTCATTCTGATGTTATGAGGAGGAAATGGTCACAGTTTGTACTTTTCATTGTAGAAATGAATTGGTTCAGCAATTCACTATGATTCCAGCTTTGACATTAGGTGTTAGGCGATAACGTGTAGATGCATGGCAACAACAGCAGACAGATGAGAGGTTGGAAAGGCTCCCGTTTTCACAGTGTACGGTACGGTTATCCAGTAAGTTACAGTAAGTTACAGTATTTTTTAAAATTTCAAACGGTAAGTGTTATTGTCATCACTTTTTACTGCGGTTTAACGGTATATCTGTTATTGTGAACACCCCTAGGTGCAACCACAGCTAATGCCTCTGTTGTATGGATTATATGTTTTGTTTTTGTTTTTAGTGGATTATCCAAGAAGCATATGAATTGCAGTACAATAATTTCCAATTATTGATATATTTATGGAAATTAACTGGTGTCTGGGCCACCAAAAACTTCACTGTCCCAAAGATGGGATAGAGTTGGCGTGTGCGTGCGTGCGTGCGTGCGTGCGTGTGTGCGTGTACTTTGATGGGGAGGATTTTCCAAAAGAGAAGAAGAAGGGGAGAGGAGGCTGAGAGGTAGGAGGAGATGTTTTGCATCAGGGGGTGAAGTAATGTGCATGCTAATGCAAAGTGACAGTGAAAATTATGACCACTTCATGAGCACTGAGGGTCATTTCTCTGCCACAGCCAATCATATCACTGCACACTAACAGCCTGTGCCGACACACACACACACACACACACACACACACACACACACACACACACACACACACACACACACACACACACACACACACACACACACACTGTGTGCGTGTGTTGCGTGCATGTGTGTGTGTGTGTTTTAATGGAGAGCTATGTTTGTATGTGTATATGTTTGCATAGTGGGGCTGTCTGACCTCTTCCTTAAATAAGCATACTTATACACTGAGCTTCACCTATGTTTGTCTCCCTGCTGTTTTGAATTGGTCTTAACCTTTCTGGCAGACGGCTTCAGCTTCCTAATCCCTTGTTTGGATTATTGTTATTTTAAATTTACCTGATGAAGGTCAATGTGCGAACGTCAATGAGCTTTTATACACTTTCCGGATAATTGTCGGAAAAATCAGACAATTTCAACTTATGCTGCAGGTCCGTAAGGTGGCAGTGTCTGAACTAGTTTTTCCATTTCCATTTCCATTCTCCATGTTTTTGATTTGTTTCTGTATTTCGTTGTATATATATATCTTTATATATATATAAGAAACCCCACAAATTGTTTAGCAGTGGTGTACCAGGACACATCAAAGAAGCTTTAAGTAACGGATTTCAAGAGTGCAGAGTGAAGCTCCTCTGAGTCCTGTGTGTGTACGGTGCAGAAGCCTGCTGCATGTTGACTTCATACCTGTCAGGCTCCTCATGCTTTTAGCCATGAGCATGATGGAGGGGGTTGGGGATACTGTATACGCACAGTTTATGGTGTGTGTGTGTGTGTGTGTGTGTGTGTGTGTGTGTGTGTGTGTGTGTGTGTGTGTGTGTGTGCGTGCGTGCGTGCGTGCGTGCGTGCGTGCGTGCGTGCGTGCGTGCGTGCGTGCGTGCGTGCGTGCGTGCGTGTGTGTGTGCGTGTGTGTGTGCCACTTTCACTGGATGGTTGTGTGTGTGTGTGTCGAAGATTTATGATCGAGGGGAGTGCTTATGTAAAAGCAAATGTTTCAGGCATACACACAATCACACACCCCACACACACATGTGTAAATGTATGGGTAAGTGAATGTGTGTGTGAAATTTATGATCAAGTGATATGCTTGCCATGTAAAAGCAAATGTTGGCATGTGTGCCACACACACACACACACACACACACACACACACACACACACACACACACACACACACACACACACACACACACACACACACACACACACACACACACACACACACACACACACACACACACACACACACTTACATGCATACATATCCTCACCTAAAACAACACTTTGCTTTTACACTAATGCCCCCCCCCCCATCAGCAGTCTCTCAAAAGCAGTTGTGCAAAAATATACGTGTGTGTGTGTGTGTGTGTGTGTGTGTGTGTGTGTGTGTGTGTGTGTGTGTGTGTGTGTGTGTGTGTGTGTGTGTGTGTGTGTGTGTGTGTGTGTGTGTGTGTGTGTGTGTGTGTGAGGGGTTATAAAAGTGGATGGATGGCCCTGCTAGGCCTGTCTCTCTTTATTGGGAGCGGTAATTGACATATCCTTGTCATTTATAATCATCTGTGCGTCGCTCTAAAGTTAATTGCTTCTCGCCGCTCATTTGCATGAGTGTCACCTCTGAAGGGCACGCGGGCCCATTAATATTGTGTCACGATGAATTATCACAAATAAAGCCCAACATATTGATTAATGATGGCCACCGCCCGGCCCGCACACTTTCTCTCTCCTTCTAAGTCTCTCTCTCTCTCTCTCTCTCTCTCTCCTTCTATGTATCTCTCTCTTTCTCTCTCTCTCTCTCTGTCTCTCTCCCCCTATCTCTCTCTCTCTCTCTCTCTCTCTCTCTCTCTCTCTCTGTCTCTCTCTCTCTCTGTCTCTCTCTCTCTCTCTCTCTCTCTCTCTCTCTCTCTCTCTCTCTCCTTCTACCTCTGTATGTCTCTCTCCACCTCTCTTTCTGTCTCTGTCTCTGTCTCTCTCTCTATCTCTCTCTCTCTCTCACACACATTCACTCTCACACACACACACACACACACACACACACACACACACACACACACACACACACACACACACACACACACACACACACACACACACACACACACACACACACACACACACACACACACACACACACGTTAAGGCAAACACACACATAGACACACACCAGGCCCCTTTATTGGTCTGCCTCTATGTCTGCCCCCCCCTTTTCTGTATAGAATAACATACGTTATTCTATCTCACTCTCAGTGCGTAAACAGGGTGCTGAGAGCTGATGGATGTGGGGACGGGATGGCCCTGGAGGCCAGTGGGCCGTGGCCCAGCACAGGTAGGGGTGTGTGGGAGTGGGGTGTTGGCTGGGCTGGACTGGGACCAAATAAACAACCTGGGCATTTTCGGCCTAAACCAGCCCCTCGCTTGATTATGATCAGCTCAGTCCACCGGCTATATTAAAGATGGACCAATGGGCTACCCCATTTATATTTTTGTCCAGTCTCGATGAAAAAAGACCACAACAACAACAACAACAAACCTCATCGGCCTTTGCGGACTGTCTGCCCACTGGGAAAATTCCCTGTGTTCCAGATAACCAGTCCAGTCCTAGCTGTTGGAGAGTGGAGTGGACTTAGAGAGTTGGAGGTAGAAGTGGGTTTTGGAGCTGGAAGTAGATGGCACTCTAACAGTGAGTCTTGAAGTTTGTGAAAATTGTGCGATGACACACATGCGCACACATGCACATTTGCACATTGGCAATATTACATTCGCAGGTTCACATTCAGGTAAGACACACACGTACACACACACACACACACACACACCAATCACTTTTTTACACAGACGCCCATAAAGCACTGCTCTATACTGTATGCTCCAGGCTACCCCCTATGGTGCCAACCCCCGCCACCCAGCCTTGTGCCCCCCTCCCCCACCACCACCCCCTCGATCCCCCCACTGCCACCAGCCCACTGCCACCACCCCATAAATCCCCGCGCGACAGAGACGGATGGGCGCCATAAAGAACGCCGGGCTGTCCTGACGGCGGTCGGGGCAACAGCGGTGGCCGCTGCTGCAAAAATATTATGGCTTTAGGTTAATGTTAATGAGGCCTACCAGTGATAAGTCACTAATGACGCCGGTGAAATATTGTATTGACCAGCGCCCACCACCCCAGTGGACGGCCACGGATCCCATTGAAGGTCTCCATAAAGAAGAAAGAGCGACTGTGGCGATGACAGAATGGGCAATGATATGAACGAGGACTGCCGTCTCTCACACGTGCCCACCGGACGCAAGCCGTCAGCCCCAGAAAGAGCTCGTCTCATCTCCCCAAGCCATGAGGGCCAACAAAATGATTGCATTACAAGAACCATTGTTATAGATTGTAAATGCATTAGCACAAGAAAGACACTTTTTTTCTGAAAGACACTTTTTGAGGAAGGGTGGTCAGCTCCCTTAGTTCACTTCGATGTACAGTGTAAGGAAAGTGCAAAGGAAAGAAGTGCGTGGTGCATGCGTTTGAGAGAGTGTGTGTGTGTGTGTGTCTCTGTGTGTGTGCATGCATGCGTCTGGGTGTATGCGCATTCTTTGTGTGCGTCCACTTGCATGATGAATGCAGCTCATTATTGGCGTTAGTCTCATCGCAGGGCATTGCCAAGTAAGGAAATGCCGACCTGACCAGAGAGGAAGTTGAGAGACGTGGAGTTTCCTCTCTCATTAACGGTGTCCCAGCTGGGCCATAAAGCACAGGGCCGAAATGCACAATGAGGATACAACAACTGCACAGGAGGAGGTGGAGGAGGAGGAGGAGGAGGAGATGGGAGGAGAGGAGAGGCATGTAATGAAACAAACATCCCCAAAGTCATTTTGGATATTGGTATGGGCCAGGAGGATCAGAGGCAAGGGTCAGGGGAATAGCCCCTTATCCAGCATCCAGCATCTACATCAGCCCCCCCATCCCCCCCACCACAGCAGCAGCTCATTCCCTGCCCTGCCCTCTCAGACCCGGGACCAAGCTGGGGTGTCTGAGGGCAGGGCACGGATCATATTGTTATGGCCTAACGGGGGTAAAAGGATGCTGCGTTTCGTAGCCGAAAGACCAATAAGCAGAAACATAAACATGGACAAGTAAAGGGTAATCAGTGGATCGGACAAGGAATTCCTGATGTGTGGCCTTCAACTGTTTGTGGGTGTAGGGGTTAGGTGCAAGGGGGCTAATTTATCGCGGAGTGTAAGGGGTGAGGGGCAAGAGGGCTAATTGGTCTGGCTGAGTCAAATGGGTATCTGAGACGCAAATAATTGCCTAATGGCATCTCATTACCGTGGCGATATTAAACAACGGCTAGAATGCTGAAGAGGCTTCCGGGAAGTTGAGGCCTCTGAAGCGCGATTGGCGTTTTTGTCCAAAAGTGAAGGAGTTTTTTTGTTGTGTGCACTGATTTTTGTTAATTTTAGTGTTGTTGCCTTCACACTTTTAGTTTGTGCACTATACTTGTTTTTGGTTCTGCAATGATGCTGTACTGCAGTGACAGTTGCACTTTTAGGTTGTGTGCAATTTTCTTTTTGTTGGTTCTATGATGCTGTATTGCCGTGGTGATTGTTTTTTAGACTTGTTTGTGAAGAGGGGCCTTGGTGCAAGTAAACCTACTGAGGCCTCATCTGATAGCTGCTCTTTCTCTTCCTCTTCCTCCCACCCCCCCTTTCTCTCTCTCTCGCTCCCTCCTTTCTCGTAGTCTCTCTCCCGCTTCTCCCTGACCGTTACTCCTCCCAATCCCCCCATCGTGGTTGAAGCAAGGGCTCAGATCTTGACCACATTCATCACTCCTTTTCTCTTTCTGATCCCTCTGTTTTGGATCCTAGTGCCCCCGGCCGCCACCTCTCTTCCCCCTCCTCTCCTTTCTCGCCTCTCCTCCTCTTCTTTCCACTCCTCTCGGCGCGTCTAAATGTTAGGTTGAGATGGATGCAGCCAGCGGAATTAATTGCACCCCGTTACTGAGGATCAGCAAGTTTGCGTGATCCGCATGCTGTTCCACCATATGGCTGCCCACTAGGTGAAGAGTTTGATTAATGTTTCCGAGACGAGATTTTTTTTTCCGCCCGCTAATATCTGATTCCCTCGTATCGCAAATCCCTCTGTCTGTTTCTTTTTTTCTGTTACATTCCCTTCCTTTTTTAGCTTTTGTTTATTTTTCCACCGCTCCCGTGCCATTACGATTGGGTGTGAGATGATGTAAAGCCTCACAAAGTTTCTATGCATTTGTTTTCCTCCCCCTTTCTGCAAGGTTGTGATTTGCGATTCTTTTTCTTTTTTTTTCCAAAAAAAATATTGTTTTAATGGCATTTTTAATATTGATTATGTGTAGGTTTTCTTATGGAGGCAGACTGGTATTTATTTAAATATATATTTTTAACAGTGTAAGCCATCATGGCTTGATTATTTCCCCAAGGTCTGGCCAGAATTTCCCCGAGTCAGTGCTTACTCTTGTATTTCCAGAAGAGAGACGGTGACCCTTGTGAAACACAGAACCTATGGACACTCGGACGTCGTCTCCTTTCCTTTCCAAAGAATCAGCAGTATGCCTGGCCGCTGCACTGCACTGCACTGAGCGTAGCGGAGCTTCTGTTCTCTGTGTTGCACTGTGCAGCGCTGCCCCGTGCTCTCGCATGCTGAAACACTACACTCGACACCAACACGACTCACAGGCCCCCGTGATTAATTTCACTTCACCAAAGTCATCTGAACGAGAGAGAGAGAGAGAGAGAGAGAGAGAGAGAGAGAGAGAGAGAGAGAGAGAGAGAGAGAAAATAAAGACAGATTCTAGCTGCTTCTCTCTCTCTCTCTCTCTCTCTCTCTCTCTCTCTCTCTCTCTCTCTCTCTTTCTCTCTCTCCCATCTTTACAGTTTCTCACTTTCTCACTTCTCTTACTGCTTTGTTTCTTATCCTCTATCCTTTCCCCCCACCCATATCTCTCTCTCTCTCTCTCTCTCTCTCTCTCTCTCTCTCTCTCTCTCTCTCTCTCTCTCTCTCTCTCTCTCTCTCTCTCTCTCTCTCTCTCTCTCTCAAATTCAAATTCAAATTCAAATTGTGCTTTATTAGCATGACTGTAATGATACAATGTTGCCAATGCATACAAATAACAAAACAAAAGTGTGAATATTTACAGAAGATCTGTTTGCGAGTTTGTGTGTGTGTTTGTGTGTGTGCATGTACGTGTGTGTGCGTGTGTGTGTGTGTGTGTGTGTGTGTGTGCATGTGCGTACGTGCGTGTATGTGTGCGTGTGTGTGCATGCATATGGACAGGCATATGGGGGTGCGAGGGTGTGTGGCTCTGTGTATGTATTATTATTACATTTTTACACTGTACATTATTACATTTGTATATTACTGTGGCTGGATTCCCTCATTTTGTGGCATGCAAGCACATATTGTGTGGCAAGATCTGTGAGAGCCCTTCGCCAAGTATAATCGCCATCCTTTCCGCTTCTGGGAGGCGTTCGAAATTTGGGTATATATTTTGGAATTTGGGGAAGAAGATTTTCCTCACATCCTCATATTTCTTGCAGTATAGCAGAAAGTGCCCCTCTGTCTCAACCAGGGTTCACGTTAGCCGGCTGTGGCCGGACATTGGCCGTTTTGCATCATGAATGACCGGCAAAATAAAATGTGACCGGCCAAAATGTCAGACAAAAAATGACTACAATTAATCAGTAAATATTATTAGCTCATTTTAAATACTGAATGTTACACAAAACACAGTGATATGAAACTGAACAAAGCCAAAAATAGTTATGAATAGCCTAGGTAAATGAACGTGTCATAGTCTAAACCGCACACGCAATAGTGTTGCTTGCGCTCTCGCCCCCCTCGGCGTTCTCCCCACTTGACTCACGCTGGCTGATGTCGAGGAACAATTCAGGGTTATTTGTTTTATTTTATCAGTAAACACAAAGGGCATTGCGCTTGCAAAACCGTTTCATGCCCAATTGCGAAGTCAAGCCTGGGACCCAATGCGATGGCATGCGCAGCATCGCAGCATCGAATCACTTTCACTTTTACCTCTACTGAAAAATGGTGGTGGATCTCAAGTAGGCTAGGCTACAGTCGAGGGTCAAATTAAACATTTCAGAGAACGATATGCTCACGAGAAGTCCCAGTAAAAGTGCATGCAGGGCTTTATCACTTTTTTCATCACCGGCCAAAATGGCAAGTGGATGTATCTCACACGTCCACATAATAGTGCGTCGTACGGAACATGTCAATTCCCTTGAGAGCGCAGGAAGGAACACGCAATACAGATCAAATTTCAGTAGCGTTGTTACCGTTACTGCACAACCAACCATTACAGTCATCACATCGTTACCCAATTTGAGTCGGGAAATCCTATAGGGTTTGCTGAGAAAACACAATGTTTTCAGTCGATAACTTGGCTAGATATGGCTATGCGCACAGCACGTTGACTGGCTGCTTTTTTTTCTTTCAGTTCGCTCGAGCTCTCGGGTATGTGAAAGAGAGCGCGACTTTGCTCCTAGTGCATACAAGCAGCTGGCTCTTTAACACCAGCGAACTGGCCCAACGCTAGTGAAATTTAAGTTTTGCTGGTAGAAAAGACATATTAACTAGTCACTTTGACCCATTAGGGAGTGTGTGTTTGGCTATATGAGGGAAGGTCCGTTAGATATTCTAAATGTCCGGTATTCTGCAATGCAGCCGGCCACTTGTCCGGCCAGTAAGAATTCTAGCGTGAACACTGGTCTCAACCCTCTCTGCTTCACAGTGACCACATATCCTTTTGTCTTTGGGTGGCCATGTTTTTCTGTCTCTATTGCGAGAGTGTGGTCACTGAGCCTGTACTTGGTCAGGATTTGTCTCTGCTTCGTATCTCTGACAGAGATGAGATACTCTGCCAATTCATATTCTCTATCTAGGGTCAGGTAGGCATTGATTCTGCTTTGGTTAGTAGTTTGTTTTGTCCAATGTTCCAAGTAGTCTTCTTTTCTTTCGTTCATAATTTTGTTGACACTAATTGAGGTTTTTCTGTTACTGGGTTAGTTACTTATACAGGAACATTGTATGTATTAGTGCTATTAGATATATCCCTAAAATTAAGTGTTACCGAAAATCATAATTTTGGAAAATCATAATTGCCCAGGTGTGGCAATATTGCTCTAACTGATCAAGGAGCTGTTGTACGCCCTGTTCTGTGGGCGAAAGCAGCACCAAGTCGTCAGCAAAGAGCAGACATTTGACCTCTGTTTCTTGGAGCTGAAGTCCAGGGGCTGCAGACTGTTCCAACTGCATCGCTAACTGGTTAATATAAATGTTGAACAATGTTGGACTCAGACTCCAGCCCTGTCTCACTCCTTTATGCTGTGGGAAGAATTCTGTTCGTTTTTCTCCAATTTTAATGCTAAATTTACAATTTGAGTACACCGATTTAATTGTGTCATACATTTTACCCCCTACACCACTTTGTAAAAGTCTTTAATATAATCCATTATGCCAGATACTGTCAAATGCAGTTTTAAAGTCTACAAAGCATGCAAATATCTTTCCATTTTTTTTTGTCTTTTACATGTTTATTAATTAGGGTGTGCAGGGTGTAAACGTGATCTGTCGTACGGTGGTTTTTGAGAAAGCCAATTTGACTATTGCTCTCTCTCTCTCTCTCTCTCTCTCTCTCTCTCTCTCTCTCTCTCTCTCTCTCTCTCTCTCTCTCTCTCTTCCTCTGTACCCTCTTCCTCTGCCTTTGTATCCCTTGTTCAAACCAGCTCACTAGTTGTCCTCTCCACCACTTGAGTCCCATCCGCCCGGCTCCTTCTCTGCCTCTGGTGCTCCACTGCGCCCAGTCTCTTTGTCTACAGTACCCAGTGGTGTAGTCAACATTTTTGTAGTATGTATACTGTATATGTAGGCAGCCATAGGCATGTTAGTTCCCAAATTAGGGGTCGATGACGAGTCACCGTTGATTAAATGTGGCTGTGCTATTGTAAATATGGAACAATGAATTTCAAGTGGATGAACAGTTTGCATTTTTAGGTAGGTACACTGAAATCCCCATTTTTTTCAGGTGAGTATACTGCATATACCTGCATTCTATGTAGACTACACCACTGACAGTACCCCTTAGCCCCTCATTTCCCCTCTCCGCCTTTACCTTACTCCCCACACTGGCTGCGTTAAATTGCTCGCCGTTTGCCTGCCGGCGGCAAAATGAGGCCCTGAAGTGTCTTTGTGTGGATGCGGAGAAGGCGGCGAATGGCCTCTCTCTCCGGCCCCCGGTGCACGGTTCTGTTCTGCGCGCCTCTGGAAAGGCACCGCGCTGGCAAGTAAATCTCTCTGATTGCCCTGCGTTGGGCCCCTCTGCTGTGCTTATGGGGCTGGAGGTGGCAGGGGCTTGCGGAGGGCTGTGGGCAAACCTCTGAAGAGCCACTCTGCATGGCAAATGCGGACCATAACTCTTGGGTAATGCTGGGTGCTCGGCAGGACGGGCGCGGGCCAGACTGAAGATACTGTAGACTGCCTGGGGAGACCAAGGGAAAGAGTGAGACATAGCGAATCCTGCGCAGATAAAGAGAGAGAGAGAGAGAGAGAGAGATTCTTTAGTTTGTCTGCAGAGTTCACATGCCCTTCTTTTCCTTGAAGAGGTGAACAGGGTTCGGAGACAGGGCAGCAGTCTATAGGACTTATGACATGGATACGTATAGGCTGGCTTTATAGGGGAAAGCAGGTCGAAACTTGAGAGGACAGACAAAGTAAAAAGAGAAGTGAAGAGACATCGGAGTATAGGGGGCATCGTGTCCTTTGTAGTCCTTGTCTGAATTTCAAGGTGTGCAATAATCATTTCAAACAATTAGTGTGGAGAAACAAATTTTAGGGTGATGTATCCTGTTTTTTAAGATAGACCAAAAAAAAACATAAAATGTGTAATGTAGCATATTAGTCTGTTTTTGTGTGAAAAAAAATGTTTCATCACATCATGACTCCCTGCGTTGATCTCATATGGGACACCACAGTCCCCTTGATAAGTCCTTTACTGGAAATATAGAAGCATATGCCCACATGGATCTGCTTTCTGCTTTCCTTCAAAGCCATGCAGGCGTGGGAGGGAAGGGGTGGGGGGTGGGTGTGCAGAGACGAAGGTGTGGAAAGGAGTGGCATAATTGCGCTGTGTATGCTGAATAGTTTTTTTTTTGGGTGGCAGCAAATTTCAATCCCTCCTATTATTTTAATAATCTATATTTTACTGCGTGTGCATGGATCATTTGTTTGCAAACCAGGTTATTTGGAGAGGGAGGCCCGGGGGTAATTTCATGCTTTACAGCGCTCCCACCTAGAACTTAACGAGGAAAATGTGGGTTGTTTCCTGTGATCTGCGCACGCCACGGCAACCCCAAGTCTTTTTTTACGGCAACGTTTTTGAAGCCTGTTTGTTCTTCGGATGGTTTTAGTCCCACACACGCACACGTACAGTCGTACACTCACACAGTGATTGGAGCCGTAACGGCGTAAATACTGCGCTACGCAACCTATACAAAAGGGGGCTCTGACAACCCCCCCTCCTCCACGGTAAGCAGAGTGGGAATTTACAGTATGTTCACTCAAGTACAAAGTCATGACACACTCCAACATCCCCTGCACAGACACACAGACATACACATGACTTTCCCTTTAGAAGGATCATTGTTCAGAAAGAAATTTGGTTGCCATTGATTACATCAATAATCTGGGTAACTGCAATCGTTTTGCCATCATCAGTGCATCTCGAGCACGTTTCCCTGTATTTATGT
>NC_085860.1:9081820-9086820 GCF_034702125.1 Engraulis encrasicolus
AGGGAGGGATGAAGCAAAAATGAAGGAGTGAAAGAGAGGTGCCGGGCGTCCCAGATGAATGTGTATTGGCATTCTGCACCACCTCCGTCTTCATTTTCTTTTCTTTTCTCTCCTTTTGTTCATCCCCCACTCCCTCCCTTTTCTCTTTATGTGTGGTCATAGTCATGGGCTGCAGATGTCACAAAGGTCAGTGCCATGTGGCAAACAGCTGTCACGCGCAGCAGAGGGACCTGGTACACAGGGATACACACACACACACACACACACACACACACACACACACACACACACACACACACACACACACACACACACACACACACACACACTACAAAATCTCTCTCTCTCTCTCTCTCTCTCTCTCTCTCTCTCTCTCTCTCTCACACACACACACACACACACACACACACACACACACACACACACACACACACACACACACACACACACACACACACACACACACACACACACACACACACACACACACACACACACACACATTGTTGACCTTGCTTGAGGTATTTTTGGACATTTGGAGGAAGGGGAGTAGTAGTAGGGGAAGCGGGGCTGGTTCTCCTCTCCTCTCTTCTTCCATCCACTGAACTCAGCACCGCCACTGTATAGCAGTACTGTATAGCTCAGGGTTGGGCAACTGGAGGCCCGGGGGCCATATATGGCCCTCCTCTTCACTCAGTGTGGCCCTTATAGATAAAACATAACTTCAAAAATGATAATGACAAAATTATTTTAAACCACTACTGAATTCATCTGTTGTAATTATACTGTTGGCTGACAGAGAACACTCCTATTCCCTCCAAACAATATCGGCAGTCAATTGGCAACCAACTGCACCTCGAATTCTGCAAGTTGCTGTCAGATCCGTGGTTATGTGGCCCTCTGATCGTAACTATGAAAAAATATGGCCCTCTTTATCATGAAAATTGCCCATCCATGGTATAGCTGTGGCCCCATCTAGCCAAGCCACCTCCTGGGACCAGGAGCGCTCAGCAGCAGCCCCACGGTGACCCAGACAGCACAGCACAAATACATGCTGAGAGGCGTCCTGCATCCTTCCAGCCTTACACCGCGTATAATAATAATAACACCCCTTGCCGGAGCAGCCTATTACTCTCCTCATCAGTGTTTGGTTATGGCCGGCATTAAAGCTTTTATTATCTGCTGACTTCCTGTCAGCCCCTCTCTAAAGAGGGCTATTATGAAACATATGTTTATGGCGCTTTATCGTGCCGGTGATCAAAGGAGAGGAACAAATCTGTGTGGATCAGGGTTTTTTTT
Source organism: Engraulis encrasicolus (assembly GCF_034702125.1). Classification (NCBI taxonomy): domain Eukaryota; kingdom Metazoa; phylum Chordata; class Actinopteri; order Clupeiformes; family Engraulidae; genus Engraulis; species Engraulis encrasicolus. The sequence goes on from NC_085860.1 coordinate 9,083,120, forward strand.
TAAGTGTGTGGAAGCTGTGAAAGTGGGAAGGGATGAGAGAGGGATAATGATGGAGTAGGAAAGGGGGAGAGAGATGGAGTTGGAAAGGAAGTGTGGTGGACAGGGAAACAATGCTATAGCTATCGCCCTACAAAGGCAAAGTGCAGTAACTACATATTTAGTCAAAGTACAAAAACTAAACTACATATTAAGTTTAGACCGAAAATGTTTTTCATTACACCACCTTTATCTTGTGACAAAGCCTTATAGTCCAACTGTGTCCCCTTTTAAAGATGTTGCTGTGTCAGATTTGCAGTAACTAGAATATCCAATCTAATACCAACTGGCTTTGAAGGCATTTTTCTCAGTTTGAATGTTGGAGTAGTTACTGTGCTTTGCCTTTGCAGGGCAGTATACGTTTACAGTAGAAAGACTTATTATTACCAACTGCATGAATTACAATACAAAGCTCTCAAATTGAATTGAATTGAATTCCTGAATTGAATGAATTGAACCGGTAGATAGGAATCTTGTGAGAGAGAGAAGGAAGGAAAAAAGAGGTTGGAAGACGGAGAGGTATGGCGGTAAAGAGACTTCATTCTTAACCATGTGTGTTAATTCTATTATTATGAATGTACCTGATTTGTCATACCAAAGCTGTCTTGAATTGAATTGAACTCATAGAAAGACACAAGAAGCTTGTGAGAGAAAAGGAGAGCCAAAAGATGGATGGTGGGAGTGCGTTCATGATTGAGTGAGTGAGAGGGTAGAGTTGAGGACAAAGTCAAAGAGGTCCAATGTTTGCCAGCAGCAGTTTGGCCTCCGTCACACCCTGACTGTCCCTTTTGTCACCCGGACCATGTCCCCCCCCCTCCGCTGTCACGCTTTCCCTCGTCTGGCGCAGTGGCATTGGGGGTGGATGCAGCGGTATGCACTGCTACTGGTCGTGGTGGTGCTGGTGGTGATGGTGGTGGTGGTGGGGATGTTGATGCCTCGTCAGCAGGATGCTGAGAGTGAAAGCCCCACGTGAGGATGCTCGGGGGTGCTCCAGTGCTCTCCTCTCCTCTCCCCTCCCCTCCCCTCTCCTCCCCTCTCCTCTCCCCCTCTCCTCTCCTCTCCTCTCCTCTCCTCTCCTCTCCTCTCCTCTCCTCTCCTCTCCTCTCCGCTCCTCTCCTCTCCGCTCCTCTCTGCACCGCTCCGCTCCTGTCCTCTCTGCTTCTCCAGTGCCCTTGAGGAGATGTGCACTTGTCAGGTTCCTCATAAAACTCCTGAACGATTGCGTGCCACCACGTTCCGTTTCTTTTCTCTTGTCTAGTTTTTTTATGCTCATCTCTCTATCTCTCTCCTCTCCGGTGTCACTTGCTCTCGTTCTCTCTTTCACTGTCTCTTATACTCCCTCTCTTTTACATACACACACACACTCTTCTATGTCTCATTTTGTCCATCTCTGTCTTGCTTTTTTCTCTTTTCCTCTCTCTCTCTCTCTCTCTCTCTCTCTCTCTCTCTCTCTCTCTCTCTCTCTCTCTTTCTGTCTCCTCGCCTGTCTCTTCTTTCCCTCCCACTTGCTCTGCAAGCTGGCCATCTGTCTAATTGTTCACCTCCATTGCCTTAATGCTTTTAACATGCCTTTCTCCCCCTTGCTTTTCTCCCTTTTCCCTTTCCAGGCAATAAACTTTATTTTCTTCGCAAGACTTCAATCTGCAGAGGAAAGCAGGCGTCCAGGTTGCGCCTTGTGTTTTTGGCCGGGCTCCAGACAACCTCACCCTGCATCCTTTCTTCTGTCGCGTTCCATCCTCTCTTTATTCTTTTTTTTATTTTTTTGCTTACACCCTTTTCTTCTGTGTGTGTGTGTGTGTGTGTGTGTGTGTGTGCTGGACCGTTCGTTTTGAGAGTGCACGCATGCTGTTTCATCTCACGTGTCCGTTCAGTCATTTCACATAGACTAGCTCTCTGCCTTTTTCTTTCTTTCCGTCTTTCATTCTGGCTTTTTTTCTTTTTTTCTTTCTCTACTTGCCTCTCTTTCTCTGTTCTTCTCTACGTCTTTGCCTTTCCGCCCGTGTGATGAAGAGTGTTGTGTTGTTTATTGTGCCGTAACTCCTTTGTGGATGGTGAACTGTGCTCGAGGCAGCTTGTACTGTCAAGTGGCAGTGCTCATTTTTTTTTCTGTAGTTGATTTTTTTTTTTACAGTTAGTAAATGGCCATTTGATGCAGTTGGAGGGATTCTTGGCTTGACTCTTCCTGCTATGTTCAGGTTTTATATAAGCTATTCTATACTGTAATGTGCCTTCAGCTACAAGGGTATGTTTGCAATCAGTGGATGATGCGCTCTCTCTCGCTCTCTCTCTCGCTCTCTCTCTCTCTCTCTCTCTCTCTCTCTCTCTCTCTCGCTCTCTCTCACTCTCTCTCTCTGCTTTGGTGCATGGTAAAGGATGGGGCGTGGAGAGAGGCAGAGGGAAAGGTGTATTCTGAGTCATCCATTCAGCTGGTAATGACAAACGTTGTCTCGTGAGTTGTGGCCTCATATTTGTCTGGAAGGGAGCGACTGACCTGGGGGGATTGTGTGTGCGTGCGTGCGTGCGTGCGTGCGTGCGTGCGTGCGTGCGTGTGTGGTTAGAGCTGCATGGTTGATATCTCAGTCAAGCTCAGTGTGCTGTCTCCCTACTGGCCTCCGGGCCCCTTGCTCCCTGGCCCATCACACACACACACACACACACACACACACACACACACACACGCACACACACGCACACTTCCTCCGCCGTGATGTCCGTGATAAATCTCATTGTCCAACTCCCCCAGCGCTCCGTGCTCAGGGCGCATCAAGCCAGGGAATCGCCCTCTTCCCACTCCCCACCACCCCTCTACCCTCACAACCCCACCTCCCTGTTACCGCGCCACCATCTCCCTCATCACCCACCCACCTCCACCTTAGGGGCGCTGGTGTCGCCTTGTCGTGGGGTAAAAATAAACCTGTTTTGTCGTGTCTCCATCTTACATTTATCAAGCTATTTGAGGCCACTATTTCAGCTGCCACAGGCTCTGTAAACCCAATTTATCTCGCGGTGCAAAAAGACGGCAGGTAAAGATGGAGTCTCCAGCTCTGTGTGCTCCGCGTATGTACACAGATGCATACATATGCTGTCTCGCGCCCACACACTGTTTCTCTTTCTCACACACACACACACACACACACACGGCACACACGGCACACACACGCGCACACACACACACACACGCACACACACACACACACACACACACACACACGGCACACACACACACACACACACACACACACACACACACACACACACACACACACACACACACACACACACACACACACACACACACACACACACACACACACACACACACACACACACACACACACACACACACACACAGCTCAACACAACACGTTACAGCATAACAACATAATCTCGATACCAGCGAGGTGGATACCATTATTTTTTTAAAGTATTTTTTGGGGGGGGCTTTTTGGCCTTTATTATTTACAGGACAGTGTGAGAGTAGACAGGAAATGATTGAATGATTGAAAGAGTGTTTGCTTAGTTAGCCATTCATATACTACCCGATGCAGGCACGTGTCTGTTCCTGCGCATATGTGTAATGCACAGTATGTGTATGTGAGTCTGCATTCACAGTATGTGTTAAGAAATTCTCTGCATTTGTACATGTATTATTGAAAATATAAAAT
>NC_085860.1:9091820-9096820 GCF_034702125.1 Engraulis encrasicolus
CAGACCAGCTTTACTCACACTCAACGCTGTCGTTAAATGCATACACACATCATTATCAGTGGACCACAGAATGTCCTGCCTAATTATATGCGCTCATGATGGGCACTTTTTACTTTTTATCGCGCACATAAACGCACGTACGCATGCACGTACGCATGCACGCACGCACGCACGCACGCACGCACGCACGCACGCACGCACGCACGCACGCACACACACGCACACGCTGTCTCTCTGTTTCTCGGTTTTGATGATCTTAATTGTGTTTGTAGCTGAGTGCAGTGACTCTTAACACCACATTGTTGGTCGGTTTATTGGTCTGTTGGAAACTGCTTTGGTTTTTTGGAGGATTTGCGCACCGCTGGATAGGTTTGTGGACCTGAACATCTATAAATATAGCAGTCAAAGGAGCGACTGATACATGAATCTGGGTTAGTTCTGGCTGAGGGGCACGAGGAGTGTTAAGTTTTAATAATCATAACTATGTGTTTCACATTCATACTAGTCTTGGGTTTCATGGCCATAGAGCGGTCAAATCAGCAGGTGATGAATGATCTAGCTGATCAGAAGGGGTTCATGAGTTATGGTGGGCCTGCTGTCCAGGCCTCCCGAGGCCTGCCATTGACCTGTGACCACTGGCCGTATGACTGGCCCTCTCCCCGTGATTTATTTGCCTTTGTGAATATTGATTGTGACACATGGTGATCAAAGGCAAGCCTTAGAGCAGATGCTGAGTGCCCTATTACCATGGGCTTAGACTGTATTATTATTGTGCATTTGGAATTGTGTTTTCTTCTGCATACATAATTTAGCCTATGAGCCTTTCCCTTTTTCTGTGCCATGATTTCCATTGGCCAGAGTGAGCGGCAGGCTTCGGCAAGGCCTGTAGGTGAAACACGGGGCCTATGCTGAGCCACTGGAGGCCAACACATGAGGCCATAGGATGAGAAGGGCAGATGAAAGGGTAGCTTCCCCTGCTTTTATTTAAGAAAACAATTCAAGTGTGAAACAGTATTGGTTATTAGTGTGCAATGAGTTTGTTGATAGGATGAAGGCTATAAAGAATGCTGTGGTCCATAGAGTATATATTGTTGTGGAAGCTGTGAAATTTTGTCCAAAAGTTGTCCAAAATAATATGATTACAATAATCGCAGATGCATCCTCATTTAACAAGGGGGGCAATTACTTTTTCACACAGGCACAGGTTTTGCGTCATTATTCTCTCAACAAATGAAATAATAACTGTGACACTGCATTAGGGGTCGACCGATACAGGTTTTTTTAATGGCCGCTGTGATACCCATTTTTTTCCCATCACCCTTGTCCGATACCCAATTTCCGATACCCGATATTTAAGGCCGATATGGGTAAAACATGGGTAAAATATGGGTTTAAAACATGACAAATATTCCAGGTCTCAAGTTAACAATAAATATAAACACCCACTCTAACAATCAAGTAATGTCTAAAAATCACGTAATACAAACATAAAGTGTCTTGGTGCTTTTAAAAAACCTGAATAACATAAAAGAATAATAGATGTTGCGTATTGGCCAAAACCACACGTGTATTGGCCGATACGATACACTTTAAAAACGCAAATTTCGTCCGATATATTGGCTCGGCCGATATATCGGTCTATCCTTATGGGTCTTACACACCAGGGCGGTAAAGCGTCGCTGAACGGCCGCGTTTTTTACCGGCGTCGGTGAAAATACATTGAAACATATCTGTCCTTACACACCAACCGGCAGTAATCGAGCGGGAGCCGGCTCCGCACCGCACTGCGTTCGGAAAATAGAACTTGAGCGTATTTTTCACGCCGGCGACCGGCGGTGTCTCGTTCAAATGAATGGCAGAGTAGCATGCTAGCTTTGGATGTGGGGAGGGTTTTGAACAGGACTGGCCGCGCACGCCGACGCTGTCAGTGTGAAAGGCAGAGAAAAACACGCCAGCTGAAACTAAGCAGAAAGACTGCGTTCGTCCCGCAACCGTTCCGTTCCTTTTTGGCCCTTACACTGCATTTTATGTTTGCTTGGGCCATCCTTGTTTAATGTTTACATTTGTGTGGTGATTTGAAAATGTTAAGTGTGCCAAATGTGTAAAAAAGTAAAACATGAGTAAGGGGGCAGAAACATACACACGAGTCTGTATGTTTCAAACGCTCCCACCTTTTAAGACTCCCTTCCACTAGCCCTCCACTACAAACCTTGTGAATATATTTTGTAGTTTGTGCATCATTGTGTTTCTTGCATTACTTGAATGTGTCTGTGTGTTCTGTGTGTGTGTTCTCTACAGAGGAAAGCTCGAGTGGAGGCCATGATATGTGACCTGGCATCTCTGAGGAGCGTGAGGGAGTTTGCTGAGGAGTTCAAAGCCAAGAAACTGTAAGTGGAACGCACCACCACCACCAACACTGCTTTTTTGCAACCATATACTGTATCAGAGAATCACCTCTGCTAGTATGCTCATTGTTGCTGACAATCACATGAATGACACAAGTATCAAATAAAATGCTGAACTGTCTCTCACAATGACATAAAGCACATAACCATAACCATAACACAATCCGCATAACCATCCCTCACAATCACATAAATGACATTCTAGTTTGTTTGAGCTTAATGGTATGCATTCGGCCTTTTCCATTGAACCTTGGGTTGAGGTTATGTTTTTATTGATGTGAATTCTCATTGGTAGAGCTGGGCTATGAAGCTCAAAGCTACCATAGTAAGCTCAGGGGACCATTGAGATTGGTTTCACAGCGAGTATCTCAGGGCTTCCTCCAAATCGCTGTGTGGTTTGGTAAAAAAGTACTAGTGCATCAATAGCAATAGCAGCAAAAATAAAATAAATAAAATTCCTTTTTTTGGCTGGCACACTTGTTCTGATTAGGACTGTTTTCTGCATAAACTGTCCCAGTGGAGGAATGGGATGTCGGCAGAGAGCTCTTCAAGCGGAGTGGGCTTGGGCCTCTGTTGTTGCTGCAGAGATAACCCCGTTTGTTGTAGTGGCCAATTGATGCATCAGGAAGAACAGCAGCAGAGCCGGCGTCTGATTTCTCCCCAGAGCTGCAGGCAAGACTGCAGCTGTTTACCCTTCTCTCCCCTTCACCTCTGGCCTACGCTTAGACAGTGGCCATGGGCCAGAGCCAGAACCTAACCCCACCCCCCGCCATTGCTCTTCTCAATCTTCTCCTTCACTGCCCCTATATTACATCCCTTTCTTAAAGTATTTTTTAAAGGATAAACTATTTTATAAGGTCCTATCTTTAAAAAGTTTAACATCCTTAAAATGTATTGATGTGAACACACTTGATGTATTTATTTATTTAGTTGTTGGTTTTGAATATGTCAAGAATGTATTATCTGTATTTGTCATGAAATAGGCACAGCTGCTTAACTGGCAACAAACAAATAAATCCCTTTCCAGCTGACCCTCTACCCTCCCCCAATGGCACGTCTTCACCCCTTTCCAGCTACCCTTTCATCCCTCTAGCCTCCTCCATCCTCTTTTCCATTCCTCCTAGTGGCCCATCCACTCGTCTACCTTTTTTGTCTACCCCTCCACTCTTCCACCCTTCTGCTGCGGCTCCTCAACCTCCCCTCTGTTTCTCTCTCTCTCTCTCTCTCTCTCTCTCTCTCTCTCTCTCTCTATCTCTCTCTCTCTCTCTCTCTCTCTCTCTCTATCTCTCTCTCTCTCTCTCTCTCTCTCTCTCTCTCTCTCTCTCTCTCTCTCTCTCTCTCTCTCTCTCTCTCTCTCTCTCTCCCTCTCCCTCTCCCTCTCCGTCTCTCTCGCTTCCTGTCTCTTGTCTCCATTACCGAGCTATCAAATCAGAGATGGGGCCAAGGGCCAACCTCTCCCATTATACTCTCCCTCTCTCCTGCTCGCTCTCGTGCCACATCTCTGCAAGTCACTCACTCAATCTTAACCCTCTTCATTTCTTGGCCCCTCTCTCTCTCTCTCTCTCTCTCTCTCTCTCTCTCTCTCTCTCTCTCTCTCTCTCTCTCTCTCTCTCACTCTCTGTCTCTCTCTCTCTCTCTTGTTTTCTTTCTATTGCTCTTACCCCCTTCCCCTCCACCACCACCGCTCTCCTCCCTCTCTCCTCTGGTCAATAAATAAGTATCCCAACCCCTACAACATAATTCCATCAATCTCAGCTCTTCAGAGTAATAAGTCCTTCACAGTCTCCTAGTTAAATCAATTACGGACATGCTTTCATGAAGTTACATTCCTCTGCGGAGGAGAGGCTTGAGGGGGGCCCGGGGCCCTGGGTCCACTACGCACCGCACCGCATCACGCCAGCAGCCGCCACTCTACGACACTCTACCCCTCTCTCCCCATCACACGTCACGCCGCCTGGAGCCGCTCAATGAGGAAAGGGGCCCTGTGATTTATGTTCCCCCATCATAAAGCACTTTGACAGGGTCTCATAATGTCGCAGCACAGCTCAGCTTAGCCTGCTCGGAACTCCAGACTCCAGTGTGTGGTGTATTTTTGGGGTTGTGGTGGTGGTGTTTTTTTTGGCTGTCTGAAGTTAGTATTGTTCACTCTGATGTCTGCCCTTTGTCTGTCTTTCTGTCCGTCTGTCTCTCTTACTTGCTGTTGCCCTTTTCTCCTTCGTTTAACACTGTGGTGTAGTAGATAGTTGCAACTTGGTAGCCAAATCTCACACAAAGAGATTTTGTTTTTGCAACTTAACTTTAAAAAGGTTATGAGAGGATTTGCATTTTGCAAGTTTTCTAGGATGATCATGGGCCAGTATTTTTTTTTTAAACAGATTTTAGAGGGAAAAAACAGAGGTGCTTCAGATCACCATCTGGATGCAGGGTCCTTTGTTTTGGAAGGGTTCTTTGTTATTGGGAGACATTGGGATACCTTTGGTGGAGGTCTCCGCTCTCCTACTCCTTCCGAGTTGTTAATGTGGTTTGGGGGCCGTTCCCCTGGGCCCAGGCACCTGTGCTGTGTTTGGTCTCTGAAGAGTAGGAGGAGGTGAGAGG
>NC_085860.1:9106820-9111820 GCF_034702125.1 Engraulis encrasicolus
TTTGGCACCATAGTGTGGCTCCACTCACCCGAGCGCTCCCTCACTCCCTCACTCCCTCACTCCTGTGGAGTTCTCCTCCAGCCTCCAGAAGTCCTTGGGGACCAAGCCCAACCTCTGAAGTGAAGTTAGTGTTAGAACCTGCGCTGCTCTGCGCTGTGTTGTGCTTTGCTGCCTGCATCAGCAATATTGGTGTACCTGGAATGGACATCACAAAGAAAGTATAGAGGTGGTGTTGTATAGCATCCAATAGAAGTTATGGAAGAACGGTAAAGGGGAGATGAAGTATTTTGTAAGTGTTTTTTGGCGTTTTCTCAGAAATTGTATGCCTGTTGTATGTGATTAGAATGTTTAGTTGTGTTTTATCTTTTTTTTTTTAAAAGATGATAGAACATTTGCTCACCTCTTAATATTCGGCATGTTCGAGAAGGTAGCCATTTGTCAAAATATATCAAATCTCTTTAAGAAGACATAGAAGCTCTTTAAGACAAAGCATGTAAAAAAACACACCCTAATTCACCTTTGGCTAAGGCCCGCCCTAAAGCGGTTTTTGACCAATCACAGTGCAGCAAAAGGACGACCTCGGACAAACCTCGGACAGTTTTGACAGCGCTCCATTGAACTCAATGCTGAAATCGCATGTTTTCAAGTAGTTAGCGAGATACTGTCGTATTATTATTAAAATATGATTGGAAATTGTGCCTGGGGTATTTGTGACAAATGTGCAAGTTTCCCCGCGATGTAACAGGTGGTAATCACTTTCCTCTTTACCTAAAACAGGACTAATATTACTATATAGCAGCTGAATAGTCTGCCTTGAAGGGTCTCGGCAGCCTCACACTCGACTAGAAAGCACACGGATCAAAAACATACTTTGTGTGCTCCGATCATGACACCATCTCATTCATGTCCCTTTTCAGTAAGGTTGTAAGCAAACCACGAACCTGTTTCAGAGTAGGATTTTGGATTTCTGACCTAATTAATGAAGAAACACCGCTAGCAAAGTTAACTATCGGTCACGGCAGGAGTGTTTTGACTAGCAGCTGATGGACGTGACTTTGTTAAGCTACTGAAGATATAAACGCCAAACGTTAATGTTACACATTGCTGTGGTAGCTTTGAAGATGACTACAGCCATTAAGTTGTGTGATTTCGTTTTCGTCTAGCAAGTTTGAGTCAGGGCTCAAAAGATATGCGAGCTCAGCTTACCATGGTGCTGGTTACAAATATCGATACCCATAGAAGAGCCCATAACAGCTGTGATGCATCGCATGACCGTTCAGAAATGAAATACTTATATTCACAATACTATGAATGCGTTTTTTATTTATTATGAGTGAATAACTGCTGCAATTTGCAGTCACTGCATAAATCACGTTGATATCTCAGCATTGAAAGTTTATCTGTCCGACCTAGCAACTGTAACTAAAGAGGGCGGGGCTTAGCCAAAGGCGAATTGTCCTCCGACCTTCCTGAGAAATTTGAGATTGAATAGTTCTTTAAAACAGTTTTTATACTTTCTACAGTTTTTAAACAAATCATTGTGGCAATCAGATGGTTGTGATGGAATGGTCATGCAATTGCTCAGACTAAAAATAACACTATGGGATATCAGTCTATTGTAGGTTCTTTTAAAAAAGAGAGATATGATAAACACAGTCGTACTTTAGCACAGTTTTACACGAAGCACTTAACGCATCGATACAGTTAGTTCGCATGAAGTTGCATAATAAACGTAATAGAATTAATATCAGAGATGAGGAGCACCAGTCACTGTGGACTACATGTGCTGTGTGAGCTTGTTCCTTGTTCAGAGTTGGGCGAGGTGCCGTGAGCCCGTAAGTGTGTGAGTGAGTGAGATGGGGGTGTGGAGTGGGTCGTGAAGGTGATCGTACACGATGGCAACCCTCCACTTTTTTATGCCACGGGATGGTTCATTATAGCGCAGGGCATAACAATTCCTAGATTAATTTTCCAGCATCCAATTTTTAATTAATCGTGCAGGCAGTCTTAAACACAGAGTACACAAATTGCCCGTGGCCCTTCATAATTAATTCTAATGGAAGAAATTAAAAATTGGTGGGGTGGATTCAGATTGTTCTGCGGCGGTTGCCGTGGTTTCGAGCCCACTGGAGCGACTCTGTCAAAGGCAAGGATGTTGCCGTGCCGATACGGACGCTGCGGCCCCGGCGCTGGCCCAGTCGCGGCGCTCCAACAAGGAGGAATCGTGGGACGCGCGGAGCTGAGGTGTGAGTGTGAGCGGGGAGGCACGAGTGCTGACTATAGCCTGGGGCTACAGTATCTCAGTTACTCCAGCAATGAGGTATCCAGCCTCATCATGCCTTATTCCCAGCACAGTTTACCTTCATGGGCAAGAGATATGAATGATGAACTGCTTCAAATTAGTTGTGTTTTTTGCGTCTTACACATGCAGACTTCTAAATGAGTACCAGTGTGTGGGGATGTGTGAGAGCGGGCTATCTTGGGGTTATCTCACAAGGTGCTCATAGAGGGATCTTGTGATGCATTATTGCTGCTTCAATGAATAAGGAATAAAACATGATTTGAACAATGTGTTTTTTAATGTTAGTTGTCGCAGTACATCGTTTTTTTTATCGTTCTCACATATTCATGCATGGTTCTAAATAGACACTATGGTACGAGGACAACAATGGGACATGCGAAGAGGTGTGAGGGGTTAGATAAGTGGACTGACGAGCCTGGGGGTATTTCACAAGCAGCTCAGTGACTTAAGTAAAAGATTCTCCAGTCTTATACATTATTACCGGTACACTTTACCTTTATTAATGACAAATGATGAAAGTAAAATCTTTTTTTTTTTAAAGTATAAAACGGGGGTGCTGTGGCGCGGTGCGCTAAGCCCCCCACATTTGGTCTTGCATGCCCATGGGGACGAGTTCGGCAGGGTTCATTTCCCATCCCTTCCCCATAACTCTGTCCTGTTCATTTTCCTGTCTCCTCTCACACTGTCCTGTCATAAAAAAGGCCCAAAAAGCCCCCAAAACATACAAAAAAAGATTAAAAATGTACAAGACGCACCATCTGATATCAGTTGGGCATGTGTGTTTTTTCCCCACAACTCTCAGTTATGGTAGTACCATATGCAGTACATCAAGGACAATCATGAGACGTGTAGAAAGGTGTGAATGTGGGAGTTATGAGGGTGGGCCAGGGTGCAGCTGTTTTTGAAGCTGCCCCAATGCCATCCCGCTTTATTCCTAACACACTTTACTGTTGTGAGTAAGAAATGTTAAAATCGTATCTGGAAAAAAGGAACAATGTATTTGTTAGGCTAAGCAATTTAGTACCTGTAGTAAGGCTTTTAAACACTTTTTTTAGGTACTGACACTTATAATTTTGCCACAGTTCTAAATTAAGCACATTTTAATTAGCAGCGTGTGCTAGACAGAATTCCAAACACTGTACATTTTTAAAGGCAAAGTGAATAATGCAGTCTGTGTTATGAAGTCAGTAGTGGAAGTGCATTTAATTTGCCCCTGATAAATGCCTTTGAAATGTATCTCTCTTGTTTTGCTCTTAAAGAGTCTGGGGTAAAGGGTTTTAGACTTAGTGGTGTTGTTTTCATTGATAAGGTGTTGAGCAGGTAATGATGCCAGACAGGAGCACTGAGGATGATCCAGTGTTCTTTAAATAAGCAGTGACTCCAAAAGCACACTGCTTTTATTGTGTGTGTATTGTGTGTGTGTTGTGTTGTGTTGTGTTGTGTTGTGTTGTGCGTGTGTGTGTCTGCGCGTATGCGCGCGGGGCAGTCGGATAGCCCGTGCCGCGTAGGTAGAAGCCCAGTGTTGTTGTGCTCCTCTCTGCCTTTAAAAAAGAGAGATGCAAGCTTGGACCCCAGCCCAGTCCAGGTGCCAACTGATAACTGTTCAGATCCCCCCAAACACACACACACACACACACACACACACACACACACACACACACACACACACACACACACACACACACACACACACACACACACACACACACACACACACACACACACTCCTCACTACCACCACACCCCGCCACTGGATCTCTGCCAAATACTGCTTCCACCCATTTCCTTTCTCTCTCTCTCTCTCTCTCTCTCTCTCTCTCTCTGTCTGTCTCTCTTTCTCTCTCTCTCTCTCTCTCTCTCTCTCTGTCTGTCTGTCTCTCTCTCTCTCTCTCTCTCTCTCTCTCTCTCTCTGTCTGTCTCTCTCTCTCTCTCTCTGTCTGTCTCTCTCTCTCTCTCTCTCTCTCTCTCTCTCTCTCTATTGCGTCTCACCACCTTTTATCTCCTTTCTTTCTTGCCTGTTCTCATTCTCCGTGCCAACCTAACCACACCCCCCTCCCCATCCTCCTCCTCCTCCTCCTCCTGCTCCTTGTCTTTGTCTGTCTCCATCCTTGGGTGGTGAAGATTAGTCAGGATGACCTAGAATTAGACACACTGTGTTTGTCTTGTATGTAGTATACCACACTGAGTCAATGCAGGCGCGTGTCGTGAGTGATTGCTCTGGGTTCCGAGGCACTGACCTGTGAGTGTGAGTGTGTGGATGTGTGTTTCTCAAGCGTGTGTGCTCCTTGAGTGTGTGTATTTGAGAAACCAGCTGGATTTTGGAGGCCTTGTGTGTGGGTGCTGGTGTCTATGTGTATGTGTTTATTTGGAAAAATGTATAGCTTGGTTTCTGCGTGGCACTCTGACCTGTGGGTGTGTCCTACCTGGTTGAATTTGTGTACGTCCTCTCTCTCCACTGCTAGGTTTCTGCTAACAATAAAGTGTGTAACACGCCAATGTTATTATGTGTTTGTGTGTCTGTATTGTCTAGCTAGACCTCTGCCAATCCTGGTGTACTGTATAACATCAGTGTGTTACTTCAGTATTACTGAACATTTTATTTGTGATTACTTGTCATGTCGGTCTGTCTCTTTTCCGCTAGCCCCTGCACCTCCTGCTGTGTAACACGGGTGGTGGTGTTTGGCACATTGTCTTAGTT
>NC_085860.1:9124320-9126820 GCF_034702125.1 Engraulis encrasicolus
GTGCGTGTGCGTGTGCGTGTGTGTGTGTGTGTGTGTGTGTGTGTGTGTGTGTGTGTGTGTGTGTGTGTGTGTGTGTGTGTGTGTGTGTGTGTGTGTGTGTGTGTGTTTGCTGCAGCCAGAGATTGCTGTTGCAGCTTACACCTGGTGACTAAATGAGAGATCAGCCTTCATTTGGTTTACAGCTTTCTCTCTTCCTCTCTTACCATTTTTGTTTGATTTCCGTAGATGGAAAGAAATGCCCAAATGGATGGCAGTGAGTGTGTGAATGAGCTGAGTGAGCTCTGCAGAGGAGTGTGTTGGGGAGTCACAGCTCCAGAGCTGCCCCCCCCTGTCCTGAGGGCATGTTGAGCCATGCAGGTGAGGGTGGAGGGGGGGGATGCTTGCCTGTTTGTGAATGCAGCCAAACAGCTGTGGATGCATGTCTGGGCTGACATTTTGTCAAACGGCGCGTGCACACGATGATCACTGGACTTTTATGGCTAACATGGGGGGAGAGCGAAAGGGAGGTAGAGAGGAGCAGAGGTGGAGAGAAAGGTCCCTAGAAGACTCTCTCCCTAGGCCTAGTCACAAGCTCCGTTCCCCAGCCCCTCGCTCTGCTCTTACCCTGACAAGCCTCTACATACACCCCCTCACCCCGTTCCACCATGACATCCAGCCAGCCAGCCAGCCAGTCAGCCAGCTTCCACCCAGACATCACCTCCACCACCACCACTACCACTCCTCGAGGACCCCCCTCCTTTCAGTGGCAGGACTGCCCCAGTGGCCGCCTGCGCATTTTCAGCATTTTACGGCAATTATTTTCCCCGGGATTCCGCCTCGGGCAGCCTGCACCCTTTTTACATATGCACGGCGTGAACTTTTGACCACGGCCCGATAGTCGTATATTAGGCGGCAGTTTTCCACCCTCTTAAAGGGGTGGGCGGGGTGTGTGTGGATGGGTGGAGGGGGGTTGGACTTTTAACAAGTTCCTCTGTGCATTGGCACTTGTCTGCTCCTGCCTGCCTGCCTGCCTGCTGCCTCCCCTCCTCTCCTCTCTGCTCATTTAAGCAACCTGCTGAGAGCCCCCCTTTTTCTTTTTTTTCCGCCCGGTCTGCCCGATGGGGAGCCTAAATATGCCTTCTCTTCTCTCTGTCTTTCTCTCTCTCTGTTTCTTCTCTCTCCATCTATCCATCTCACTTCTCCCACCTCTGTGTATCTTTCCTTCTCTCCATTAGTGGCTGTGTTTCCTCTGGTCCATTCTTTCCTCTATTTAGCTCTCTCTCCCCCTACACACACACACACACACACACACACACACACACACACACACACACACACACACACACACACACACACACACACACACACACACACACACACACACACACACACACACACACACACACACACACACACACACACACACCTGTATTGTCACCTTTTCAACTCCTTGGGCTTTCTCGTGCTCACTGTCCCTTCTCCCTCTTTCCGTTTGTTTCAGTTTTTCTTTGCTATTTGTCCGCTTCCTGGGCTGCTCTGTTCTGCTCCCTGCTCTGCTGTAGTGATCTGTGTTATGAGTGCCGGTAGCCTGTGTAAGGGACAGAGATGGGGGGACAGGGACAGTGACAGCAGGGCTGAGCTGAGCTGAGCTGAGCTGAGCTGGCCGACCTGGCTGGCTGGCTGGATGGCTGGAGAGCGCGGAGGGCTGGCTGGCTGGCTGGCTGGTGGTGATGGATCTCCCCTTGCGCCTGGCTAACGAGGCCTCCGCTTCCATTAGCGAAGCGGCCGGGACGCCGGCACACCGCTCCGCTTTTAATGAACTGTCGGGGACCGAGAGGGGTGAAGAGAGATGGAGAGAGAGAGAGAGAGAGAGAGGATGGAGCTGGAATAGGAGAGAGAGAAGGGTGGGGGGAGGGAGGGAGCACACAGCGGCTCCAATCCCACCACCACTCCTGCTGTCAGTGAGCACTGAACCCTGTCGCGGCGGCGGGGCCGGCGTCATCTTCCCCCCGCGGTAAGCGGTTGTAAGGTCAGGTGTTGTTATCTGGGAAGAACACGGCCCCATCAGTGCAGCCGGCTAGCAGTTTCTGACAGCAGCAGCGTACTGAGAGAGAGCGAGCGAGCGAGAGAGAGAGAGAGAGAGAGAGAGAGAGAGAGAGGGAGAAAGAGAAAGAGAGAGAGAGAGAGAGAGAGAGAGAGAGAGACAGAGAGAGCGAGAGAGAGAGCGAGAGAGCGAGAGGGAGAGATGGAGAAAGAGAGAGATGGAGAAAAAGGGATATGGAGCATGTGGGATTAAGGGAGCAAAGAGGTCCAAGGCCCCAGTTTCCGTCTGCCATGATGGGAGCAGGTGAGCTGCCAGTGGCCTCTCCTCTCCTCTCCTCTCCTCTCCTCTCCTCTCCTCTACTCTACTCTCCTTTCCTTTTCTTCTCCTCTCCTCTCCTCGCCTCGCCTCGCCTCGCCTCGCCTCGCCTCGCCTCTCCTCTCCTCTCCTCTCCCCTCCCCTCCCCTCCCCTCGCCTCGC
>NC_085860.1:9134320-9141820 GCF_034702125.1 Engraulis encrasicolus
TGTGTGTGTGTGTGTGTGTGAGAGAGAGAGAGCTTGTTTGTTAGTGCTCATGTTGCTGTTTTGTCTTGGGGGAAGAGCAGACTTTCAGGCCTGGTTAAGCCAAGCTTAAGATGACACATTGTGTGTGAGAGCTGTGTGATGTTTCTGCTCAAATGTCCTTCCAAGGCCCTTGTCTTGCTCCAGTACGTTACATTCACATGCTGATCTGAGTTCAGCTCTCCATTCTCATTTGCCTGAATGGTTTATGCCTCATGATGTGCTTGTTTATTCAGTTTTTCTTTCATTCATATATTTGACCAGGTCAAAGTCTGTGCTCTTGTTGTTTTTCCGCGTCGTTTATGTCTATGCTATCTTACCTTTTTATCTAAAATTGTCATTCAAGCAGACTTTGATTTTTTTAGCCCTCTTTCTTAGCTGATTATTTATACAATGGAGAGTTCCCTTTTTTGGGTTTCTTACACTGCCTTACAAAGGCAAGGTGCAGTAACTAACATATTTTGTCAAGATTGAGGTTAGACTGAAAGCGGTCTTTATTACACCTGCTTTATCTTGTGGTAAAGCTGTATGGTCCAGATGTGTCCTGTTTAAGAGACATTGCCTTGTCAAATCTGCAGTTACTACAATATCCAACCTTATAGGCTACCAAGGCTTTGAAGGCTTTTCTCTCAGTTTCAAAATTGGCGTAGTTACTGCATTTTGCCTTTGTAGCTTTTGCTTCCAGTCCTTTCCACAAAAGTGGTCTTCTCTTTCCCTCTGTATCCACCAACACAACGCATGCTCTCTCACTCTCCACTTCTCTCCCTCTCTCTCTCAAATAACACACTTCTTGTTTTTCTGTGTCATTCTCCTCTCCCTCCCCTCTCCCTTTCTCTGTGTCATTCCCTCTCACACTGCCCTTCTCTCTCTCCTTCCCCCCTCCTTTTTTACCTCCTTCCCTTTCTCTCCACATGTTAAGCGACGGTGATCAGTGGCGGGTGGACAGTAAGATTTATCATGTATTTGTGCAGCTGATTGCCAACAGGAGCTTGTGCGCGTCCCGCCGGTGCTGTGTGCAAGGCTGAGGGCCGCGATCAATAGGGATTAACCCCTGACCCGCCGCACATACTTATACGCCCGCTCCCTCGCCTGGCCCGGCCCGGCCGCCCCATATTTCAGCAACTCCCGCTTAAACGCTACGACTCACTCAATAAGGCACCCAACGCTAATTATTTTCAAAGATGTAGCGTCTCTCCCCCCACACCACCTATCTCCTGTCCTCTCCTCTCCTCTCCTCTCTCCTCCTTGGCCAATGTAGTGTTCTCTTTCTCTCTCTCTCTCTCTCTCTCTCTCTCTTTCTCTCTCTCTCTCTCTCTCTCTCTCTCTCTCTCTCTCTCTCTCTCTCTCTCTCTCTCTCTCTCTCTCTCTCTGGAGAAATGTGCAAGAGAGAAGTTGAGAAAAGAGAGCAGAACAGACGAGAGGAGAAAAAGGGAGTGATCAACTGTTGAATGTCCATGCATCACAGAGCCCTTGAAATGGCATGCAGCTCAGTAACGATCCCGTCGATAGTCCACTCGGCCACATGGTTAGATGTGTTTGCGTTTGTGCATTGTGCATTTGACACACACACACACACACACACACACACACACACACACACACACACACACACACACACACACACACACACACACACACACACACACACACACACACACTCACTCACTCACTCACTCACTCACTCACTCACTCACTCACTCACTCACTCACTCTATCTCTCTCACACACACAGTCACACTCTGTCTATCTCTCTATCTCTCTCTCTCACACACACACATACTCTCTCTCTCTCTCTCTCTATCTCTCTCTCTACCTCTCTCTCTCTACGTCTCTCTCTTACACACACGCACACAAATGCATGCACGCACACGCACACACACGCGCACACACACACACACACACACACACACACACACACACACACACACACACACACACACACACACACACACACACACACACACACACACACACACACACACACACACACACACACACACACACACTGTACACATGGACAGTCATTCCTACACACTTTCATAAACCTTGGTTTTACCCTGGTTCTTCCTTCAGCTCAACATTCACCCTTCATCGGTTACTGATGCGCCCTATACACAAGCACACACACTGATTGAAATGTCAGAAGACCACACATGTCGCGCGGGCACAAATCATGTTGGTTTAGTTCTACTCTTTGCATGGGCAGGGTGTCTGCATTAGCATTGTGAAATCAGCAACCACCTTTTGTGGAGATTGTTCTGAGTACCAGGGCCGTAACCAGACATTTTCAAATACCAAGGTCAAAATTAGCTCGCTGTACTGCATACAGTGGAGTCAAACTCTACTGTTTTTTTTTCATTAATCACTGCCTTGAGGATAAAAGGGGGTGGCATATACAGACTGAATTTATCATTGTTGATCATATATCGATTTTCATCATGGATACATTTTACATTACTGAAAAAAAATCCGGAGGACATGACTTCTGTGTCCTCAATGGTAGTTACGGCCATGCTGAGTACCTGTACCGAAGCTGTTTGTTCACCATTGAACTGACATTGAACCCCGTTCACTGGGCAGCCAAGGGTTAAAAATTAACCAAATGTTGCGAAGAAAAAGGTAACGTAACGAAGAGCATATCCGAAGCGTATAATTGGAGGTGGAGAAAGAACAGCACAGGCAGCTCCCAGAGGGCAGGAGGTGTGAGAGGAGGAAAGTCAAAGGAACCCCCTCCCATCTCCTCTCTCTCTCTCTCTCTCTCTCTCTCTCTCTCTCTCTCTCTCTCTCTCTCTCTCTCTCTCTCCCTTTCCCTTTCTTTTCTTTTCTTTTCTCCCTGCTTTTAGCTGAATGGAGTGGAGAGTACAGTAGAGGCCCATGCAGGTTGCTGAGCTCGCTCCACAGATGGAGCACCTCTCTTCCCCCATGCACCATCTCCATCTCCACTACCAACACCCCCTTACCTCCAGGCCCTCCTCCTCTCCCTTCTCCCCCTTAAGACCGTCTCCCTCCCTCTCTCCCTCCCTCTCTCTCTCCCTCTCTCTCTCCCTCTCTCTCTCTCTCTATCTCTCTCTCTCTCTGTCTCTCTCTTTCTTTCTTTCTCCCTCTCTCTCTTTCTCCCTCTCTCTCTCTCTCCCTCTCCTCCTCTAAGGCCTTCAGCCGAGGGGCCCCCAGTGCTGCCAGCTCTGCAAGACCTGCAAGCCACCTGTGCACACCTGTCAGGCTAGGCCATGCAGCCAGCCTGATCTCCAAACATTCCGTGCTCCTGGACACGGATGTTAAGGACACAAAATCCGTGTCCAGGAGCACGGATTTTGCCAAAATTCCGTGCCCCTGGACACAGAATTATTTTCCGTGATGGACACACAGAAGTGCTCTCTCCATACTCCCACAGCTCTATGTTTCCACAGTCTTATGTTTTCTCACGATTTTTCTAATTTCAAATATTTTTTATCCATTTTTTTCCTTCTTTCTGACAGGTTAGGGTTAGGGATTGTTTTGGTCTGGGCACAGCTAGTTTTCTTTCATTTATTGTATGAATTTGATAGCCTAGCAACCAACTGGAAAAGGTATTTCTCAAAAATATGTCTAATGACAGGTTAAGGTTAGGGAATGTTTTGGTCTGGAGTCCAGGAGCACGGAATTTTTGGAGATCAGGCTGATGCAGCCCAGCTCTCCTCTTCTCCACTCTTCTCAGCTCAGCTCAGCTCAGCTCAGCTCAGCTCAGCTCAGCATACAGGCCAATGGCTCACAGCACACCACAGCGTATACCATAGCACCACATGGCTGATGGAGTATACAGCCCAGCCCTGCCCTGCTCGGCCCAGCCTGGCCAGCCACGTAAATCATGAAGTGAGGAAGGCACTAGAGAGTTTGAAAAAATTAGTAGGAAAATTGTGAGGGATAGAGCAAGCACACAGACAGAGAGGTAGAGAGCAGAGTTGGAAAGAATTGTACTGCCATTCCAGACAAGAATGCAGTAACTGCATATCTGGTCGAAATTGAGTTGGGTTCAGAAATGGCCTTTATAATGCCTCCTTTGTCTTGTTTAAAAAAAATGGTCCAACTTTGCCCCATTTCACAGAAGAATCATGTAGAAAAAGCCTTAACTACAAAATCTGATGTTATGTGTCGGACATTATTGCGTTTTTTGTTTTAGGAGGTCTTCCAACGCAAGAAGTCGTGTGTACTTCTGCACTTATCATTGAAGCAGTGGTTCAGGAACAGACGGTAATGCCAAACAAGAACGCAGTAACTTCACTTTTTGGTGAAAAGACATGATTTTTTCTTTTTTTTTCATTTTTTATGTGTGCATAAATTTCCATCCTAAAAAAGTATTTTTACCTACAACACAATTGTCTGGCCAAAAAGGAAACTTTAAAGCCTTTTTTCTCAGTTTTTCAGGAAGTGTACTTACTACGTTCTTGCTTCGTAAAGCAGGGTAGAGAGAGATATGGAGGTAGGTGGGGGGCGATGGAGGGGAAGAGGCAGGAAAGGAATTCTCCAGTGGGAACGCAGGGAAGCAACTGCATGGACAGGACAGGAGGATGGGAGAGAGGGAGAAAGGCGAGGCGGGAGAAGAAGGGAGAGTGCATTTTCTGCTGCGGTCATGGACAATCATGGCAGCGATATGAATAGCAGTGACGTTGGTAGAAGTAATATCGCTGCTGTAGCGGTGACGATGGTGGCTCTTATGTCCTCAGTAGTGACGATGGTGGATGTGACGTACCTTAACCGTGACCATGCTGTGAATAGCAGCAGAGGTAGACGAACTGCATGGAGAAATTGTATTTGTACACATTTACAATATTGTAATTGAAGAATTCCATTGTAAAATTACCTATGCACCATTTTTTGACTTCTGCGTTTTATGATTGGAAATGTCTGTTCAGGCTTCCTATATGTGTAAATTCTTGCCATTCAAATATTTTGAGCATATACTTTTTAAACCTATATAAAATGCATGTTGCATTGCAATGCAAATGTGTTCTCCCAAAATGTTCCAAAATGGAAATCTGGATTCTCCACACAATTACTTTCACTAACTGGCTGGTCTGCATTGGGTCAGCTGGTTGAGTATATTTGCCGGGATGAAAATGTGACAGGTCTTTTGATCTCAGATGCCCACCTCTTAATAATAGGCATGGCATCGGCAGTGGTGATCAGATGCCACAAGTTGGCATCAGCACAATGTCAGCTAGCTCAAAGAGTTCAAACCTCGATCTCAAAAGTTACCCTGTGTCTTTGTGAATATACAGATCCTGGTCATATAATTAGGATATCATGAAAAAGAAAACATTATTGATGGAATTATGGAAATAAATAAACTTTTTCATGATATTCTAATTATATATGGTCACTGTAGATGTTTGGAAAAGATGATGATGGACATTCCTATAGACGCTTTTGTGTGTGCTTGAGAGCGAGAGAATGAGAGAGAGAGAGAGAAAAAGAAAAGAAAAAAGAAAGTGCTCAATCGTATGCACATGTGTGCCATTTCTTTGTGCCATGTTTGTGAGTGTGCGTGGGTGCATGCATGTGTGATTACATGTGTGTGTGGGTTTGTGAGTGAGTGCATTAAAATGTTTCTCTGTGTATGTATGCATGCATGTGCTTTCTCCCAGGCCGCCACTCCTGTGTGAGCGAGCCTCATTGTGTTTACAGGGCCTGGGCCCGTGTTGACCCGCTCCCCCGGGTTTACTTACTATATATGCTATTGATTGTGTTGCCGCTCCACGCTGGGCTCAATCATCTCCGCAATGCATCTTGGTGCCAGCGTCCACACCTGTGCCATTAAAGCCACCTAATGTATTCACCCATTGATTAGTCATTACGCTTAAGTCTGATTAGCTGCATTTATACTATACGTGTGCGTGTGCGCGTGCGTGCGTGCGTGCGTGCGTGCGTGCGTGCGTGCGTGCGTGTGTGTGCACGTGTGTGTGCGTGTGTGTGAGACTGACTGACTGAGCGTGTGTGTGTGTGTGTGCCTTTACGATGCCCATTTGTAAATGTTGATGTGCGAGCGTGCGTGCATTTGTGTCTGTGCATGTGCATATCCACTACTACCAGAGGTGGTATGAACTGGCAAGCGACACAGCGACGAAAAGCAATGCAGTTCTAAACACTTTCTATCTATTAGTTACGATGTATTCACTTTTAATCACTATTGCATACTTACTGCTACTTACTACATACTTGGGTAGTATGAAAAGTATGAAGTATTGAAGAATGGCATTACTACTATTGAACATGATGTCTGTCATGCATTTTAGACTGTATACACACACAGGCATTCATGCAGATTCACAAACATCCTCAGAATATCCAGTGTCTTCTTGCAGGATTGGTTTGGTTGTGTGCTATTCTTACCGGCTCAGATTTCCCAGTCAGGTTTGACATACCACTGCCTTACCCACCTCTTCTGCCTTTGTGTTTCTCTCTGTTGTTTATGTTACTTTGTGTGTGTTCTTCAGTCTTTCTGTCTGTTTCTCTTCATATGTCTCTGTGCTTTATCTCAATGTTCCCAACCCAAGATTCTTCTGTCTGTCCTGTCTGTCTCTTGTACTGTATTTCAACCATTTCAAGGTGTCTATTTCAAATCACTCTGTTTGCTGTGCTTTGTCTCCACCTCTCTCTCCGTCTCTCTCTCTCTCTCTCCGTCTCTCTCTCTCTCTCTCTCTCTCTCTCTCTCTCTCTCTCTCTCTCTCTCTCTCTCTCTCTCTCTCTCTCTCTCTCTCTCTCTCTCTCTCTCTCTCTCTCTCTCTCTCTCTCTCTCCCTCTCTCTCTCCCTCCCTCCCTCCCCCCACACTGTGTCTGTGTGTCTTTAGTCTGTTATATATTTGTCTGCATCCCTGCCTGCCACCCCCCTCGTCATCTGCAGTCTGACTCAGTGCTGTCTGTCTGGGCCCCGGCTACACTAGATGACTGACTCCACAATGTCACCGCTGTCACTTTGGTGTCACTATTTCTCTCTCTCTACCTCTCTGTCTCTGTCTCTGTCTCTGTCTCTCTCTCTCTCTCTCTCTCTCTCTCTCTCTCTCTCTCTCTCTCTCTCTCTCTCTCTCTCTCTCTCTCTCTCTCTCTCTCTCTCTCTCTCTCTCTCTCTCTTTTCCTCTCTTTGTCCCGCTCTTTCTTTCTTGTTCTTCCTCTGTCCATTCCCTCTGTCTCTCTACCTCTCTCTGTCTCTTTTTCTTTCTGTGTCCCTTTCTTTCACTTTCTCTTAATATCTTCCCTTTCCACTTAACCCTCTCTCTCCTTTGCCCTCTCTACCTCTCTACCTCTCTCCTTGTATTCCCCCCTTTTTTTTACCTCGGTCCTCCTCACTTTCTCCTTATAACATGCCTCTCACTCTTTAAACGCTTCATCCTCTCCTGTCATTTTCTCTCCTCTCCTCTCCTCTCCTCTCCTCTCCTCTCCTCTCCTCTCCTCTCCTCTCCTATCCTATCCTCTCCTCTCCTATCCTATCCT
>NC_085860.1:9156820-9161820 GCF_034702125.1 Engraulis encrasicolus
AAACAATAAAAACAATCCATAGTGGTATCTGCTGCTGGTGTTATTTGAGGGTGAGGGAATGAGTCTTCTTCGTGGCTGTGCAGGAGATAAAGTGGTAACGATAAATACAGTATCGCACCAACTGCCCTGTATTGATCCCCAATGGGATCCTCACCGATTCCTCTCCTCCTTCTCCTCACTTCTCTTCTTTTCTCAGCTGGCTTCCTTTGTGTATACTACCTCCTCACTTGGTATTTATCACACTTGCTCTTGCTTCCTCTCTCTGTCACTGTACCTTCTCCCGTTTCTTGTTTCTCTCTTTCATCTTTTTTCTCTCTGCCTATCTCTCCCCTTGTCTTCGACTCCTTTTCTCTCTTTGCCAACCTTTCCTCCACCGGTCTCTTTCTTCATCCCTCCCATTCCCTTTCTTTCTGACTGTCCCTAGCCTACGGGAGCCTTCCTTTTACCTGTCTCTCACCTTCTGTCTTTGTCCTCCTCTCCTTTATTTCTCTGTCTGTCTGTCTGTCTGTCTGTCTGTCTGTCTGTCTGTCTGTCTGTCTGTCTGTCTGTCTCTTTCTCTTTCTCTTTCTCTTTCTCTCTCTCTCTCTCTCTCTCTCTCTCTCTCTCTCTCTCTCTCTCTCTCTCTCTCTCTCTCTCTCTCTCTCTCTCTCTCTCTCTCTCTCTCTCGGAGGATGAGGATGAGCTCGGTTGCAGACCCCTGTGCAGGTTAAGTGTCTTGACAGGCAGATCATTCCTGGAGGTTGGGAGAGGGACCTGCTCTCATAAAATATTGAAGAGGCCACATCCCCAAGAAGGGAAAGGAGGGATGGGGAGAGAGAGAGAGAGAGAGAGAGAGAGAGAGAGAGAGAGAGAGAGAGAGAGAGAGAGAGAGAGAGAGAGAGAGAGAGAGAAAGAAAGAGGGGGCATAGGTAGAGATTGACAGAGAGAGATAGGTAAGGAGGGAGTGAAATATGCAGAGTGGGAGAGAGAGAAAGAGACACGGAGACAGAGAGAGAAAGTGCTCTTCAGCCTGCCGTATACACACCGCCGCCCGCCCTGCGCTAAAAGGCAGCGTTTAGGAGGACGTGGCCTGTCACTGGCGTACATGTAGAGAGGACGCCTCTGCACTATCTGCTCAGTGCTCTGTGCTGTGGCGGATGTGCCTCTTCTCCCCGTTCCCTTGTCTCATCCATTCCAGCGCCTGCTTGCTTCTTGTGTGTGTGTGTGTGTGTGTGTGTGTGTGTGTGTGTGTGTGTGTGTGTGTGTCTGTGTCTGTGTCTGTGTGTGTCTGTGTCTGTGTCTGTGTGCTCTTGCTTGCATGAGTACTTGCATGCGTGCGTGTGTGTGCGTTCTTTGCGCATGCTTGTCGCTCTCTATGTGTGTCTGCCAGCGAGCGTGTGTGTGTGTGCCCGCATGTGTGTGTCCCTGTGTGTGTTTGTGTGCGTGCATGTCTGTGTGTGTGTGTGTGTGTGTGTGTGTGTGTGTGTGTCCCTGTGTGTGTTTGTGTGCGTGCGTGTCTGTGTGTGTGTGTGTGTGTGTGTGTGTGTGTGTGTGTGTGTGTGTGTGTGTGTGTGTGTGTGTGTGGATGTGTGTAGGGCTGCTGTTTTGACAGTGCTATGCAGATGAGCGGCGCCGTCTTCTCCTCCACCAGGCAGCTCTGAGAGTGCCATACCCTGAGGCAGCACGGCCCTCTGATATGAAACGAGTGGTTTTCAGATGTGCACAGGTTCTCACAAGTTATTTACATCTACTACGTACATGGCATTTGTTTCTTTCTGGTGGCTCAAGTAGGCGCAATATGAGATTGGAATTGAGAATGGAGATTAATTAATATATGTCTGATTGTGTAGCCAAAACATGTCTGATGTGTGCGTGTCTGTAAGACTGATCATAATGCCTACACACCTAAGTACTGGTAGTCTGTTTCTCCTCTTGTCTGTTGGCCTTGCCTTCTCTCCTCGCTCCTCTCATCTATTCTTTAGCCTGTAACTACCCTAGGTCTAAGGTCTACATCTACCTCTCATTTCTCAGTCATTTTCTTTATCCCTCGTTCTTCCATCTGTCTGCAGGCCGTATAGCAAGAAGGGAAGCTCTGGTGTTAACTCCACCCTGAGCCCAGGCGAATTAGGAGCCTGATTTCTTTTATTTGGGAAATGATCCACAAATGAGGTAAAGACAGACATGAAGAAAATGTGAGGGAGAGAGAGGGAGAGTGAGCGCATAGGTAAGGAGAGAAAGAGAGAGAGAGAGAGAGAGAGATATGAGAGAGACAGAGAGAGAGAGAGAGAGAGAGAGAGAGAGAGAGAGAGAGAGAGAGAGAGAGAGAGAGAGAGAGCGCATAGGTAAGGAGAGAAAGAGAGAGAGTGCATAGGTAAGGGGAGTGAGTGAGTGAGGGGGAGAAAGAAAGAGAGAGAGAGAGAGGGAGAGAGAGAGAGCATTGGTAAGGGGCGTGAGTAAGGGAGAGAGAGCGAGAGCGAGCGCATCGGTAAGGAGAAGAAGAAGAAGAAGAGAGAGAGTGCATAGGTAAGGGGAGTGAGTGAGTGAATGAGGGGGGAGAGAGAGAGAGAGAGAGAGAGAGAGAGAGAGAGAGAGAGAGAGAGAGAGAGAGAGAGAGAGCGCGAGAGCATAGGTGAGGGGAGTTAGGGAGAGAGATACAGGGATATGGGGCAGGGGTACGAGGAGCACTAGGGTATCGCAGCAGCTCTCCCCCCCACTTAGCTCAACGCCCGTCAGCCGGCTAACCTTGAGCACAGGGACTTGACGTGTCTCCATCGAGCACACAGGGACGCATCACTCGCCTCGCTGTGCTTAAGATGAGGGATAGAACAAAGGGAAATAACTCTTCTGTGTGTGTGTGTGTGTGTGTGTGTGTGTGTGTGTGTGTGTGTGTGTGTGTGTGTGTGTGTGTGTGTGTGTGTGTGTGTGTGTGTGTGTGTGTGTGTGTGTGTGTGTGTGTGTGTGTGTGTGTTTCTATTTCAGTTTCGTGTATGTGTGTGTCCATGTGTTCATTCCCTCCACGTCGTTCCAGTGTTCCACTCAAGCTACTCTGAATGGCTGCACGGTGGCAGAACACTCATTGCCATTGTTTTGATGAAATGACGGGTGAAGCATTGAGCATGTGCTGCAGGCTGGCTAATTACCAGTCTTGTACGGGGTGCATGTGTACGTCTGTGGGTGTGTCTGCACTTCAGCCTATGTTATTCCACATCGCATCACACTAACAGTAATGTAAGAAGGGCCAGATGCATGTATGATGCGCCAACCTCTCTTATTTTACACACCAAAGCGGATCTCTACATAAATCCATTAGAATAGGCAGCAAATTAATCTCATTCAATTTTTGTCTTTCAATAGGAAACAGCTGTGTGTAGCACAATGGATCTTTACGAATATTACCCTTGTCTGCCATTAACGAGAGGGAAAGGGGTTTTACATGTTTATTCTTCAAGATTAAAATGTCTTTATTGGTCTTTATTGGTCTTTTGTGCTTCTGGTACTGGCAGCGATGAGAGGGGAAAAAAAACTTCCACTCTTAGCAATGGAATTGAATTACTGCTGAATATCCTTTTGTATTTTTTTCCTTGTTACTGTCAGGGTTCTGTCTACTGAATGCTCTCCTACAAATTGTCCACTGCCCAAAGCTCTGTGTTTTCCTTTAATCCCACTTGACCAGAAGTTTTCTTGAGCCACTCGCTATGGGCCATCTGAAAAGACTTCAAAGAGAAGCGTAAGAAAGGGGAAGGAGGAGGGCTTTTGGAATGGAGATTTGAAAGAGAAAGGCAGGAACGGCAGTGCCCTCGTCCATTTTGCTCTAAAGAGTCCTCCCATACAAACGGGCAGAATGGGAGGTCAGTGTGCAAAAGGGGAAAGAGGTAGGGCTTGTGTCACCTGGCCGGACGGAGAGATGGATGAATGGACGGACATACGGACGGATGGACAGAGTATGATGGCACCCATTGTGGCCCTCTCTGCCCTTGGTGTCCCCATGGAGCAGATGCCCTTCAAGTGGGTACACACACACCACACGACAATACCTTTAGGGCTTTGGAGCCAGTTCCAACTCAAGAACAGACACACACACACACACACACACGCTCACACACACACACACACACACACACACACACACACACACACACACACACACACACACACACACACACACACACACACACTAGACAATACCCTCTTGTAGTAATGCGTAAATCAGTATGAATCATGATAAAGTAAAAGCTCTCGCTGGAGGAGTGCTTTGGGGAGTGATTGCACTGAATGTAGATTGTAGCATCTGTTATTTCCGAGTCCCACTCCTGCCTTTATCACACGAGCCGATTGTCAGACGCCCGCTTCCAACTGATCCCTCAACGCCTGCCACAAACCCCAGTCGGAGATGGGGAGGAAAAAAAAATCTGATTTCTTTATTGACCAATTTCTCTTTTTTTACCCCCCATCCTAACCGCTTCCTCCATCCCCCTCTTTCTTTCCTCCTCCCTCCATTCATTCATTTCGTGCTTTGCTTTCCTCTCTCTCTCTCTCTCTTTTCCTTTTTTCGTATTCTGTCCATATTGAAATTCCTGCTCGTAATGTATTTCCGCCCCCTTTCTAATCTCTTCATCAAGGGCTTTTGGTTAAATCATGATGCATAGTCTGAGGTGCCCCCCCCCTCCCCTCCTCTCCTCTCCTCTCCTCTCCGCGCCGGGGGCCGAGGCCCCATTTGTCACGCCGTCGCCGTTCGACGTATCTACTTTTTATCCATCTCTTAAATCAGTCAGTGCAGCTATTGGCAGCAGCCTGGGCATGCTCCAAGTGCCGTGATTGAAGTGGCATTGTTTGGAAGACAAGCCGGGCTCAATCAATAGGCAGTCTTACTAAATTACAGTTTGCATGAAAAATGAATGGCCCTCTCCTCCCTATAGCACCGCCAAAGCCACGGACACTTCACTCAACACACAAGGCAGACATGCAGACAGACACCGTCAAACACACACAGACGCACACACGCACACACACACACACACACA
>NC_085860.1:9166820-9171820 GCF_034702125.1 Engraulis encrasicolus
CTGTTTCCAATGACTTGTCCCTCCTTCATCGTGAACTTACTGTAGCAGGTAATTGTGTATTAGATCCTCGGCGTCTCGCTCACCTTCGCCGCGACCTGCCACTGTAATCCCTGCTGGTTATTACTACTCCTGTGAATACACAGAGGCATTTTAAGTGTGCGTGTGTGTGTGTGTGCGTGTGTGTGCGTGTAAGAGTGTGTGTGTGTGTGTGTGCAGATTTGTGTGTTTGTGTTTGTGCGTGTGTGTGTTTTGTTTGTGTGTGTGTGCTCATGAGCATGAGAGTGATATACCATGTGTGTGTGTGTGTGTGTGTGTGTGTGCCTGCATGTGTGTGTGAGTATGTGTCATTGCATATGCACTGTGTGTGTGTGTGTGTGTGTGTATGTGTGTGTGTTTGTGCCCCCATGATACTGTGCCTGTGTGTTTGTCTCATTGTGTCCTGTGTCTGTGTGTGGTCCCCTGACCGTTACATGAGCCAGTGGCCTTCTGTCCCCGTGCACGGGTCGTGGAGCAGGACACGCTATCTCGGTGGCACAGCAGAGGGAGGCTCGTAAAGGACAGCCGGCCTGCCAGTGTGAGGAGGGACCCCCCACCTCCTCTCACCTCCTCTCAACTCCTCTCACCTCCTCTCAACTCCTCAGCCCCACCACTTCTCTTCTCATCACAGCCCAAGAAATGACACATCGTGTCCCCTCACACAGTCTAAAATCCTTGGCTACTGATGGAGGTTCACATGTTGAAAAGCAATGTTCAGTATCCTCCTTGCCCCCCCACCTCCTCTCACCTCCTTGCCACACCTCTCCTCTCTTCTTCTCAGAGCCCAAGAAATGACACATCGTGTCCCCTCATACCTTGGGCATTCATGGAGGTCTATGTGTTGGAAAGCAGCGTTCCGTGATCCAATGTATCCATTCACCTGGCACATACCTACCTCCTCGCCCCCCCACCTTTGCTTTTCTCAGAGGCCAAGAAAGGACACATCGTGTCTCCTCACATACTCCAAATGCTTGGGCAGTCATGGAGGTCCATGTGTTGCAAATTGACGTTCAGTGACCTGGTGTTCCTTCTCACCTCACATCTACCTTGTACCCCCCTCCTCTCTTCTCCTCTGAGCCCAAGAAATGACACTTCACGTCTCTAACGCAGTCCAAGTCCTTGGGCAGTCATGGAGGTCCATGTGTTGGGAAGTAACGTTCAGTGACCCATTGTTTCTTCTCACCTGACTTCTACCTACTACCTTGTCGTCGTCCCCCGCCCCCCCCCCCCTCCTCTTTTCTCCTCTGAGCCAAAAGAAATGACACATTGTGTCTCTAACGCAGTCCAAGTCCTTGGGCAGTCATGGAGGTCCATGTGTTGGGAAGTAACGTTCAGTGACCCATTGTTTCTTCTCACCTGACTTCTACTTTCCTAGCTGAGCTGTGCTTTTTTCCAGCCACTCATGCAGCTGATTCATAAGTGCTTTAACCCATTGATGCCTAAAGCACCTGCAAAAAAACGCCTGCTGAATGCCTACAGTAAGCCCTTGTTGGGAAAGTTGCCCTCAGCCTATAAAAACCTAAATATCTTAGCCCCCGATGCACATAAAAACATGAAATAAGTTGCATTTAAACCCTAAGACACTCATATTGCATTAGAATGTATTCATTCAGCTGTAGCACACCCACATTTCTATTAAAAAAGCTAAAATCTCAAGAGTCTTAATGCAGCTTATATGTGTCTCCAGGCACCAAAGGTCAAACAACATATACGAGTCATCAGGCTAAAATGGGTTAAATGAGCTAATTTGTGAGATTACAACCATCAATCCTGTAGTTCCTCGTTTATCCCATCTTTTGAACCAATCTTCCATACCCACAGATCCCCCAGATTTTGGTACGCAAATATGGTATGTTGATCACCTACCGTATGTACCAAGAAACGAATGGCTATCTATTTTCAGAGCACAGGTGGAAAGAAAAACATTGCACATACAATACACTGTATATCGTTAGGAGTGTGTACCATTCCACTCTGCTCAGAGTGTAAGTGGGTATGGGTGAGGGAAAGAGGATCATCAGCTGTTTAAGCCAGTGAATGGACAAGCTAACAAAAAGGCAATCAGAACAAGACAAAGCCAAAGCAAATCCTCCCCTAGGCAGAGGGTGGCTGGCATCAACCAAACTAATTGCCACGCTTGTTGACACACTCGTCAACCACATGCTTGTCTGTCTGATTGCCCTTCTGTGTGTGTGTGTGTGTGTGTGTGTGTGTGTGTGTGTGTGTGTGTGTGTGTGTGTGTGTGTGTGTGTGTGTGTGTGTGTGTGTGTGTGTGTGTGTGTGTGTGTTTGTTATTGCACCAGCACTGATTGAGTCTGGAGTGGTTTGGGGGAACTGGGCTGGGACCCCCCTGGCATCGATCGCTCCCCTCTGCACACACACACACACACACACACACACACACACACACACACACACACACACACACACACACACACACACACACACACACACACACACACACACACACGCGCGCGCACGCATCTGAATATGCAGGCTGCCTGAGCAGGAGAGCTGCACAGGAGAGAGAGAGAGAGCGAGCAGAGAGAGCAGAGAGCAGAGAGCAGAGAATGATAAAGGAAGAGCAGAGCAGAGAGGGGAATGATAAAGTGAGGGAGCATGAGAGTGTGTGTGTGTGTGTGTGTGTGTGTGTGTGTGTGTGTGTGTGTGTGTGTGTGTGTGTGTGTGTGTGTGTGTGTGTGTGTGTGTGTGTGTGTGTGTGTGTGTGTGTGTGTGTGTGTGTGTGTGTGTGTGTGTGTGTGTGTCTGTGTGTGTCTATGTGCGTGCGTGCGTGCGTGCGGCCGTGCATGTGTGCGTGCGTGCGAGAGAGAGAATGGGTGAGAGAGCAGAGGAGAGTGTGTGAGGGAGTATTAGGGAGAAAGAGACAAAGAGAGAGACACACAGAGAAGGAGTGAGGGAGTGAAAAGGGGAGAGGGAGAGTGAAGATAAAGTGAATGAGAATGATAAAGGGAGAGAGTGAGGGAACAAGGCAGCGGGAGAAAAAGAAAAGTGGGCATTCAGAATTGCTCACATTAGGAAGCGTTTTGCCAGAGGGACCAAGAGACGGGGGCAAGGAGAGAGAGAGAGAGAGGAGAGGAGAGAGAGAGAGAGAGAGAGAGAGAGAGAGAGAGAGAGAGAGAGAGAGAGAGAGAGAGAGAGAGAGAGAGAGAGAGAGAGAGAGAGAGAGAGAGAGAGAGAGAGAGAGAGTGAGAAGACAAAGCACGCGGACTGTGAAAGTGAGGGATTGTGTTAAGCGTATTGATCTGTATGGTTATAAATGTCTGTTTGGACCAGGGTGATGATTAGAGTTGTTGGGTTTGTAACTGACCACCCTTTTATACCCCTTCTGCTGCCCCCCCCCTCCTCTCTCCTCCTCTCTCCTCCTCCTCTCATCCTCCTCTCTCCACCCTTCCCTACTCTCTCCTTTCACCCCCCCTCCTCTCTCCTCCTCTCTCCTCCTCTCTCCACCCTTCCCTACCCTTCCCTACTCTCTCCTTGCCCCCCCCCTCCTCCTCTCTCCTCCTCTCTCCACCCTTCCCTACTCTCTCCTTCCCCCGCCCCCCCTCCTCTCTCCTCCTCTCTCCTCTCTCCTCCTCTCTCCACCCTTCCCTACTCTCTCCTTGCGCCCCCCCTCTCTCCGTGCCTCCTGTTTGGACAGGGTTGCTGGAGGGATGTTGGATATTTGGTTGTTTCCTCCTGAGGAGCTTTCAGTGTCACTTAGGGCCCCCGTTGCCTGCCCCCGCCAGCCAGCCAAGCCCTCCCTCCTCTCCCGTGAAACGGAAACCTCCATCTGTAGTCTCTCTCTCTCTTTCTCTCTCTCTCTCTCTCTCTCTCTCTCTCTCTCTCTCTCTCTCTCTCTCTCTCTCTCTTTCTCTCTCTCTCTCTCCTCTCTCTCTCTCACATCCCTCTCTCTTCCCCTCTCTCTCTCTCTCTCTCTCTCTCTCTCTCTCTCTCTCTCTCTCTCTCTCTCTCTCTCTCTCTCTCTCTCTCTCAATTTCCTTTGCCATCCTTTTTCTGACTGTCTTTCTAGTTCTCTCTGTTCATCTCTATCTTTTACTCTTTGTCTCACTTTTTGCCCCTGTGTTTTATTTTCTGTTTGCCTCTCTCTGTCTCTCCCCCATCTCTCTCTGTCCCTCTCTACTGTGCATTTCTCTATCTCCCGGGTGGCATGGGCATCTGGGGCGCTGTGTGAAATAGCGGGCCGCTGTTTCCAATGACTTGTCCCTCCTTCATCGTGAACTTACTGTAGCAGGTAATTGTGTATTAGATCCTCTGCGTCTCGCTCACCTTCGCCGCGACCTGGCACTGTAATCCCTGCTGGTTATTACTACTCCTGTGAATACACAGAGGCATTTTAAGTGTGCGTGTGTGTGTGTGTGCGTGTAAGAGTGCGTGTGTGTGTGTGTGTGTGCACATTTGTGTGTTTGTGTTTGTGCGTGTGTGTGTTTTGTTTGTGTGTGTGTGCTCATGAGCATGAGAGTGATATACCATGTGTGTGTGTGTGTGTGTGTGCCTGCATGTGTGTGTGAGTATGTGTCATTGCATATGCACTGTGTGTGTGTGTGTGTGTATGTGTGTGTGTTTGTGCCCCCATGATACTGTGCCTGTGTGTTTGTCTCATTGTGTCCTGTGTCTGTGTGTGGTCCCCTGACCGTTACATGAGCCAGTGCCCTTCTGTCCCCGTGTACGGGTCGTGGAGCAGGACACGCTAACTCGGAGGCACAGCAGAGGGAGGCTCGTAAAGGACAGCCGGCCTGCCAGTGTGAGGAGGGACCCCCCACCTCCTCTCACCTCCTCTCAACTCCTCTCACCTCCTCTCAACTCCTCAGCCCCACCACTTCTCTTCTCATCACAGCCCAAGAAATGACACATCGTGTCCCCTCACACAGTCTAAAATCCTTGGCTACTGATGGAGGTTCACATGTTGAAAAGCAATGTTCAGTATCCTCCTTGCCCCCCCACCT
>NC_085860.1:9183529-9186029 GCF_034702125.1 Engraulis encrasicolus
TGTGGGGGGAATTTATTTACCGGTGAAACCCCCCCATACACATATAAACATGAATGCACACACGCACAAACACACACACTTACACACTCCACAAAACATACACCATATACCCACCACTATCGCAACACCACACCACCGTGCAATGCAACACACCATAAGCATCACCACCCTCAGAAAATATCAGATGCATATTTATATTTAGGAACGATTTGCTGTTCACTTACCTAATTTGTGTGTGTGCGTGTGCGCACGTTTGTGCGCGCGTGCGTGCATGCGTGGTGCGTGCGTGTGATTTTGTGGGAGCTGCTGTTCCATTTCCACAGCTTGTTTGTTTTTACTGTCTGTGTGCGGTCGCCCCAGCAACACATAATGGAACAGTGCTGGCTGTTATTTGTGTTTTTGTTGCATTTATCCCTTCACGAGTGGGGCAAAATGGATATACACGCTCTTTGTTCGCCAAAAATAAACTGCATTCAGTTCACCCAACATAAACGGATAATGTTTGCAATTCAAAGTGCAGATCGGTTGTAACATTAATTGTATGCAACTATCTATGAATAAAGGGTTCATGCCATTTGGGAGTGTTGTAGCACTTGCTTTTTAGTCAATGAATGCTATGAGTGGTTTTAGCGTTTAAAGTGTAGCACCTGAATAGATGTGTTGGATGCTTTAAAATGACATGGTTGGATGCTGCTAGCTATTGTATACTATCATGGATGAGATGTGTTTTTTTGTGGCAGCTGCTGTTTAAGTACATGAGTAGTGAAGTTGTGGATGATTGAGTTTTATGATACATAGGTTCACCTTCAGACTTTAAGAGGCAAGAGGGATTGTGTCAAAACGATGATGGGCACTCAGGAGAAGAACAAGAACATTTTGAGTGTCTGTCTTTACAATAAAGAGCTGGAGATAGTAATAGATACCGTAGTATTAAAACTGAAGGAATTTCCCTACTCCTACAAATTAAAAGCCGATTTTTCCATAGTCTCAGTCCAACTACAGATCCTTGCCATGCTCTTGCACAGTCTGTAGAGGTCCACAAAGCATATCCTGATATTTGTATTTGTATTTGTTTAATGCTTTAAAGTTTTTTTAATGTTAAAATGTAAAAAAAACAAAAACCCAACAGTGTGTCGCTTTAAGTGGAGGGAGAGACATCGAACACGTTACAGATCTGTTGTGCCATTGGCCGGCAGTGGGGGCCTGGCCACACACCGTAATTATGGTAATGGTGTAGTGTGTGTGAGTGGGGTGTGGAAGAGAGAGAGAGAGAGAGAGAGAGCGAGCGAGCGAGCGAGCGAGAGAGAGAGCGCGCGAGAGAGATGGACCGCTGCCATGTGCAGAGAAGTTGCTGGAAGCATTAGCCTCTCCCTCCTCCCGTAGTAAGCTGCTCCTCTGACATATTGATGGCGGTGTGGCCCTGTCGTGGCTGGACGACCCAGAGCACATGCAGTGCACCACTCACCCCTAGCACACAGCCATCCCCAGCTCATCATACCCCACCACAGTGCTTCCATCCCCAGCACAGCTTCTCTATCCCTGGCCTCCCCGCACACAGCTCCAGCCCCTCCACCCACCCATAGCACACATCCTCATCTCTTGCTCTGCAGCACACAGCCCCAGCTCTGCAGCCTCCCCAGCATGTGTGGAACTCCTCCATCCCCTGCTGCCTCAACACACATCCCCTCCATCCCCAGTCCCAGTCCCAATCCCATTCATCCAACACCACACCCCCCCAGGCACACCCACCGCTCCTCCACACAGCCTGTCCAGCCCACAGTCCTACAGCTGATCGATTCTGTCAGAGTGAGACATCAGGCAGGCAGCCTGGGCCTTTGGAGTGGCCGGCCCAGCTGGGTCCCGCCCTCCCTCCCTCCCCGCATTGCTCTCCATATCGCTCATTCATTCATTCGCTCAGCTGATTACTTGTTTAATATTAGCTCCCATGTAATCGTGTTTGCCAACACCCTCCATTGCTCGGCCAAAGCCTGATAACGACGCTAGGGAACATGGATACGGTACACACACCTGTGCACACATAATGGAGTACATGGACACACACAGTGGATAGTGTATACAGGGATTTCGTTTGTGGGCCTATTATAAATCCTTTTGAGCCTCACCATCTGTGTTTAGCCCAATCATATCTCACAAACACATTGCCTTGTTTCCATTCTGGGAAAACCTTTCATTGTGTTTAACAATAGATTATTTCAGCATATATAGGCTAATGTTTATGTTTTCCTGTTTACATATTCTGCAGTGCAGGTTTTGTATGGTCGCTTTTCCAGTCTGGTAATGTACGATTTGTTTATCATTTTATGTAACAAAGTATTAGATTATGGTGCATTCCTCAGAATTGCCATTGGAAAAGCTGGCTGTGCATCCCTCACAATTGCTATTGGAAGAAAAACCTGCCTTGGATTTGATGACAGGAACAGGAAATAGGAGTCACCATTGCTTGCGATATGAAATGGTCCAATTCCTCTCTATCTCTCCT
>NC_085860.1:9193529-9203529 GCF_034702125.1 Engraulis encrasicolus
GGTCTGGTGTGGTCGATCCTGCCCCTGGCCTCGGGGCTAATGCTCCTGGAGGCCCGAATCAGACCTGGATCTCGCCTGATCCCCGGCCCCTGCTCCCCCCACTCCCTCACCTGGGTTAACCCCACTGAGGACAGGGGCCTACAGGAAGATTAATGGAGCAAGCTGCCAGAAAAGCTTTTGTTTATTTTCTTGTAAGCAGGTGGAAGACGGAAAGAAAGGCAGGAGAGATGAGTGTGTGAAGCGCTGAGGTGCAGTGAGTAGAGATTTTGGGATTTGACGGAGGACAGGAAAGCAGCAATGGTATAAATGAAAGTGCTATTGTGAAGCCAGTGGTTGTCGTATGAAATGAGCAACATCAGTTGTTTCTGTAAAACTTTCTAAAAGTTTCATCAACCACTATGAAATTGTTTGACCTTTAGAGACTTGCATAAATTAACATAGTCTTACACCCACAAATACAAATGATGAGTCCCAAAGTAATAAAAAAAGGACATTCGTCAAAAAATCACAAGGTCAGTTATTTGCAATTTCAAACAATTGTAAAATTAAATCAAGAGAATGAAACGAATCTTGCTGTCATGAGTGATAAATCAAGCGTACTTACTTTCATGAGTGCTGAAACATCAGGCTTCTATGTTGAGTATGAAACCACTTATTACTCATTTTCTGAATATTTGGAAAAACTGAATTTTATTTTTTAATACTAAGGGGGGCATTGGCAGGCTTATGATGAGGTCAAGGGGGCATTGGGAGGCTTATGATGAGGTCCAAGGGGTGTTGGTTCAAAAAATTGTTGAGAACCACTGCAATAGGCCAACATTGTAGCATTTTGTCTCTCTGAGTAAACCTTGTGGATCAGTCCATGTGCATGGGCGCGCGCGTGCGTCCGTGCCTGCCTTACTACCTACCTGCACGTGTGTTCGTGTGCCTGTGTGTGTGTGGGAGTGTTTGCATAAATGTCATTGAATTTGCCGTGCTCTGTATTTGCTGTGCTAATAATGAGCCAGTGGCGGTGTGGTATTGGGGGCTGTCGGCCCAGAGTACCGTGTTTCCACCCGACGCAAATGACCTTTATTTAGCAGGTAATTGTGCAGACTTGTGCCAGCGTGTGTGATTGTGATCTCATTCACCCTTTCTCTCTGTCTCTCTCTCTCTGTCTGTCTCTCTCTCTCTCTCTCTCTCTCTCTCTCTCTCTCTCTCTCTCTCTCTCTCTCTCTCTCTCTCTTTCTCTCTCTCTCTTTCTCTCTCTCTCTCTCTCTCTCTCTCTCTCTCTCTCTCTCCCGTTCTCCCTCTCTTTCTCACTTTCCCATCTCTCTCCCTCTCTCACATTCCTGTCTTTCTCTCTTTATCTCTCTCCCTACCCCCTCATCCCTTGCCCCCCCCCCCCCTTCTCTCCTCCTCTCTCCCTCTACCCTTTCCTGTGTCTCCCTCCCTCCCTCTCCCTTGCTTTTCTCTCGAAGAATGCTGCTTCAGCAAGGTTTCTGCTGTACTGCCGTGCGGGTATTGCGAGCCTGCAAGGTCCTCTCTTCATTCTCAAGGTGTCCCCACAGCCCAGCCCCAGTGCTTCACAACTCAGCCCCAACACAGTCCCAATACAGCCCCAGCCCCAAGACAACACAACAGCCCCAATACAACACAACACAACACAGTCCCAGCCCCAAAACAACACAGCCCCATCTCCAGCCCCAGCCCCAGCCCCAGCCCCATCTCCAGCCCCAACACAGCCCCAGCCCCATCTCCAGCCCCAACACAGCCCCAGCCCCAAGACAACACAGCCTCAGCCCCAGTACAGCCCCAGCTTCAGCCTCAGAGCTCCCGTCCCACTGCTCCATTCCCAGCCTGTATCTCTCTTTTCAGGCCTGCGTATCATAGATGCTTGGCCTGATCTACCTTCCAAATGGTGGATTCTCTGCTAGCTTCCTCCTGCCCCACCGCTCGTGTTAACTCAGCCCTGCTGAAAAAGATTTTCTTAGCTCCTTTCAGAGACACTCTCTCTCTCTCTCTCTCTCTCTCTCTCTCTCTCTCTCACTCACTCACTCACTCACTCTCTCACTCACTCACTCACTCACTCACTCACTCACTCACTCACTCACTCACTCACTCACTCACACCCACATACACTCACACACACAAACACACACTCACACACTCACTCACGCTCACTCTCTCTCTCACTTACTCACACTCTCACTCACTCAATCACTCACTCACTCACTCTCTCTCTCTCTCTCTCTCTCTCTCTCTCTCTCTCTCTCTCTCTCACACACACACACACACACACACACACACACACACACACACACACACACACACACACACACACACACACACACACACACACACACACACACACACAAACACACTGCATTTGTGCTTGCTTGCCTGTCTGCGTGCCTGTGTACCTGCGTGCG
The DNA here is from genome assembly GCF_034702125.1 of Engraulis encrasicolus. Classification (NCBI taxonomy): domain Eukaryota; kingdom Metazoa; phylum Chordata; class Actinopteri; order Clupeiformes; family Engraulidae; genus Engraulis; species Engraulis encrasicolus. Next base: position 9,195,941 of record NC_085860.1, read on the forward strand.
TGTGTGTGTACAGTACATGCATATAGTGCCAAAGTAGTTTTGAGTAGGCCTGAATGTGACCCATGTGCATTTTACTCTCCGTTTTCTGTTCTTCATAGAGTAGAAGAGCGACAACCTCTATGCTCTGTGTGATCAGAACAACACAGGTAGTGAAAAAAAGAGGGGGAAAGAAAGAAAGGGAGGGAGGTAGGAAATGGACTAAAGGAAGAAGGGGAGGGAGGTAGAAGAGAAATCAATTTGACATGTTAGGAGTCAGAGCTGAGCGTCTCGTGGCAGAGGGAGAGAGCGGCAAGAGATTTGCATAGCTTATTGCATGCGTCTGTCTGTCTGTCTGCCTGTCTGTCTGTGTTTGTGTGTGTACTCGTATACAGACGTGTGTGTGTGTGTGTGTTTGTGCGCTCCTGTGTGTGTATAGTGTGTGTATGTGTATGGGTATATGCACCTTTGTTTGTGTGTGTGTATCTGTGTTTAATATGTTGTGTGTATTCTATTGTATTTTTTGCATTGTATGGTGTGCACGTCGACACGTGTGTTTAGTCTGGTGTGTTTTGTTTAACAGTGTGTGTGCGTTCAGGTGTATGTGCGTGCGTGCATGTGTATGTGTGTGTGCGTGTGTACATGTGGGTCATTTTAAAGTTGAAGATTCTTCCGTTCCCCACCCCAATACCCCTCCACTGCTCTGACTGACTCTCTCTCTCTCTCTCTCTCTCTCTCTCTCTCTCTCTCTCTCTCTCTCTCTCTCTCTCTCTCTCTCTCTCTCTCTCTCTCTCTCTCTCTCTCTCTCTCTCTCTCCCTCTCTCTCTCTCCCAGTACTGTACTGTAGCTGCTTTATTCCCAGTGAAGGCAGCCTTGTCCCTGCCTGCGCGCCGCCATACAAATGCAAATGACACGCGTCTCCCATTGTGCCAGCGAAGAGCGTCGGCCCCAGATACACACTCCACCGTGCCAGATAGCCCACATTTACATGGGCAAATCAAAAAAAGGAAATACGTGAAAATTGATTTTCTCTTTTTTTTGTCCCCGATGAGCTGCCGTAGCTGCCTCTGTGTCTCTTAAGGCTTTTCTCTGATTGTTTTTTTCCCCCTTTTGTCTTTTTCCCCTCACCGTGTCTTCTGTTTAGTGTATAAATATAAACATGCACATTTCTGTTGTTTTTTTTATTATTATTATGGTGCGGCTGTATGATGAAGAGCTGAAATGATGACTTCAATTCAGTTTGTACTAGCTAGCAGCAGAACCATTTGCCAGTACAGTAGTTCCCTCTCCACATCATGTTGTCCTTCTTTAGTGTTGCTTTATCTGAATCATGCTTGGGTTTGCACTGAGCAAACTCTGACTTGTATACTGTTGTTCCGCTTGTGTACAGCAGTGAGTCTGCACACGCACATAATTGCTGTAGTTATCATTACTAGGCCACTTCAAACAAAAGTTGTGCCTTACATTTGTTCACGCATCCTTAGCCTCGATGGCCCACATGGTAGCTCTTGAGGAGGCTGGCCCTGGACCAGTGATGGGGAAAGCTTCGCTTTTTTATCCTCCCACTCTCTCTTTCTCTCTCTCTCTCTCTCTCTCTCTCTCTCTCTCTCTCTCTCTCTCTCTCTCTCTCTCTCCTCTCTCTCTCTCTCTCTCTCTCTCTCTCTCTCTCTCTCTCTCTCTCTCTCTCTCTCTCTCTCTCTCCATCCTCTCCCAGTAGCAGTGCTGAAAAGCTTGTCTGCCCTGACTGACTGTCTGGCCCGCTTGCCCAGTGGAGCGTGGCTCCGTCTTTTGCAGACTCTGTGTCCCCCCTTGTCGCCTTTAAGAAGCTGCCTCTGCTGTGCTTTGTCGGGAGCTGTGGAACGATGCAGCGTTTATTTTTTTTTCACTTTGTAACTGCTTACGACAGGAGTTTCCTTTAAGTTGCTAGCTTAACCCCCCTACCAACACAAGCACCACTACCACCTCCCTACCACCACACACACACACTGCCGCTTTCCCACCCCCCACTGGAGCTGCTAACCCCCTTGTGTGTTCTGCATGCACACCTGCACCACTTTTAGACACTTTAATCCAGTTTTATTTAATCTGCTCAGTTTCTTAACATCCCCGTAACACACATATGTAAACACACACAGTACGCACGCACGCACGCATACACGCACGCACGCACGCACGCACGCACGCACGCACGCACGCACGCACGCACGCACACACACACACACACGTACACAAACACACACAGACAGATAAACACAACATCACACACACACTCACATACAAAGCCGCGAGGAGGTTGTGGAGAAGTTGTGTTCACTTAGGCTGCCTGAAAAGAGTTGCCTTGAAGTTGCTGTGCATTTTTGTTTATCTCAGTTTGATGCAGAGTTCAGAACTTGGAATTTGAATCCATCTGAAAAGAAGGATTGTCAAGACCAAGGCTTTTATATGCTGGGAATGAAGCTCAAATCATGCACCTCCAAGAATATCCCCTTTTGGTAATTCAATGGTCCAATTCAATGCAAGTCCCCACTAACTCCCCTGCCCTATTCCCAGCCAATGCTGCCTGCTCCATCTTTCTGCCTAAACATAAAGGAGAGGTGACCTTTTGGAGCTCACCTCTGACCCCTCTGCATATGCCTCTCTCCTATCCTCTCCCAGTGGTCCCGTGCTGCTTGACATGTGTTTCCATCAGGACATGGCCCACAGGACCGAATGTCGTACCCCCCCCGAATGCACACCAAGAGAGGGACGGACATTGTGTGTTTCCTTCCCAATGGACGAAGCACATAAGGGGGGGCGTGAATGAACCGAACCTGGTGTGTGTGAGGAGATCGGCCTGTGAGCTGGTGCTCACCCCCCCTATTGATCAGGTACATGAGGGGGGACATAGATGAACCCCCATGTGTGTGGGGACAAGGTACCATGTGCAGGTTCCCTTCAGGTCGTAGCCTACAGGGCCGGATGTACAGTACTGTATTCCACTGTGTATTCCCCCAGTGCATGCTGTAGATGAAGGCAGGAGATGCACCTGTGCTTGGGGACATGAGCTTCTCTCTGTTGGTAATGCCCTCCAGATGCTGAGATGCGTACATGAGGAAGAGATATGCGGGTCAATGATTGTTTTTTTTTTTTTTTTTTCAGACGTCAGGTGGTACAACCATAGCTAAAGCCCATAGATTAATTAGTAATTGGTAATTAATGCACTGCAATTCTTCTTCTTAGATAATCGACTGAAAACCTTTCAATCCATGCAATAGTGGCATTAGCTGTGGTTGCACCACCCTGACGTGTGCATATGACTGCTAAAATGTCCTTGCCCCATTCATTACATTCTTGTGTGGGGAGATAAGGGACCGTGTGCAGGTGTTTTCCTCAGTAAAAGCAGTAGCCTGCTCAAAGTGATCCAGAGTCCAGGCCTTATGTAATGGAACTAGAAATGAAGACTTGCAGCCCACCCCACCATTGAGCCAGTTACGGGAGGGGGTTGGTTTAGCTGGCACGTTTCCCCAGTAGATCCAGTACTCTAGGGGGCTGGAGTTGGGATGTTTTCCCCCCAGTGAAGCCAGCACTCTAGAGGGCCACTTTTGGGGTGTTTATCCCCAGTAGGTGTGTGTCTGTCTGGCAGGAGAGGAGTGTGGTGCTTGGGGAGCGTCTGGTGGTGCCAGTGGGGGGAGGCCTCTCGGATTAATGAGGTTCCACGTTTCCACGGTGATGAATGACAGGCTGCTGCGGCTGGTGGCGTACAAAAATGTCACCCGTTTAGTCTCGTAAAGGAAGAGAAATGAATCCTTTCCGCCTCTGAATCTACATACACACGCACACACACTCATGAAATCCTACACACTCGCATGCACACACACACACACACACACACACACACACACACACACACACACACACACACACACACACACACACACACACACACACACACACACACACACACACAGACACAGACACAGACACGCTGCCATACACACACAACCATATGCACACACATACTTCAATATTCTCTCTCTCTCTCTCTCTCTCTCTGTCTCTCTCTCTCTCTCTCTCTCTCTCTCTCTCTCTCTCTCTCTCTCTCTCTCTCTCTCTATTTCTCTCTCTCTCTCTCTCTCTCTCTCTCTCTCTCTCTCTCTCTCTCTCTCTCTCTCTCTCTGTCTGTCTGTCTCTCTCTCTCTCTAGCACACACACTCTCTCTCTCTCACACACACACCCACCCGCTCATCCACAGATTTCCTCATCTCCGCTTAGCATAAAAACGGGGGAGCAGGGCCTTGACATTAGTCCTAATTTAAAACCATGTTTGATGCATTTTTAAACAGCTCTGGACTTTTCAAGTTTCGGGTGTACATAAGCTCATATCTGAAATCATTTAATCAGCTGTCCAATCACACTGCATATTTAACTCAATGTAATGTCTCACACACTCAACCCCCACAACCAACCCCTCCTCCCTTCCCTCATCCCCCCATTTCTCCTCCTCCCTCTCGTCTCTCCTCCTCCCTCCGTCTCCTGCCGAGGCTGCAAGCCAAAGCCCCAGCTTGCGAGAGACAGTTCTCTGTGTAAGCACTCTATTAGGGGCCGGGCAGGCTCGACACTTGAAAGAACGGGAGGAAAGAAGAAGAGTGGGGGTAGTCTTTTTTTCTTCCTGGGTAATTATCATCATATTTTATGACGGTCGGCGCTCCCGCTCTCTGCTCTGTTCGATATTAAAAAATGAAACGCCTTCAGAGGCGATTCTCTTCCCCGTGCGTGTCACTCCGGAGCGTGTGTTCTGACACTTGTAGTGAGCGTGGCGTACGGAGAAGAGGGAAGAGAGGGGGAAAAGAGGAGAGGAAAGGAGAGGAGAAGAGAGGAAAGACGATGCTTGGCTTGCGCGCAGACGAAATAAGCAAGTGTACTGTGTGCAACTGTGTGTTTGAGGTCTGGGTGTTTGAGGTGTGGATGCTAAGCTGGTGTATGACCTTGGGCACAGACGCAAAGGTACTCATGCATATACAGTACAGACACCGGCATGCACATGTACACATGCAAGTGTGTGCATACACACTCACGCAAAACCCACATGTGCGCACACACACACACACACACACACACACACACACACACACACACACACACACACACACACACACACACACACACACACACACACACACACACACACACACACACACACACACACACACACACACACACACAGTCAGACATCATTGTGGCCTGTCCAAAGACCTCTACCCAGATATGTACACATAAATATCCCAAATATCACCCATACACCCCCCCCCCCACCCCCCCGCCCCAACACACACACACACCCCACACACACGCATGCACAGCACATGCATGCATGCACAGATACTCTCTCCTAAGCACACAAGCACACCCCTTACCTGCATGGCTCCCTGCAGCCTGTTTTGGCAAACACAGCCTTTTTGCTACCGTACATGCGCCACATAATGGATGAATATTTATCCTGCTGCCTTGTCGCCTGAATAGCGCCGCTGTGCAAGTTGCAGTAGAATTGATTTTTACAAACTGTGTTTTGAATTTAATTCAGTGCCTGATGCATTTGCATAGAAATCATCTCCACAAAGGTAGATTTAGAGGGCGAGAGGAAGCGAGTGAGCGAGAGAGACACACATACACACACAGAGAGATAGAGAGGGGAGTGAAGGAGAGAAGAGATGGGAAACATACAAGAATCTCTTTGTATGATTCTTTAGATGATTGGTTCACTATTTCTTTCTCGTTTTTTTTTATCGGATGATAATGTCAATACATTCCTTTTTCTCTTTTTTTTTGTATTGCATGGTAATTTCTCCATGTCTTTGTCCTGTTCTCTTTCTATCTCTCATTGCTAGATGTTAATGCTTACCTTTCTTTCTTTCTTTCTTTCTTTCTTTCTTTCTTTCTTTCTTTCTTTCTTTCTTTCTTTCTTTCTTTCTTTCTTTCTTTCTTTCTTTCTTTCTTTCTTTCCTTCCCTTTGCTTATTCTCTCGTTTTCCATTTCTGTCCGCCTCCGTTCATCCATGTGCATATACCGTGCCGCAGACACGCACACAGCTGCACAACACATCAACATCCAAGCGCTTTATGATCAATAGGAGAGCAACAGACAGCCCATTGCCAATATTTAGACGAGTCCGTGTTGTAAATTGAGGCAATCCAGAAATGATTAGTGTTCTCAGTGAATTAACGAACCGCACAGCCAGACGTTTCCATGGGGGAATTATTTACTCAATCCGCACTCTGCACGGGTCCCTCAGATACGCATGTTCTTCTAAACTCTCCTCTGTTTGTTTTTGTGTTTTTTTTCCTTCTCTCTTTTCTTTTTCCACGCAGACCACTTCCTGTCTTAATTGCGAACTAATTTGTGGTGGAGCTTGAGATCAATGGGCTTATGTTCAACTGAAAGGGGAATTCAATTTCATCAAAATCGTTTCTCATTTTTCGCCCACTTGCTCTGCTGCTCCCTCGATCCCTGGCATTAACCACCCAAATATGATGGAGGTGGGGGGAGGTGGAGGGGGTGGGGGGCTGCGTAGGCTCACGCGTAGTACTGCCGGCCCAGTGGCGGTGTGCATCCGATCCGTTGCCGGCACGGTGCTGGCTGGGGTGCTCGGGGGTCCCAGCGGCTCATTTCCCTATCAGAACACATCGATCTTCCGCAGGATTGTGGAGGGAAAAATGAGCGGGAAAAGAATGGGAACAGGAGTGGAAGGTGACTTCCTTACCCTCACTCCACTCGCCACAGTCATCTGTCAAAGACGCCCACATGTAGGTGACACACACACACACACACACACACACACACACACACACACACACACACACACACACACACACACACACACACACACACACACACACACACACACACACACACACACACACACACACACACACACACACACACACACACACACACACACACACACACACACACACACACACACACTACATCTACCTACTTTAGCCAGACTGAAAATGATAGTGCTAATCACCTGCTCATGTAGTGAAATATGACGATCGGCGGTGGATCAACACTGGTGGCTTTGGCTTTAGCTAGTGTGCGTGTGCGTGCGTGCGTGCGTGTGTCCATGTGCGTGTCCGTGACCCTGTCCGTGTCCATGTCTGTGTGGGAGCCTGTGCGAATGCTTGCGTGTGTGTGCACGTGTGTGCACGTGTGTGCATGCATGTGTGTGTGCGTGAGTGTGAGCATGTGTCCGTCTGCCCTTGTTTGTGGAAAAAAAAGCTCTGCCTGCTCCACTCCCCTTGCCCTGGGTTTGAGTGGCACTGTGCTGTGGCGTGGTAGCGTAGCATCATGGGACAGGTCTGGATGTGTGGCGGTGGCGTAGTAGTTGGTTCGGCCGCAGTTATCCTGGTGGCTAAGCGCTACGGCCTGGCTCTAAATGTCAACCTGCTCCTGTGGCGACTCACAGCACAGCCCTGCACAGCCCTGCACAGCCCTGCGCAGCGCAGCACAGCACAGCACAGCACAGCACAGCACAGCACAGCACAGCACAGCACAGCACAGCACAGCACAGCACAGCACAGCACAGTGGGCTCTTGAGGATGCCGTGATGAATGGCCACAATGCTACACACACCT
>NC_085860.1:9206029-9226029 GCF_034702125.1 Engraulis encrasicolus
CCTCACCCCTCCTTCTTCTCGTCTTTTTTTCTTGCAATCTCTCTCCCTCCATCCATTTTACTTTATCTCCTCATGTCCCTTTCTCTCTTGTCTTTGTCTCTCTCTGTGCACTGGGGCTGCCGGCTGAAAGTCATGTTGTTCTTTTAATTGCTCTGTACAATTTCAACCCCCAACACCCTCCAACGAATGACCCCCGCGCCAAGCAGCCCCCCCTCCCTCCACCACCTTGACTTATTCGCTTTGTAAATTTCAGCTCTCTCATATCTTCTGGTCCATATACGAATGGCGGAACAGATTGAATTAAAACAATGAAGGCCTAATAAGATAAAACCCAATCAGAGTAGATTAACCTTGCGCTGGGAACGGCGACGGGGGCCTGTCGTCATTTGCGGGCCCCTGTCCGCTGTCGCTCAAGGGAGTAGTGGGGGTGGATGGGTGGTTGGAGAGGAGGAGGAGGTGGTCTAGCGGGGGGGAGGTGAGGGTGAGGTGGGTTTTGAGTGCAAAGGGGCACCTACCTAGACCTTCCCAAACTTTAATCTTCATTATGGTCTTTGATTTTCTTTTCTTTTTTTCTCTTTGCCGGCCCCAACAAAGGGAGATGCATAATTTACGTCCTTTTGAAGTGGTCTGGATAATACTGACAACATGTTACCTTTAATCTGTGAGGCCCCCGGAACATTAAATATTTAGCCCCTCTTTTTTCAACACACAGAACAAAGAACCAGCGACATGCACGCACACGCACGCGCACGCGCACGCACACACACACACACACACACACACACACACACACACACACACACACACACACACACACACACACACACACACACACACACACACACACACACACACACACACACACACACCTCTGCACCTCCTTCTCTTGTCTCACACACACACACACAGACACTTACATACACACACACACACACACACACACACACACACACACACACACACACACACACACACACACACACACACACACACACACACACACACACACACACACACACACACACACACACACACACACACACACACACACACTTTACACGTGCACCTTTGCAGGAAGGGCCAATTAACTTCACAGAGGGATTTGTGTGAATCACATTCTTGCTGGTGTCTGTATGTCAGTTTATATGTGTGTCTGTCGTGCAGTTTTGTCTTTCATTTCCTTTCTTTTTCTTTTCCCTGTCATGTTTTATTTTTTTCCTTGAAGAAAAGTAAAGTGCAACCGTGTGCAAAACCATGTGTTGAAGGTATGTGATTGACTTTGGAGACTAACCTTACAAAGTATTTGCCAGACATTCAGCCGAGACTTTTCAGTTTCTCTTTCCCTGCATGCAAGCTTACATACTGTATTGTATATATTTGTGATGTGTGTTTAATACATTTCTATACGTGTGGGGATGTCATGCCATGCCTGACAGCTTTCGCTTGGCTCAGGACAAAGTCATCAGAAAGGGCCCCCTACCCAATAGATACAATGTAATGGGGAGCCAATTCTGGGGGCCCCTATATCCCTGTGCCCAGGACAACGTACCCCATTTGTCCCCCCCCTGTCGGCGGGCCTGCCCATGGTGTGTCTTGTGTCTCTGTGCATTATGGCTTGTTTGTGCGGTGTGGATACATGGATTGCAGCAGCAATCCTACAATGACTGGCTCCCCGGGCGATGCCTCCTCTGGCACCTCGCCCTCTGTCGCAGTGCCCTAGGCAATTGCCCAATTGGATAGCCCCTAGTACCGCCCCTGATGGTTTGGCCTGAATTCCATTATGGCTAGAGGGAATACCGTGGGGGCCTGTCTGCTTACCTTACCTGACTCACCAGACCCATGTATATCTCTGCTCAGCTTCCTGAGCTTACACAACGGTCTGGAGGATCTTCAGATGTGGATGTGAGAGAGAGAGATCGTGTATGTGTGTGAGAGAGAGAGAGAGAGAGAGAGAGAGAGAGAGAGAGAGAGAGAGAGAGAGAGAGAGAGAGAGAGCATATGGAGTGGCACTCAAAGTGTGCTATACTTTTACTGTAATGTACGTATGTAATGTATGTATAAGGTATTTGTGTATGTTTTGTATTTGTGTATTTATATAAGCTGATAGACACCTAAATTTCCTTCGGGATTAATAATAGTACTCTACTCTACTCTACTCAAGATTCACCCTGTTCCTGGACCAAGATGCAGTAGAACCAATCAGGATCACGGTATATTCAGAGATGGGATGTAGTTAAGGTTAAAAGGTAGTGGGAAAAGGAAAAATAAGTAAAACGCGACATTGGTTTCAGACAACAATGGCTGTTCGCATGGACTTGTTCATCGACATTGATTCTGTAATTCCAACTGTGCTCCTTACTGTGCTCAATGGCACACTGGCCTATTTGGGTCTTCGCCAAATGTGATGCATGCCGAGATTTTCGGACGCACGCTTGCACACCGATAATACGTGACTTCTTAAAATATTTCTATCCGCGTTCTTTAACTACATCCTTTCTCTGTCTATTTATCTCTCTTTGTATGTGACTCAACTCCATTCAGTTCTTTGAACATACTCTGTCTCTGTCGTACCCTCTTCCTTCCTCTTTCTTTTCATCTCATTTTTGCCATTCTCTTCCCACGCTACGTGTCTCTAATTCTTACTTTTTTCTGCCACAGTTTCACAGGTACCTATTCTTAATAGGCCACTTTAGATGTATTGTTTTATTTAGACCACTTTCCATTCCATTCTCTCTCTCTCTCTCTCTCTCTCTCTCTCTCTCTCTCTCTCTCTCTCTCTCTCTCTCTCTCTCTCTCTCTCTCTCTCTCTCTCTGCTCCTGCCTGCTCTAATTCTGCCCCTTCCATGATAGGATGGCCATCCCCTCCCCTCCCCTCTCTCTCTCTCTCTCTCTCTCTCTCTCTCTCTCTCTCTCTCTCTCTCTCTCTCTCTCTCTCTCTCTCTCTCTCTCTCTCTCTCTCTCTCTCTCTCTCTCTCTCTCTCTCTCTCTCTCTCTCTCTCTCTCTCTCTCTCTCTCTCCTCTTTCCCCTCCTGAGCCATACATCAAAATCTAGGAGTCAGATGAGGGCTCCATTTGCAAAGTTTAAGGAGCTTTCATCATTGATTTTGTGTACAATCACATTTATATAACAATATTGTAATGGATGGGATTTAGCCGGGCTCCATGAATCACATTTTTACTGGAAGGGGAAAGAAAGAAAAAGAAAGGGAAAATCAGACAAAGAAAGAGTGGGAAGTACTCAGTCTTTGTGTGTGTGTGCATGCCTGCCTGTGTGCGTGCCTGTGTGTGTGTGTGTGTGTGTGTGTGTGTGTGTGTGTGTGTGCGTGTGTGTGTGTGTGTGTGTGTGTGTGTGTGTGTGTGTGTGTGTGTGTGTGTGTGTGTGTGTGTGTGTGTGTGTGTGTGTGTGTGTGTGTGTGTGTGTGGATGCTGTAATATGGTTTTGAGATGAGATTAGACTTGTATTTGGCTTCTTCTGTTGGAGAAAGAGAAAGCAGTGGTGGTCGGTGCATCTTATCTGGCTGCCATAAGGTGTTAACACTGTGTGCTATCACCAAATTATCATAATAGAAAATTACAGAGTGAAATCCAGCAACCAGTAGTCCACTCTACTTCTCTTTCCTTTCCGGCCTGAGTGCTTATCTTGTAATGATATGCTCGAGTATGTTTTTGTAGATGTGTGTGCGCACAGACGTATTCATGCACACGTGGTCATACGCACAGACACACATTTGGGCCCTCAGGTGCCACAGAAAAAAAATCAGCACTGTACTGGAACACATATCACTTCATTCCAGGGCACAAAGAGGGGACAGACGATCAAACAAATATTTTTTTATGACATGGTCCTGACTTGTATAATATGAAATATTACCGGTCTGGCCCTGCCGTGGCCTGGCGATGGGGCATTGGGTTGCTGCGCCGGCGACCCGGGTTCGATTGTGGCTCGGATCATTTGCCGAGCCTTCACCGTCTCACTCTCCCCGCTCATAAAAAAGCCAACAATATTACCAGTCGAAGGACGACCAATATAGACAGAAACCTCATCTGAAGGATGGAAAAAAGGTTGTGGGATTGTCAACCTACTATCATAGTTCATTCAGATGACCTTATTAGTGGTGCTGCTGGAAACTATTGGTGTTGCTACTTATATCTCTGGGTTCATGTTTAATTTGGAGCTCTTGGATAGTTGGTTAATTTTTGTTACTCTCAGCATTCAGTGGTGTGTGTTTATCTTTGTGCATGTGCATATGTTTTTGTGTCTGTTTGCATATGCCTTTCATCTCTAAATGAATCTTCTTACGGAGTAGTTTCTTCCTTATCGTGTGTGTGTTATCCTTATTGTGTGTGTGTGTGTGTGTGTCTGTGTGTCTGCGTGTGTGCATGTGTGCATGTGTCTGTGTGTGTGCGCGTCCTTGCTTGCGTCTGCGTGTGGATTGTGTGTGTTTGAATAATTGAAGACTTTGCCCTCCACACTTCCTGAAATTGAATATGATAACACACAAGAGTGTGAAACAACTAATAGAGCAGGGAGAGGAAGGGCCAGTCACCAACAATGTGTCTGTGCCAAATATGGCCACACACTCTAGGGGGTGTGCAAAAAATCGCCATGACAATGCATCACAGTACTTATTTTAACGATATACTGCATCGCTTCATGACAATCGATTATTTACAAATCGATTACAATCGATTATTTTTTATAAAATTATATTTGCCACTGGTTCATTTTGTTCAGTGGAGAGTAGGTAATATTTCTGTTGTGATGGAAACTCTAAGATGCTAACATGCAGAAATAAAATGGATTGACTTCTGAATGCTACACAGCAACTGACAAATTTTACACATTTACTGAAGTAAATACCCGCAATGCATCGCAATAGCACATGAATCGCAACGCATCATGATAGAATCGCATCACGCCATGTGTATCGTGATGCAGATTGAATCGTGAGCCCTTTGCCAATATCCACCCCTAAAACACACACACACACACACACACACACACACACACACACACACACACACACACACACACACACACACACACACACACACACACACACACACACACACACACACACACACACACACACACACACACACACACACACACTACCACTGTGATGGAAAAGAGAACTTCTTCTCCCACTCCTCTAATACGCACTGAGTCCTTCTTTCGGGTCCTCTTTACTTTTACACATACACACACACACACACACACACACACACACACACACACACACACACACACACACACACACACACACACACACACACACACACACACACACACACACACACACTGCATCTCTCTCTCTCTCTCTCTCTCTCTCTCTCTCTCTCTCTCTCTCTCTCTCTCTCTCTCTCGCCTCCCTAGTCTGCCTCATTAAGAGGGTTTTATGTGCCTGTTTAGAATGGTGCATATAAGTGCCTTCGGGCTACAGCATTTTTCTCCTCTCCATAGGGCATTGATTTGCTGTATGGCTTCATCAACACTCTACCTGTCAGTGGGGCTGGATCAGGGGTGCATTTCTCGACAATGTCGTCACTAGCCAAGTTAGCAACTTACTTGGTTGCAATGCAAATTCCCATAGGGAACTAAGTAAGTTGCTAACTGGTTAGCAACGATGCTTTTGAGAAACAGGGTCCAGGATGGTGGTAGGTGGAGTTTGGTGCTGAGTGGAGTTAGAGTGCTGTGGGTGTTTGTTCCACTTGCACAGGTTCAACTCAAAAATTCCCATGATGCCTTAGTGTTGGTGACGTCCCTAGGACTATGGCGTCCTTTGTGCCTGCCTTTGCTCGGTGCTCTTTGTCTGCCTGCACATTTACACAGGCATGCACATGGACACACGTGCACACATGCACATGCGCGCACACACACACACACACACGCACACACACACAGACACACACACAGACACACACACACACACACACAGATTCTAACACGCCACTCAAACACATACGTACACACACATACTGTTGCGAAACTGAATCGTGAATTCTATGTTTGTAATCAGCAGTATGTCTAACGTTATTTCTCTCTCTGTGTCTTTCTGTTCTCTTTCATGTTGCCAACTCTTCTGCTCTGCACTTGCACAGGTAAGGCATTTTTACTTGACTTGGTCATTTTTGATAAAGTGTCCGCTTCTGCACACACACACACACACAGCCACAGCTCTCTGTCTCTCTCTCTCTCTGTCTCTCTCTCTGTCTCTCTCTCTCTCTCTCTCTCTCTCTCTCTCTCTCTCTCTCTCTCTCTCTCTCTCTCTCTCTCTCTCTCTCTCTCACACACACACACACACACACACACACACACACACACACACACACACACACACACACACACACACACACACACACACACACACACACACACACACACACACACACACACACACACACACACACACGGGTGTGCTCAAATGGGGACATAGTGCTGCTAAAGCACCTGCCCCTTTGCCTTACTGGACAAAAAAGGCCCTTTTTGAAAGTTTCTTTCATGGATTTTTTTTGACAATCTACTGTGGTCCATGTTGGCATAGTCATCTAAGGTACAAATGCTTGACGATCAAAAGAATGTCACAATTCTCCGATGTAATTCTACATAGCCTCTATGTCCTATTAAGGCAGCTGGAGGCTTTGCATGCCTGCCGTCCTCTGGTCGAGCACCTGCCCCTCAAAATGTCTATGCACGCCACTGCACACACAGCACACAGCCACAGCACACTCACACAGGGTGTCTCACTCTCTGCCCCATCTCCACTGCTCAATTTTCTCCATGGCACTGAGGCAGGAGCAATGGCAGTGGTGGAATCAGCAACGGTAGTAGTGGCATTAGCGACAATGGCAGCAGCAGCAGCAGCAGCAGTAGCAGCAGCCTCGTGTGACCTTCCGCTGCGGTCATGTCCGGGGCATCGTCACTGCTGTTGAAACGCTGGCTGAGGCTGGTGCTGGGGGGGAAAGGCCCCTTTATTTCCCCCCATTAGCATAAAGCAGACATTTGCGGGGCCAGGCAGCGGCGTGCAGCACAGCGCGCCTCCCAGATGAATGCCCTGCTTATTATGGCATAACTGCAATTGAGTGTGTCACCGCGCACCGCGTAATGGCCGACACCGGAGCTTCGATCGAGGGTGTGGGGGGGCATCTGGGTACGGGTGTGTGTGTGTGGGAATGTGTGTGTCTGTGTGAGAGAGAGTGCGTGTGCGTGTGCGTGTGCGTGTGCGTGTGCGTGCGTGCGTGCGTGCGTGCGTGCGTGCGTGCGTGCGTGCGTGCGTGCGTGCGTGCGTGCGTGCGTGCGTGCGTGTGTGTGTGTGTGCGTGTGCGTGTGCATGTGCGTGCGTGTTTGCGTGTGCACGTGTGTCCCTGTGCGCTAGTGTGTGTGTCTGAGAGGGACACGGTGTGAAACGCTTTCCCCTCAGTCTAATGTTAAGGGCTGAGCGTTCATCAGGTGATCTAGTATTCATTACTGCCTACTGAAGACAGCCAATGAGCATGTGCGGTCCTATCCATTACCCATTCTTGCTTGGCTACTACTGTATTGTAGATGTAATGTGCAGGTAAAAGCAGTGCCCTCGATTACCCACCCACACTGATCAGCATTCTGATCAATAGTGTTCTGCACTACCCTACAATGTTGACGTTAGTGACTGTGTGAGCCTTGACAGTGATTAAAAATGCTTTCAAAGTTGTCCTAATTCCCAGTTAGCTATGCTATATGTTTACTACGTATTTGTTATGTTTTCTCGTACTGGCATCATGGGAACAAGCAGAACATTTTGTATGAAGAAGTTGAGTATGACATCAATATCTAATAAAATATAGAACTTAGTAAAGTCATGGTCTTCACTTGCAATATTGTTCCTGGGTGCTAATATGACTTATGTTAACAATTTTGACTCATGTTAAAGGGTGGCACAATAGGCTTCAACTTGTGATTTGCAGTGAATGGGCGTTTTTAACTAACTGTGAAAAGTGACCAAACTAACAAGCAGAGCCATTTGGAAGAATGCTCCAGTTACCTTTCCACTTTCTCAGGACGGCAAGCACCCAAAGAGTATTGTTGTGTTGGGTTTGGCATCAGTGTTGGGTCACCCAAGAGGATTTGTTTTTGAGAGAGTTACCAGGCAATTTCTACCCAAGGGGAGGTAGAGGATTCAGAAGCTGCAGTGCAGTAGGCGCCATGTGGAGACAGTGAGGGAGATGCCTCACCTGTTTTTTTTTTAAAGATATATTCCATACTTGATACACCTGGCATGCGTCTATGTCACCTGAATTTAAGGCTATGCTGTTTGCATTTGTGTGCGCATGTGTGTGCGTGTGTGTGTGCGCACGAGAGTATTTTTGTCCCTGGTATACTGGGTATGTGGGGTTCCTACTGAACTGTGAGATGGTGGCTGCTTTGTGTGGTTGGTTTCCTGGAGAGTGTAAAGAGTGCCCTCTAAGACACTAAACATAGAACTGGTGGAGATGGTATGCCACTGAAGATTCTAGAATGCTTTCCATCCTGGTGTACAGTGAGTCCAATATGTATTTGATCCCTTGCTGATTTTGTTGGTTTGCCTACTAACAAAGACATGATCAGTCAATAAATGTTATGATAATATGTATTCT
Organism: Engraulis encrasicolus; assembly: GCF_034702125.1. Classification (NCBI taxonomy): domain Eukaryota; kingdom Metazoa; phylum Chordata; class Actinopteri; order Clupeiformes; family Engraulidae; genus Engraulis; species Engraulis encrasicolus. Next base: position 9,214,643 of record NC_085860.1, read on the forward strand.
AATATGGAGAGACAGAATATCAAAAAGAAAATCCAGAAATTAACTTAAGAGAATATATATTAATTTATTTCCATTTCATCGAGCAAAATAAGTATTTGATCCCCTGCCAACTGATTACATTTCCGGGCCCACAGACCAGATGGGCACTTCCGATCAACTTGTCATCTGAATTAAAGACACCTGTACATACTAACATGCATAAAAGACCCATTGAATCAGCAGAATCAGTCCATAGTATGAGTGAATCAGTCACACTCCAACCTCACCAGCATGGGAAAGACCAAAGAGCGGTCAAATGATATCAGGGACAAGATTTTAGACCTGAACAAAGATTAATTGGGCTGCAAAGCCACAAGAAAGAGACTGGGTATTAATAACCCAGTTGTTGATGCATTTCTTCCAAAATGTGAGGAATACAAAATGACTATCCATCAGCCTGTCTGGGGCTCTATACAAGATTTGACCTTTTGTAGGGATTTGATAATCATGAGAACAGAAAGAAAGCACCCTAGACCTGTACAGGATGAACTAGGTAATGATATCAAAGCTTCTGGGACCAAAATCACTGAGAAAACTACAGGTAGCACTTAATGCCACAGAGGTTTAAAATCCTGTAGTGCACACATGGTACCTCTACTTCAGAAGGAACCTGTGCAGTCCCACCTGAGGTTCGCCAACGGACATCAGACTGGTTTAAGATATGATAAGGAGGTGCTGTAGTCAGATGAAACCAAAATCAAGCTGTTTGGCATTAACACAATTCAATGTGTTTTATAGAAAGAGTACTGCTGTCTATGATCCCAAGAACACCCTCCTCACCATCATGCATGAAAGTGGTATCATTATGGTTTGAGGGTGTTTGTCTGGCCAAGGCACAGGGCAACTTCACATCGTCAATGAATGGATGGAGGGAGAGATGTAATGTGCAATCCTGAGTGCAAACATCCTTCCCTCCACCACTACACTGAAGGGTGGGCCATTTTTGGATCTCCCAACATGACAATAATACACAACATACAGTCAAAGCAACGAAGGAGTGGCTCAATAAGAAGCATATTAAAGTCATGGAGTGGCCTACAGTCTCCAAATATTAACCCTATAGTAATTCTATGGAAAGAACTGAACCTCCCATTTGCCAAGCTACAGACCACAAACTGTTAATGTTTTAGAGATAATATGCAAAGAAAAATGGGCAAAAATATTTTCTACTATATGCACAAACATTGTCATCAACTAAAAGAAGCATCTGACCTCAGTGCTAGACAACTAGGGCTTTGCCACAAAGCACTTTATCTTCTTTAGCTAGAGGGGTCAAATACTTATTTGCCTAAATTAAATACAAATAAATTAAAATATATTATTTTAAGTTATTTTCCGGAATTTCTTTTTGATATTCTGTCTCTCCATGTTTGAATACATATTATCATAAATTTATAGACTGATCATGTCTTTATTAGTGGGCAAACCGGCAAAATCAGCAAGGGATCAAATACATATTGGACTCACTGTATATGACTTCCCCACATTCCCAGCATTGTGTGTGTGTGTGTGTGTGTGTGTGTGTGTGTGTGTCTGTGCGTGCGTGCGTGTGTGTGTGTGTGTGTGTGTGTGTGTGTGCGTGCGTGCGTGCGTGCCTGCCTACCTGCCTGCCTGCCTGCCTGCGTGCGTGCGCGCGCGCGCGCGCGTGTGTGTGTGTGTGTGTGCAATGTTTGCTTCCGCTCTCCTCACTGAAAGGATACATCAGGCCGAGGCCTTTTAGGTACAGCAGGTTTTTCTCAAAATCTGCCCTTATTTGGGTATGAGGAAGCCTTTCTCTTTAGTTTGTCTACTGCTAACGGCAAGCACTATAATACACAATACGAACCACCTTGTGGGAAGGAAATAGAAGATGTCTTGACATTGACCTTCAAGATTAAGTGAACTTGATTGTACGTGTGCACATGTCTGGCTTCCTGTGTGTGTGTGTGTGTGTGTGTGTGTGTGTGTGTGTCTGTCTGTCTGTCTGTCTGTCTGTCTGTCTGTCTGTCTGTCTGTCTGTCTGTCTGTCTGTCTGTCTGTCTGTCTGTCTGTCTGTCTGTCTGTATACATTAGGTTTTCTCACACACACCACCATTGTCCGTGCCTGATTGCGCGTGTGTGTATGAAGCTTCAGCTATGCGGAGGCTCATCTCCTGGTCCCCTTCCCCCAGCTGCAGCTGATGGCTTCCAGGGCTGCTTATGTTTCCAGGCCCTGATGATGGGCGTCTGACTGGCCCACTAGAGCCCTACTGCCGGCAGACCACAAAGTCACTTAGAGAGAGAGGAAGAGAGAGTGGGGGAGGTGCAAAAGAGGAAGGAAGAGAAGGGAGCCAGTCAAACTCTCTGTGTGTGTGTGTGTGTGCGTGTGCGTGTGTGCGTGTGCGTGTGCGTGTGCGTGCGTGCAAAAGAGACAGGATGAAGGTATGGAAAAGATGGAATTGGGGCAATGCAGAAGATGTGTGTGTGAGAGAGAGAGAGAGAGAGAGAGAGAGAGAGAGAGAGAGAGAGAGAGAGAGAGAGAGAGAGAAGGAGAGAGAGAGAGAGAAAAAGAGACGCTGTGCATTGTGGAGAAGGCAGTATATATTAAGATCCATAGCAGTATATGTCCGCTCTATCTGTCAGGAAATGCCGTAATTCTATTTTAGCCAGCGTGATTGAGCCCAAATCAGCTTATGTGGCTGTTATCACTGTGCCTATCGAGGCTGTCCCGTCTAATCGCCTCACATGGCAGTAGGTATTAAAAAAAGAAATAAGACGGACGTTCCAACATTTTTAGCCTCTTTTTCTCCCCCCCACTCTCCTCCTCCCTCCCTTCATATTTCCAGCGGGGTACGCTGGTCCGGCCGGATGGCCATTTGGGTTTTAGAGGCGGCGGTTACATTGATTAGATCATTCTCACTCCTTTTTTTCACTCCTTTCCCCCCTCATCCCCCTCTCTCTTTCTCTCTTTTTACGATGTACCCCTCGTCTCCTTGGGTCAGTGCAGAGAGAAAAGACTCCTTGGCTATTACTGGGATTAAGCCATAACTGAGTGCTGTCTGTCTTGGCCATTGAGACTGAATCACTCTTATACCTCTTCAGCCGAATAGTACAATTTAATTGTAGAATGCTTACGTGTAGAATGTGGTTTACGTTTAGATTGTTTTTCTTCAAGTGCAGTATTACAGTATGCTCATAAGATTGTATGTCTTATGTGTGTCACTGAATGTCTTTGCGACGTGCTGACGTGCACTGTGTATGGGTGTGCACATTGTGTGTATGTGTAGTGTGTGTATGTGCAGTGTGTGCGTGTGCGTGTGCGTGTGTGTGCACTCTGTGTGTGTGCACTCTGTGTGTGTGCACTCTGTGTGCGTGCGTGCATGCGTGCGTGCACGTGTGTGTGTGTGTGTGTGTGTGTGTGTGTGTGTGTGTGTGTGTGTGTGTGTGTGTGTGTGTATGTGCATGCGCCACATAGTGTGTCCCCGGAGCATCTGAAATGTCCGTGTGCCGTCCGCGTGGTGCAGCGTTGGAAGGGGCCTTTTACGGTGGCTCAGCCCTGGCTGTTATAACGGAGGGCGTAAAAGTTTATCCTTCCTTTACAGTTTAACTGCCTGTATTATAAGCCCATAAACTAACATTCAGCATCCCTGCTCAACCCCTCCACTTCGCTCACACAATACCAATTAGCTGCTTTCAAACTTGACACCGCCTTAATTAGAAGGTGGAGAAGTGTCTATGCACATGCACACATTACAAACACACACTCACTCACCAACGGACACACACACACACACACACACACACACACACACACACACACACACACACACACACACACACACACACACACACACACACACACACACACACACACACACACACAAAGAAAAGAAAATAATAGAAAAGTATAGAAAAGAAAAGGCTCTGTCGAGTGGGAAATTTGAAAAAAAGAAAGCCATGTTTCTGACCTTGCTAGCCAGGAGACTAATTAGCATTTTTATGTAAATGGAGGAGTGTTTCTACTCGTCTTGCCTCTGCCTAATTATTTCTGTTATTTCAATATCAGACCGCCTTTGATGTCCCAATTCTGTATTTAAGTAGTGTTAGATTCACATCATACATCCTCCCCACTGATGGAGAGAGAGAGAGAGAGAGAGAGAGAGAGAGAGAGAGAGAGAGAGAGAGAGAGAGAGAGAGAGAGAGAGAGAGAGAGAGAGAGAGAGAGAGAGAGAGAGAGAGAGAGAGAGACCAGCCTGAGACCATGTTTAAATGGCCCACTGCCTAAGAGAAGATAGGGGTTGAGCAGACTTGTTCTTCTTGTGTAAATGAACTTTTTTGTGAGATATCTTTTGTTTGTATCCGTCCATGTCCTCTCTCTCTCTCTCTCTCTCTCTCTCTCTCTCTCTCTCTCTCTCTCTCTCTCTCTCTCTCTCTCTCTCTCTCTCTCTCTCTCTCTCTCTCTCTCACACTCACTCTCCCACTCACTCACTCACTCACTCACTCTCACTCACTCACTCACTCTCTCACACACACACACACACACACACACACACACACACACACACACACACACACACACACACACACACACACACACACACACACACACACACACACACACACACACACACACAGCAATTCACACAAGCAGTGCACAAGTTAACCTGAGGAGGGAGCCTTCAGTCACAACACACAGAAGGCTACGCTACTCAGATCTCTAGCAGTCTGTGCCTAAGTGTGCCAGTATTTATCTGTATGCGTGCGATAACATTTGAAATCAATACTCCAGGACTGTAGTTCTTTCTCTGTCTACAAATGTCCACAACTGTCCATTGCGTGCTCTGTCACATCGTTGCCCTTATACCAGGGCTATTCAAATGGCGGCCCTAGGGCCAGATGCGGCCCTTGGACAGCAAGGCTCTGGCCCCCCACGAGATCAGAACAAAATACAAACTTTTACAGATAAAAGTATGGGTTCGGTATTGAGCCAAAACAGGCCAGGAAATGTAGGAAATTACATGTAAGAAATGCAAAATTTTCCAAACCCCCCGCCTCAATGAACTGTCCCGTATTTCTTACATTGACAGTTGGCAACCATAATACATACATATTCCATGTTCGGCCCCTTTGATAGGAGGAATTCGAAAACCTGGCCCTCGGTGACATTTAATTGAGTAGCCCTGCCTTATACCTTGACCTCTCGTCACATTGACACATTGTCACTAGTCTTGGGCAACATGACTGGTACGTTTAACTTATTCACTTTTTCCTCATCTTTTGGAAGGAGATTTTCTTGTGCAAATATCTTATTTTTTGTGCTTGTTTCTGTGGGGATTTTCTGTGGTGATTGTGCATGCGTGCGTGTGCGGGTGTGTATGTGCATGTGCTCACCCTGTGTGAATGAAAGAGAGAAGAAGGTGTCCACACTGACGTGATGGTGGGCATCAGGCCCATACAAGCGTGTACCCCACGAGGGACGCCTCCCTCCCCCCTGACATACTCTAGTCTAATGTGTTCCTCAGACCCTGCTCTGCTCTCACTCCACCTCCAGCTCCAAACGCTGGTCAGGCCACCACTGCCTAGGCTTTCAAATTATACAGTGTAAAACTATCATCATGTATTTTCATAAAGATGAAATATCACGATCCGCGCTCACTTACACGTTACTTTTTTTTTATTAATGACGGGCTGTCAGAGGCGAGATGCCCTGCATATTCGCATATTAAACAGGCAGGAACTGAAATGCTCCTTTTATTGCCTCCAGGCATAAATCAGCGTAACACATCTTACCCACACACCCCCCACCCCCATCCTTCAGAAACCCCCCACCACCCCCACTCCCCAAGTCCTCTCTTATTTAAATGAATCGGCGGAGGGATCCCATTGGTTGGCCAGCCGAGTGGCTGGTTTAGCCGGGGCCGATGGGGGTGACACTCGGGCCGTTTAAATTGATATAGTGTTTTTCTATTGCGATTGCTCAGCCTTAGCACTGACCATTTGGAAGACCCTCCATTTTACCCTCTCTTTCTCTTCCTCTTCATCTTCCTTCTCTTCCCCCTTTTTGTCCTTTAAATGGCTCCAGGAGGGAACAAGTGAGAGAGGAAAAGAGAGATAACGAGAGAAGTGCAGAGACAAGAAAAAGAGAGGAAGTCTAGGTGAGCCGAGGGAGGAAGTGGTGGATATACTGTTCTGGAATAGGGAACTAGATTTACATGGAAGGAGGGAGCTTAACTGCTTCTCTGATTTAGGGAGAGACAAAAGCGGGAGTGGGGGAGATAAAAAAAAAGAAAAAAGAAAACAAAACGGGGCCTGTCACGGTGTGTGGCTGGGAAGGCTTCAGGGCACGTTACTATTTGTTGATTCTGTGACCACGTCTGTTCTTGGTGTTGCTTTGTTTTATTTCTCATTTGCTCCATAGTCTCCCTCTGTCTCTCTCTCCCTCTGTCTCTTTCTCTCTCTGTCTCTCTGTGCCTGTGTGTGTGTATGTGTGTGTCACTACCACCTAGCAGCGCTCTTCCATTCCCAGACACTTTTCATTTGTGCGTTACAATAAAAGAAAAATGACAGACGAAAAGATCTGTGTTTTTTATTATTTTTTAGTCCATTGAGGCAAGCATGTTGCAGCCCCCCCCTTTTTTTCTGCCCCTCGAATTTCCATGCATATCACAGACACACATCCTTTAAGTCAAGCTTGTTTTATTATAAACCATATCCCTGGCAGTCATAAAGCCTTGTTATTAATGGTGTGCTTTTCCCCTCAACTGCTCAACTTTATTAATGGCCCTTTTCATTTAAATCCATCAAAGCATGTAGCAGAATGGCGGAAAGCACTATTATTTTTGCTGGTGTGAGGCTAACACTTTAGTGTCAGAACCATTTATCTTGTGACCTAGAATAGATTTAATTAACAGGCACATACAGTCAGTGGAGGAACTGGAGAGAGGGAATATGAGAGAGAGAGAGAGAGAGGGAGAGAGAGAGAGAGAGAGAGAGAGAGAGAGAGAGAGAAAGGGGTAGAGAGGGAGAGAGAGGGAGAGAGAGGGAGAGAGAAAGGGGTAGAGAGAGAGAAAGAGAAAGTGTGTGTGTGAGAGACAGAGAGACAGAGAGAGAGAGAGAGAAAGTGAGAGAGAGGGAGGGGGAAGCAGAGAGGGAAAGTGAGAGAGTGTATTAAAGTGTGTTAGAGAGAGAAAGAGAGGGAGAGATGGAGAGAGGGAGAACTCCAGTCCTCCATTCTTCCTGTTACAGCACGAGGAGGGAAAGAGCGAGCACACACACTTAACCATATGAGGATCATGTCATTTCTCAACATGCACTTGCCGTGTGCATCCATGTGCTGTACACCATGCAGGGCTCCGGGTTTACCTGCTAATTCTGTGTTACGGCCTTGAACCTAAAGGGTTCGGAGGCACGCGGCGAGACACGGTTTGCCACTGTCAAGTGACTAAATAGCTGCTTGGCGTCGGCAAGATGTTGTTCAACCACATGCAATGCATCCAGATGTGTGTTTTTTCCCCTCAACAGGGATGTTCACAGCTTTTCAGATATTCCATTTTTACTTGCCCCTATATTCAGTATTGCCCTTGGGGCAGGAGATAAACCAGTGTCTATATATACACGTCTCCTGGTAGCTGCTGTGGGGTTATGCTGTCAGGTGCTCCGTGTACACCTGTCTCAGGCTGAAGTGCTCACACCTGAGCGGCTCCATTATCCCTCCGAGCGGAGCGGGGTGGAGAGGAGGCAGCTGACTGCTGGTCAGATGCGCCTCGTATAGAGGAGCACCCTGGGGGCCATTGCCACCGATGACAGGCCTGATCTCAGGTCAGTGTCAGAAATTGTCAGGCGCAAGTGTGGCTCGGGCATGCCTTTCGCGGGTGTAATGGCACATCAAATTGGGCGCCGTTGAGAATCCGGAGGAGTTTAGGGCTGAGGCCGTAGGCCTGTCTGTCCGGGATCTGTGTGTCTGCCTGCCAGCCTACTGGCAAAATACAGGCTTAGTTCAACTCAGACCAGAGTGATTTGTGTACTGTTACGATTTCTTGGTTTTTTTTTACTATTGGTTGCTTCTCCAATGTTTAGATATCTTAATGAGAATCAAACAAATAAAATAGGCTATTTGCGCAGGAGTTCTGAAATTTAAGTTACGGTTGTGAGCTTTACTTGTTATAATATTATGTGAAGGTCTTATATGCAGTATATACACATCATGTGAAAGCCATAATCATTACTGTTTTAACGTTATTGGCTGCTGAGGTTTAAGGGCATTGAGCTTCGCACTTCTTTATTCCTAACAGTATTGGTGGAGTTATCGGGAAGAGGCACTAATGGTGCATTTCTGGCCGCCAGGAGAGCGGTCTCTGTGCACTGCGTGCGTGGGTGTCAGGTGGTTGCAGGCAGGGTGGTGTGGGGGTGTGGAGCGCTGTGTGGTGTGATGTGATGGGGTCTTGCGGTGGTGGTGCACACACTCCATCTTTCACCCGTCTCTGCTGCGTGATCCCGGGAAGACGGATGGAGGCCCACCTGGCCCCCTTCGCTTTAAAGCGCCGCTCCGATCCAACCGTCGAAACACTAATATTTATCTGGAGCAGTCGCTGCTTTCATTTACTACTCTGCCTGATTGAGAGAGAGAGAGAGAGAGAGAGAGAGAGAGAGAGAGAGAGAGAGAGAGAGAGAGAGAGAGAGAGAGAGAGAGAGAGAGAGAGAGAGAGAGAGAGAGAGAGAGAGAGAGAGAGAGAGAGAGAGAGAGAGAGAGAGAGAGAGAGAGAGAGAGAGAGAGAGAGAGCAGGCAGGCAGGCAGCGTGCTCGTTGAGACTATAAATTTCTTATGAAACATGAACATTTCCTCTCATTGCATCAAAATGCCGTTTCACCACTTGGCCGCAGCTGCAGCTGCAGCACCAGCCCTCCTCTGTGTCTTCTGCTTATGTTTAATAAAGAGAGTGGAAGCCGCCGGGGATCATGGGACATGTAGTTAGCTTTGGGGGTTCGAGGAAAGGGGAGAGGAGACGGAAATGGCTCCTGAAATGACTTTGGGGACACTTGAGATCACTATGGGCCCCTGTCGGTGGGTTGGGGTTTCTCCACCTGCACCTCTCATCACTATCAACCAATTTTTACGCACACATGCACACACGCACATTCCCCCACTCACACACACACACACACACACACACACACACACACACACACACACACACACACACACACACACACACACACACACACACACACACACACTCTCTTTATCTCTCTCTCTCTCTCTCTCTCTCTCTCTCTCTCTCTTTCTCTCTCTCTCTCTCTCACACTCACACTCTCACACACACTCTCTCACACAAACACACACACTCTCTCACACACACACACACACTCACACTCACACACACACACACACACACACACACACACACACTGAAGCACTACTTACCTGGGGAGAAACTCCATGCATCCACTGAAATTTGCAGATTTATATTTGAGTCAGTGTGTCAGCCATAGCCTGCACCATAGCCATCATCATACTCAGCCCCTGGGATAAACCCAGGAAGAAAGCATTTTCTTTCAGTGTCTCTTTCAATCTTTCTTTCTATAGTTTATGGTCCAGCATGGCCTCTTCCTTCTGTTCTGAATCTTTTTTTTCATCTTGTCATCTTAATCTTGTGTACATGATGATTAACCCCCCTGACTTCATTAGCCGAAACAAAGAGGGCATGTTGAAGAGACAAACAGCATCCTCCATTGTTAGTGTGTGCAACTCAACACACTTCAGTGATCACTCTGTGTGTGCATATTTGGGTGCGAGTGTCTTTGTGTGTGCGTGCATACATTTGTGTGTGTGTGAGTGTGAGCGTGCGTGCGTGCGTGCGTCCGTGCGTGCGTGCGTGTGTGTCTGTGTCTGTGTCTCTGTGTGTGCATGTGTGTGACTGTGTGTATACGTGTTTGCTTGCTTGCTTGGGTGTATGCCTGGGTCCACCGCAATGTGTGTGCCTTTGAGTCATTGTTTTTGTGTGTATGAACATCCCTAATATTCTTTCACCGTTTCCACTATTTCATTGCATTGTTGAAACTTAAACAGTGCTGACGCCACCACTGGATTTCCCATCAGCAACACTGGGCTGGAGAGGAAGCAATAGAGGATCCAAACAAATCTGCTGTCTTGGAAAACAAAAATGCCTCTTTTCCACTGCCTTTTTTCTGGTTGGCCTGCAGCTCGACAAAGCGTGACTCAGTCGACACTTTTTGCTTTTCAAATATGCACAACACAGCTCAATCTTAAAGCAAAAAGTGGCGGCCGAGTTGCGCTGTGTTGAGCTGTAGGCCTACACAGAAAAGTGGCAGTGCAAAAGAGGCTTAGAGGCTGAGGAGCCTACTCGGCTGATCATCAGATCTTGGTGAAGACAAAATCCAAGAAATAGTAGAGGCGCTCATGGTTTAGCAAAACATTTTAAATCCTTTAGTGAATCATGTGAAACCTGTGTTGAAACGCATGAGAGAGAGAGAGCATTGTGGCCTGTTGGCCTTCAAAGACCGGCACTGGATCGCAGGAGACGAATGAGTTATCTGAAGGAATAAGGACAAAAAGAAAGTCCAGTCCACCAGTATTCTCCCAATGTATTGAAATTATCTGGTGGTAGTGCTAACTTTGTTTCTGTTGCAGTCCCTGTTTTGCTTCAGCACTTTCAGTAGTGAATGTGTGAGTATGCATGCTTTAAGGCTCGTTCCTCCCCTATGTTTGGTCCAATCTGTGCGTATTTCTGTTCTTGCGTTCTGACTGACCGACAACACCGTCACACCTCCTTCACACCTTTGACACATCGCATGTTTTTCTCGATTTCATTTCAAATTGTGTACAAGATGAATGGTCAGAACCAGGGCTTTAATGGGTCAAATGGCTAGTATTGGCTAATGGCTCACTAATGGGTCAAAGTGGCTAGTAAGTTTTATATTCTACCAGCCAAACTGAATTTTCAACAGCATTGGGCCGATTGGTGGATGTTAATTTAGAACACTAGTTAGAACGTGTGAAACTCCTCATAAATCATCTTATCTTATCATCTACATATCTATTTATTCTTTATTGTATTGACTGTGATGTGTCTTTGTTTTGTGTGTCTTTGTGCCACCACCAAAGTTAGTTTTCCATTTCATGTAAGTGTAATGGACAATAAAGAAGTCTAAGTCAAGCTCTAAGTTTAAATATGTAACCGGCTCACACAAAGGAGATGAATGGGCCTTCAGCCTCATACGACCTGGAGGATTGTCCCGGCTCGGCTGCCTTGGCTTCTTACCTCCTCCACAGTGCTCGGTTCCCTGGTTCTGCTCCAGCCCTCTGCCCCTGTCCCACACACACACACACACACACACACACACACACACACACACACACACACACACACACA
>NC_085860.1:9228529-9236029 GCF_034702125.1 Engraulis encrasicolus
ATCTGTCATTTGGCCTTCGACGAAGGCTAGGGTACTGTACTGATATGAAAAACAATTTTTTTATTGGACAATGCCATGCCTGCGCTGGGTCGTGTCGTGTGAGATAACATACCATCCGTAATGCTTTACCTTAAGTTCAGCTAGCTAACGGTTGTATCCAAAACAATGATGGCAAATCATGTGGAGGAAACGCAAGTGAGGGATATAAATGCAGCGCTGTACTTCTCCCTCGCTTACAGGAAGAACTTTGGGCTGATTGAATCAACTGACGTAAGTCTTTCCCAGTTTAGTGTGATTGCGAGATAACTGGTACCACAATGCGCAGGCAAACGTAGGGTTGCCATCCGTCCCTTTAAATACGGAATCGTTCCGTATTGGGGACGCATGTCGGTAAGGGACGCGATTTGTATCATATTTTCGTGAATTACTAAAAATAGACATGTCAGCCACATATCAACTGTAAAATGTTAACTATTGTCAGCGCGACCAAGATGAGCATCCTCTCTTGAAGTTCTCTCTCCCTCCCTCCTCCCTCCTCATGCACCTTCCCTGTGTCTGTCTGATGGCTAGAATAGAAGCACCCCCGCGGTTCTCATTGGCAACTCCGATGCATAAAAGTTAGAAACCCACGGTAATACATGCACGTGCACATCAGCACATCCACAACTAGTTTTAGTTCTTCTTTCGTCAGCTCTCTCCCTTCTTATCCCCAATGCAAGCGTTACTTTTATTCCCTTCTGTGCATGACAATTAGCATTAGAAATAATGGCGAAAATGGTATGGCTCTCACAAAAAATATATTTTTAAAAATGGGCGTTTATGGCTCTCTCCACCAAAAAGGTTCCCGACCCCTGCTATAGTGTGTGTGTGTGTGTGTGTGTGTGTGTGTGTGTGTGTGTGTGTGTGTGTGTGTGTGTGTGTGTGTGTGTGTGTGTGTGTGTGTGTGTGTGTGTGTGTGTGTGTGTGTGTGTGTGTGTGTGTGTGTGTGTGTGTGTGTGTGTGTGTGTGTGTGTGTGTGTGTGTGTGTGAGAGAGAGAGAGAGAGAGCCTATATATATGTGCATATACATTATGTGCAAATATGTGTATGTGTGTACAATAGTGTGTGTGCGTGCCGTGTTTGTGTGAATATTATTTGTTTGTGTTTGCTGCCCATGCTACCCGGTCAGTTGATGTCAGTGGCTGTCTGCATTAGTCAATGAGAGGGGATCTAGAGGTCGTGTCCTTTACCGAGCATTCCACTGCCTTCGGGGTCAACGTGCTCGCACCCCCATTGCGTTACCTGTCACCCGTGTGGACGCGCAATGATGCCTATATCCATAATGAATATATATGCAATGGATACATCATACATATGCATGGGAATTAATTTGCGTATGTGTACGTCTGTGTGCTGCTGTTGTGATCTATCTTTTATGAGTGTGAATGCGGCAAATCCACGAACCCTGTGAACTTGCGTTCTGCGATCATCCTGGCGCTTTCTGACGAGTGCGCCTCCCTCTGCTCTGTCCTCTCCTCCTCAAAGTCCTCCTCCCTGTCTTCTTCTCTTTTGTCTGTGTCTTCTGGCTTCTTCCCTTGTGCTGGCTGTCCTGTTCTCACCTCCTCCTCTCCTCCTCACCTATTTGTTATCTCTCCACCCAGTCCCTTCCCTGCTTGACCTTAATTGATAATAATGAGGGTGCGATGGGATGGGATGGGATGAGATGGGATGGGATGGCTCTCTGCTCTCCACACTGGGAGCATGTTGAGTGGGCTCTTAGAGGGGGGAGGATGAGTCTCCACAGGCTGATCTACCGGCAGCTTCCCCCTTCGCCCACCTCTCTTCTATTCTGCTCCTCTCCTCCGTTTCCTTCATTGAATGCAATTTCTCCTCTGTCCTTGCCTATCTTCCTCTGCTCTGCTCTGCTCTGCTCTGCTCTGCTCTGGTCTCCTCTCCTCTCCCCTCCTCTCCTCTCCTCTCCTTTCCTTGCCTCTCCTTGCCTCGCCTCTCCTCCCCTGCACTCTCCTCTCCTCTCCTCTCCTCTGCTCTCCTCTGCCTCCCCTCCTCTCCTCTCCTCTGCTCTGCTCTGCTCTGCTTTCCTCTCCTCTCCTCTCCTTCCCTCTCCACTCCTCTCCTCTCCTCTCTCCTTCTCTCCTCTGCTCTGCTCTATGATCTCCTCTCCTTGCCTCTCCTTGCCTCTCCTTGCCTCTCCTCTCCTCTCCTCCACTCTCCCCTCCTCTCCTCTGCTCTCCTCTGCTCTCCTCTGCTCTCCTCTCCTCTGCTCTGCTCTCTCCTCTCCTCTCCTCTCCTCTCCTCTCCTCTGCTCTCCTCTGCTCTCCTCTCCTCTCCTCTCCTCTCCTCTCCTCTCCTCTCCTCTCCTCTCCTCTGCTCCGTCAGGGCTGTTCTCTACATGAGGGCGTATAGACACAGGGCGCTGCAGGGATAATGGCCTGCTCCCCTCCTCCTAAATGGCCTGCTCAGTGGAGATGGATATGGATCTGGACTGCCTCATGGGAGATATTATAGTTATTCTGTTATTGTTTTGATACTAAATCCTGTATGTGTTCAACACACACATGGCAGATACAGAGAAATGAACAGACAGGTAGATGGATAAATGGGTGTATACTCGCAGAGTAGAATGTAGAGATTTTGTTGTACTCTCTCTTTCTCTCTCTCTCTCTCGCACACGCACACGCACACGCACACGCACACGTACACGCACAGGCACAGGCATGCCCAGGCACGCTTGTATAAATACACTCTTTCTATACCCAAACTTTTTTTTCTTGGGCCATTTGCTCTTCTCCAAATAAATGTATTTCCTCTTGTGGTCTCATTTGTTGCCAGTCAACAGTGACCCAGCTTCACACTGGCCACTCTGACCTTATTACACACACAGACACACACACAGACACACAGCAGACACACAGACAGACACACAGACAGACACACAGACAGACACACACACACACACACACACCACACACACCACACACCACACACACCACACACCACACACACCACACACCACACACACACACACACACACACACACACACACACACACACACACACACACACACACACACACACACACACACACACACACACACACACACAAGCAAAGTAACAATGTACTCATGGTGTGGATGTTTTTTTTTATTTGTAGCGACAATAGATTCTTAATTGATAGCATCAATCAGTTAGTATACACTGCTTAGTCAAGCTAAGCTCAGTACCGGAGTTTTCGAGAAATCCAAGTATATAAGTGCTGCAAGAAATCGAACTATTGAATGTTTCAAGATTTTTACATTTGTAGCGAGGTTTCTCACATTTCTCTGACCTCTTTTGCCTACTAATACATTTTAAAGCATAGTCTACAAGTTGACAATTGCAAGATGCAAACTCTAGCAGATGCACCAACTTCTCATCTCCCCTCCTTTCCTGCGCATAGTTTATTTTAAAAAAGCAACATGGCGCCACTCCTCTCTTTTGCTCAATAATCTACACAATCTCTCCTTTCTGTGATTCTGTGATTAAAAAGTCAATTTCTAAGGCTGTAGCTATATTGTATCGAATCGAGAAATCGCGACACACATAGCCACGACACTGTTTCGCGATACAAAAAGGCAGAATTGCGACACGCCCCTTTTTTATTAACCACATGGTAGGCTATTAGGTGAAAGTATTATTAATATTTTCTATAGGCGTTTTCGCCGACCTGCTAGAATTGTCCTTTAAAAAAAAAAAAATATTCATTTTTTAATTAATTTAATGTTTTTTTTTTTTTTAATCATGCGGTGTATCGAATCGTGGGTCAAAAATCGTGATACAAATCGAATCGTGAGTTGGGTGTGTCGTTACAGACCTAGTAATTTCGTAAGTTCCAGAAAGGAGAGGGCAATGGTAAAACACACCTTTCCTACGAGAAAATTGCATAGGTAGCCTCCAGACTATCTCACTTGAGAGATTGCCTGGTGTTAAAGGCCAACTTCCAATAAAACACAGTTTTACTCACTCCTTTTGAAGATCGGACGGTCACCCCAAGTTAAACTCACTTGCAAGGCTCTCATAGCGGTGCGTCACCTCGCCTGGCTGTGTTTCCCGGTGTTTCCCAATTTACATCAATAATGCAGAGAAACGAGCGAATCACGAAAGCCTTTCTGTGTTTCGTCACGTCGAAAGAAGGCGTTGCAAACAAAGGTTTATGTCGACCCATTTTTCTAAAAACGTGTCGAGTCATTTTTTTCTGCTTGTTTTCAATACAAGCAACGTCTGGTGGCCCGAAATCTAGCTTAGCTTAGCTATCAGCTGGTTGCTACTCTCAGGTACACACACAGCACAAAGCCTCATCCATACAGCAAGCCCACTCTGGTTGCTCCGTGTCTGTAGCTCGCCTAGGGGTCGCTGTCGAAAGAGCACAGCCCTGAATGGAGCATGCACGCCTCCGTTGGCGCCCCTATAGTGCAGTACCACCCGGAGAAGTGGCGACTCTGTTTCCCATTACATTCTATCCAAGAACAGGAGGACTGAGCCAATCAGAGACGCATTTCCACGAGAGCAGGAAGAGTGAGCCAATCAGAGACGCTTTCCCACGAGAAACACGGAACACCCTCTCGTTTCTCCACAAGCCACATTGCTGGCTTGCAAAAACGGCTTGAAACAAAGCAACTAGAACGTTTTTTAAAACAGGACCAACGCGTAACACATTCAATAACAATGGGGAACACAGCAATATTAATCAAATAACGTTGAGAGGCCATCTTTAAGAAACTAAGTCATGTGGAACCATGGTAATTCGTTCTTTGGGTTTTTGGATAAAAAAGATTTCTCCACAATAATATGTTTTGATTATAGTAGAAATATACATATAGGGTGATCAAGCAATAAGATGGATGGATAGCTTAGCTGTAAGTTACTGATCCCTAGATCTTCAAATAATGTATGGTTTACAGTACAGCATAGTGGTCTGTATACTGGTGTGTTGGCTGACGAGTGGGAAGGCTGTGTTGTTGTTTTTTTCTGTCTGGGCCAGTGGAAGGTGAGGCTGCACTCGGGAACGTGTTTGTCAGAGGGGGGGAGGGGAGTGACCCTCACCTAGCTGGCTTGGCCTGCGCCGGTGTCTCCTGTCTGCTCCCACTGTGTGCGTGCGTGCGTGCGTGTGTGTGTGAGGTCGTGTGAAGGTGAGAGAATCCAAGAATGTGTGTGTTCATGTCTGAGATCATACAGTATATGTGTAGTGTGTGTGTGTGTGTGTGTGTGTGTGTGTGTGTGTGTGTGTGTGTGTGTGTGTGTGTGTGAGTGTGTGTGTGTGAGTGTATAGCTAACACACCGTGTGTGTGTGTTTGTGTGTGTATGTGTGTGCATGTGTGTGTGCGTGCAGTCTGTGCATGCATGTGTGTGTGGTTTTTGAGCTAGCAGACACCCATCTCCTGACCCCCAGCTCCAGGCTCCAGGCTCCAGGCTTCTCTCTTCTCTGGCCGCTGTGGGCCCCCTCTGATTGACTTCTTGACAAGCTCGCCTTGCCCCCTCTCCCCAGGCCGCCACCGCCTCCCACATCTGAATTATTAACTAGACACATACACACACACACACACACATGCACGCACACACTGCCAGAGTACCCCTGTCTGTGCACACACACACACACATGCACGCACACATGCACACACACATACACATACACATACACACACACACACACACACACACACACACACACACACACACACACACACACACACACACACACACACACACACACACACACACACACACACACACACACACACACACACACAGACATACACTCACATGCCCTCTCCCCTGATCCAGCTGACTGTCCTTCACACACCCCTACCCTGAGCCCTTCCCAAGCCCCAGTCCAACCCCTGCCGTGTGTGTGTGCGTGCGCGTGCGCGTGCGCGTGCGTGTGCGTGTGCGTGTGCGTGTGTGTGTGTGTGTGTGTGTGTGCGTGTGCGTGCGTGCGCGTGTGTGTGTCTGAGTGTGTGTGTGTCTGAGTGTTTGAGCAAGTGGAGTGGTATAGCACCCTCACTAAGAAGGTAACTGTTTATTTTCCCACATCTAAATAATTAGGAGAGGGGGGTGGTGTGCATGTGAGATAGAGTGGTGTGGGGGTGGGGGGTGTAAATGGTGTGTATGGTTGGGGGTGCAGGTGAAGTGAGGTGAATGCTTGCCACTGCTCCAGACTGACCCCGACGTGTCAGAGCGTCTCCCCACTGAAGGTAAGCGTCGGGTGGGTAAGCGGTTTGGGGAAGTAGGGTGGCGGGTCGGAGACAACCACGGAGGAGAGGAGAGGAGAGGCGGCCATGACCTCGTCTCCACCACACTAACCACCCCAGTGACAAAAACACTGGGGCCCCGCAAACTAACATGAGTGGCTGGAGAGAGAGGGAGGAAGGGAGGAAGAGAGAGAGGGAGGAAGAGAGAGCGGGAGGGAGGGAGGGTGAGAGAGAAAGTTAGACACAGACACATACACACACACACACACACACACACACACACACACACACACACAGCGAGAGGGAGATAGTCTCACCTTGCCCTGGTGCTCTGAGTGTCTTGTAATGAAGAGTCCTGTGGCAGAGCAGCTAATTATCGTTAGGGAGCCAGGCAGCCAAGTGGAACGAAGAGAGGAGAGCAGGGGATGGAGGAGGATGGGCATGGGAGGAGGAGTGGAGCAGTTTGTTTGCTCATGTAATTCAGAGGCTTTATCAGTAGAGGCTGTGTCGAAAACATAAGCCTACCCTAACGCTACTTTTATTTATTTAATTTTTTAAAAAGAAAAAAAGCAATTTAACTCTATTACTTCCCTGTGCCAACACTACGTCTTTGTTTCTGAACAAACTCTACATTTTCTCTCTCTCTCTCTCTCTCTCTCTCTCTCTCTCTCTCTCTCTCTCTCTCTCTCTCTCTCTCTCTCTCTCTCTCTCTCACACACTCTCCATGTCACTCGCTTGCATGTCTCTATCGTGTATAAACACATACACATGCGGTCACACATATACTGCATGAGCACACACACACACACACACACACGCACACACGCACACACGCACATATGCACACACACAAACATAAACACACACAAACACACTCGCATGCACCCTTTCAAGAGAATTAGTTGTTTAATCCAGCGTGGGGGATTCTGCCTCTCCTTTAGGGGGGATTTTGTCACGGTGATCCGGTCCCCAGATGCCGAGCTTCAGCAAACACATTAGTTGGCACGGGGGCCACTGAGCCACCGAGGGAGCGGAGGCAGTCGCCTTCATTAGGGACCACCGCCCGCCTTAAACAAACTGCCATCGCCAGCCAGCAGAGACGCTCTCTGGAAACAAAGCAAACATGACACAACATGCGCGCACGCACATACATGTACACAAACACGTGTGTGTGTGTGTGTGTGTGTGTGTGTGTGTGTGTGTGTGTGTGTGTGTGTGTATGTGGTATCAATACCTCAGCAAAGTGTCAGGGGACAAATGGGTTTACACACATCGT
>NC_085860.1:9246029-9248529 GCF_034702125.1 Engraulis encrasicolus
CAGCGACAAGAGGATGCACACTCAGGCACATACACATGCGCATGCTCTCGCACACACACAGGCATACATGCAAGCACACACACACACCACTAGAGTGACAAGAGGATACACATGCATGCACACAGATATACAGAACACGTTGCGTGCACACACACACACACTTGGCATGAGGATACACACACATACAGTGAGGATAATAAGTATTTGATCCCTTGCTGATTTTGTTGGTTTGCCCACTAATAAAGACATGATCATTCTATAATGTTAATGATAAAATGTATTATAATATAGAGAGACAGAATATCAAAAAGAAAATCCAGAAAATAACTTTGAAGAATATATTTTAATTGATTTGTATTCCATTGAGGAAAATAAGTATTTGACCCCTCTAGTCAAAAAAGACAAAATACTTGGTGGCAAAGCCCTTGTTTTCACATACAGAGGTCAGATGTTTCTTTCAGTTAATGACAATGTTTGTGGGTATATTAGAAATGATTTTTGTCCACTTTTCTTTGCAGATCATCTCTAAATCACTTAAGTTGTATGACTGTAGCTTGCCAAATGGGAACTTCTGTTCCCTTCACAGGATTATAGGGAGGGAAAGTAATCTCATCGCCCCCTGCTGGCAACGTTCCAAACCCCTGCAACAAATGAATGTTTTTTTTCTTTGAAAAATTACATCTCGGCCCTGACGACGAAGTAGAAGTAGTGGCAGTCATATTATGGGCATGTTGGCCCGTTTTATCGAACCAGGTGGTAAAATGTTCGGTTTTTCACTGATCTGAGCTGATTTTAATATTCTTTAAAAAGCTAATACAGAACTACACTGACTGGCATGTGTGGCTTGTTTACTCCATGTAATTAGCATAGCCAAATTAGCATAGCCAAACATGAGCCAGAGAGGTGGTTACTCGTCACCACAGAAGCCATCATATCTACTAGAGAATTTAAAACCATACCAAAATGATAGCGTGTATATATGTGTAATAAGAAGACAATGTGGAACTCATAGGATTACAAGAAAGTGAAGATATGCGAAGAACTTGCGTTCGTTCGCGTTCATTTGTTTCTCTGTGTTGTCAACGAGGCGCGAAGCACAGCATGCTGGGAGCTGTAGTCCGTTTCCGACCAGATTGGCACAATTTCTATTTTTCTTAAAAGGGCAAAAAATGACTTGAGATTTTCACAGGTAGTAGTTCATGCTATTATATACGCTGAAAAATGTGTCTGGTGTTATAGTTCCAAGTCATATCTTTGTGGGATTTTTTTAAAAACTTGTCTATGGGAGTTTCAATAGGATCACCCTGGTGTTTGGAACGTAACCGCTAGGATCGCTGTTTTCCACTTTCCCTCCCAATTATAGGGTTAATGTTTGGAAACTGTCTAGGCCACTTCATGACCTTAATGTGCTTCTGCTTGAGCTACTCCTTCGTTGCTTGGGCTGTATGTTATGGATTATTATCATTTTGGGAGGCTAATCCATGACCCACCTTCAGTCTAGTGGTGGTGGGAAAGAGGTTGGCATGCAGCATTGTACGTTTACATGTCTCCCTCCATCCATTTCTTGACGATGTGAAGTTGTCCTGTGTCTTGGCCAGACAAACAACCTCAAAACATAATGTTACCACTTTCATTTATGATGTTGGAGAAGGTGTTGTTCTTGGGATCATAGGCAGCATTTCTCTTCCTCCAAACACATAGAGTTGGGTTAATGCCAAACAGTTTGATTTTGGTGTTATCTGATTCCAGCACCTCCCAATCATATCCTAATCCAGTTTGACATTCATTGGCAAACCTCAGGTGAGCCTGAACAGGTTCCTTCTGAAGCCAGGGTACCATACATGCACTGCAGGATTTTAATCCGCTGTGGTATCAAGTGTTTCCAATAGTTTTTTTAGTGATTGAGGTCCCAGCTGCCTTGAGATAATTTCCTAGCTCCTCCCATACAGTTTTAAGGTACTTTATCTCCTTTTTTTCTGGTTATTAAATTCCCACAAGGTCAAATCTTGTATGGAACCAGAGACAGGCCTAAGATTGATGATTGATGATCATTTTGTATGTCCTAAAATTGGGAAGAAATGCACCAACAGTTTGCTCTTTAATATCCAGGAGCCCATTTCAGCCTTATTAAGTTCTAAAATCTTGTCCCTGACATCCTTTGACAGCTTTTTGGTCTGTCCCATGTTGGCGAGTTTAGTTTGATTGATTGACTGATTCTATGGACTGATTCTGCCGATTCAGTGTGTCTTTTGTGCAGTTTACTATTAACAGGTGTGTTCAATTCAGATAACAAGTTGATTGGAAGTGCCATTTGATCTGCGGGATCAGAACTCTTAGTGGTTGGCAGGGGATCAAATACTTATTTCCCGCAATTAAATATAAATCAATTATTATATATTCTTTAGAGTTAATTTCTGGATTTTCTTTTTGATATTCTGTCTCTCCATATTAGAATACATATTATCATTAACATTAAAGACTGATCATGTCTTTATTAGTG
>NC_085860.1:9251029-9256029 GCF_034702125.1 Engraulis encrasicolus
AAAGGCCCTGTGTTACGTCATAGCAGGGTAGTACTATGTTAGTTAACTTTCCAATGACTATTACAGCGTGCCACAGGAAGTATGGCATGCGTTATGGGGTTGATGGCATTACAAGTGTCGAATTCAGAAAGTGTCAAAACAATTTCTATGCACGGTACTTACAAGGAGCTCTGCTTTTTGGGTGTGGGGTACAGTACAGATCTGTATTGGTGTGGGATACAGCTCTATGGACAGCAGTAGAGCCTGTTGCAGTAGTGCATTTCATTTCTCACAGTGGTGGTGTGGAAATGCCCCTCCTTTTCCCCATTTCGCCTACCAACCTTCTCAACCCTCCCTCCCCAGCCTCAGTTATGGCTCTTATTTTAAACCACCTTCCCTTTCGTTCTCTCTCTCTCTCTCTCTCTCTCGCTCTCTTGCTCTCTCGCTCTCTTTCCCTCCCTCTCTTCCTCCCTCCCTCTACCCTCTCTTTCTCATTCCCTCTTGCTACCCGGTCGCTCTGTCTCTCTCTCTCTCTCCCTCCCTCTCTGAGGTAGAGCGTATTAAAGGCTCTCACCTGTGTGGCGGTGTCTGCCCTTGAGGACGTGTTTGCCTTTCTCAGGGGTCGGAGGTCATGGTGCTCTCGGCCGTCTCTAATGGGATTGACTCCATCAGAGGTGGCCCCTCCCCGTCACCCCTCCTCTCCCTCTCTCTCCCTCTCTCTCTCTCTCTCTCTCTCTCTCTCTCTCTCTCTCTCTCTCTCTCTCCTTCTCTGCTCTGCTCTCTCACACGCACACAGTCATTGCCCCCGCCCTCTCACTCTTTCTCACTCTTGCTTTCTTCTCTCCCTTTCCTTCTCTCGCTTCCTCCTATCTCTTCATCTCTCCCTCCTTTTGTAAATCTCTCTCTCCCTCCCTGTCCCTCTCTTACTCTCTGTCTCCCTTTTTACATTTCCCTCCCTCTCTGTTCTCTCTCTCTCTCTCCGTCTCCCACCCCCTCCACTCTGTCCTCCAGGCATTGCTTCTGTGTGCCGCCCACCCCGCTGACAGCCCAACAAATCCATCACAGGGAAGAAGTGTTTATTAACCAGCCGCACACTCCTCTCTCTCTCTCTCTCTCTCTCTCTCTCTCTCTCTCTCTCTCTCTCTCTCTCTCTCTCTCTCTCTCTCTCTCTCTCTCTCTCTCTCTCTCTCTCTCCACGCACGCACGCACGCACGCACGCACGCATGCACGCACACGCACACACACACACACACACACACACACACACACACACACACACACACACACACACACACACACACACACACACACACACACACACACACAATTCCTCTCTTTTCTCCATTTCTCCACATTCAGACATCCAGACATCACCCCTTCTTTTTAATATACACAGAAGAACACATACTATCATACACACACACACACACACACACACACACACACACACACACACACACACACACACACACACACACACACACACACACACACACACACACACACACACACACACACACACACACACACACACACACACACACACACACACACACACACACACTCAAACTTCTCCTCCTGAGTCTCTCTCAAAGACCACTGCCTCTCCTCAGCTTATCTGACATGATCCTTAGATACCTCTCTTTCACACCAACATCCAGATAATATTTTCTTTTCTTACTTTTCTTATGGAGTCTTGGTGGATTGGTAATTCTCGGTCGTATAGTCTATTTGCACATTGTCTGAAATATTTATATTCCCCTTACAGTGCTTATTGCAGATCTTGCCTCCTGGAAAATTTTGCACGCACGCACGCACACGCGCGCGCACACACACACACACACAAGCACACACACACATACACACACACACACCCTAATTGATGCTGTCTGCTTCCCCAGTGTCTTAGAGGGCCCACTGGTCTGTGAGTCATCTCACTTCTGCATTCACTTCTCATTTGCATTATGTACATTAGATTGTGTCTAAGGAGCCTCAGTGTGGAGTAAACATATCCTAATATTTTAATAATGCATATCATTAGGAATTTCAGTACATCGAGTATGAGCAAGTGGGACGTTTTATTTTTCAATTCTTGTTGGTGCAATTATTTTTCAATTCTTGTTGGTGTAATTATTGTTCAGTCAACTTCATTGAACAAACTGTATGCCACCAACTGGGTTGGGCAATCATTTACACTATTTTGTTCAATTGTTGTTTTGAATCTGTCTTGATGTGAATGTTCATAAATGAATCAAAGTTCCTTTTCTCATCGCCCGATTGAATTCGTATGATACACTATGCATAGATTTCAACCCGAGACGAGGAGAAAAAAAAACGTCTTTGTACAATTATCATTGCATCTCCCAGATAGCTTGCTTGTGTGTGTTTGTGTGTGTGCGTATGCATGTGTGTGTGTGTGCGCGCGTGTGCGCGCGTGTGTGTGTGTGTGTGTGTGTGTGCGTGTGTGTGTGTGTGTGTGTGTGTGTGTGTGTGTGCGTGTGTGTGTGTGTGTGTTTGTTCGTTAGACTGAAAGAAATGGCGCCTGTATCAAAGTTGAGCATTCATTAAACATTCCCCCACACGTGATGTTAGCAGAAGATGTAATGTGTCCACGGGGGGAATTGTTCCCCGCTGAGGGTAGTCCTTTACATCTACTACTTCAAGGACGCCTGTTAATTTCGAGATCTATTATAAATGATTAATTTAATATTTATGAATATTTCAAATGTGCTAATAAATTGTCATGTATGTTATTAGCTCGCAACATCATTCTGCGACGAGGAAGCAGGGTTTTTTTTTTTTAAACACACACATGCATGCACGGGTGCACACGTGTATTATACTACACACATACACACAAAGAGAAAGAGTGAAGGCCTTTTCACCATCACATTACCAGACGCTTCGACACAGGTTGTATTTTGACATTTGATTTATCCCACAATGAAACCATTTTTATGCAAGCCATTATGCAATCTATAAAAATGTGTGGGCTCTCAGAGAGTGGCTGGCCTTCTCGCCGCACATCCCTGTGTGTATGTGTATGTGTTTGTGTGAGTGCATGCCTGTATGTGTATGTGTATGTGTATGTGTATGTGTATGTGTTTGTGTGAGTGCATGCCTGTATGTGTTCTAGCACACACGTGTAGGAGTCAGTGTTGCCAGATTGGGCATTTTGACCGCCCAATTGGGCTGCTTAGTAAGACAAATGGGCAACATGGGCTTTTTTTGGTGGGTATTTTCTGCAAATGTATGACCATAGAAATCAATAGAATTTAGGCGGGATTAGAATAGAATAGAATTGGGCGGGATTTAGTGCTTCCTGGCAGGTTTTGAGAATTTTTATTGGCTGGAAATCATCATTCTCATCTGGCAACACTGGTGGAGGTGAGTGTCCAAGCCGGCGGCATAGCAAGTGGCCACTCTTCATAAATCTGCAACACACTGCCTCACATCACACCTCTTAGCCAACCCACCACCCCCCAGCCCTCCCGCTCTCCTGCCCGACACTGCTACTCTCACCAGTAGCGGCCCGCCATGCCTAAAATGTGCCAGGGGCTAACAACATTGGGGGAGAGAGGGAGGTAGGTAGGGCAGAGAGAGAGAGAAAGTGAGATCCCATTACTACTGGTGGAGAGAGAGAGAAGAGGAAAGAGAGGCAGGTGACAGCAATGTGTTGAATAGATGCAGAGAGCTGCTTTTATACACTGGGGTGTAAATAGCAGTGCTGAATGAGTGACTAACTGAGTGAGCTGTGAGCCACACACCGTCAGTACAGACCCTACTAGAGTGCTAGCAGAGTTGTGTGTGTGCGCGCTGTGCATACAGGTTTGTGTGTGTGTGTGTGTGTGTGTGTGTGTGTGTGTGTGTGTGTGTGTGTGTGTGTGTGTGTGTGTGTGTGTGTGTGTGTGTGTGTGTGTGTGTGTGTGTGTGTGTGTGTGTGTGTGTGTGTGTGTGTGTGTGTGTGTGTGTGTGTGTGTGTGTCTGAAGCTCCACTAAACAGTGATGCTTGAATAGAAAATGAGGACTGGCAAGATAATGGCAATACATGCTTTACGGATGCACAGCTGTAGCTATTGTTCCACAGTATTTCATTGTTACTGTCTTAGGTGTCATCATCTCATTTAAATTGAGAGTTCTCCCCCCATCGTTAATGATTGCATTTTCTTAACAATTTGTTTCTAAATTTCCCCCTTTTGCAACACTGCTTAAAATATTTCTTTTTTTTTTTTTGCTTGGTCGTGCAATATCACCCTCAGACGGATTGTGACAGGCTATTTTTCCTCGTCCCACAAATAAGAGTGGACAGCAAGCTGCAGGTGTGAAACCATGAATCGCAACACATTCGAACAAAACATTCCCAAAAAGTCATTTGGAAATAAACTAGATATCATTAATGCAGGTTTGACCTACAAACGCAACAGAGGCACTACAGTGATTAGGAAATGTGTATTGTTAAATAATACATGAAAAGGCTGTGTGTGTGTGCGTGTGTGTGTGTGTGTGTGTGTGTGTGTGTGTGTGTGTGTGTGTGTGTGTGTGTGTGTGTGTGTGTGTGTGTGTGTGTGTGTGTGTGTGTGTGCGTGCGTGCGTGCGTGTGTGCGTGCGCGTGTGTGTGTTTGCTTGCAAGTGTGTGTGTGTGTGTGTGGTGTGTGTGTCTCCTCATGTGTGTTTATGGGAGCTTGTGCGTTGTAGTGTGACTGTGGGCTCGTGCTAGTGCATTCATCCCAGATCAGAATGCTTTGGGGAAATGTATACGCATCAGAGGGAGGGAGTTAAGATGGGGGGGTGGGGAGAGAGGGGTTTGGGGGGGGGTGAGGCAGTAGAGATTTAGGGAGGGGTAGCTGAAGCGGGATGAAATGAATGCTCTTCCCATCCCTTCTGAAGTCCTGGATAGAGGACGTGCTCAGAGGAATACACACACGCGCACACACATGCACGCACACGCACACAGGGCCGGTTCTGGCTTATTTGGTGCCCTAGGCGAGTTTGATTTCTGGCGCCCCCGCACCCCCCCTCCC
>NC_085860.1:9261029-9266029 GCF_034702125.1 Engraulis encrasicolus
AACATTCATGTGAGACAGATGTGACAGGTGATTTTGTAGAGAGGGCCACTGCATTAGAATAAAGCATTGATGCCGATCCTTCAGCCTGTCAGCAACGTGGCATTGGAGTAAATCACCATAGAGATGCTTCTGTCTCTGTGTGTGTGTGTGTGTGTGTGTGTGTGTGTGTGTGTGTGTGTGTGTGTGTGTGTGTGTGTGTGTGTGTGTGTGTGTGTGTGTGTGTGTGTGTGTGTGTGTGTGTGTCTGTGGGTCTGAGTGTGTGTCTGTGGGTCTGAGTGTGTGTCTGTGTCTTTGTCTGTGTATGCGTGCATATGTGTGTTTGTGTTTGTGCAGTGTTCGTGTGCAGTATCAGGATGCTGCAACAGTGCTTTGCAGTATTGGTGATGTTGAAGAGAGCGAGGATATTGAGTTGGTGTACACGTGTGTGTGTGTGTGTGTGTGTGTGTGTGTGTGTGTGGTGCTGTTGACTGGCAGAGTGATGTCCTACTGCTCGAAAATTGACTCTTTGCTCATCCTACCCACTCTGTATCTTTCTCTTTCTCTCTCTTTCTCTCTCTCTCTCTCTCTCTCTCTCTCTCTCTCTCTCTCTCTCTCTCTCTCTCTTCTCTCTCTCTCTCTCTCTCTCTCTCTCTCTCTTTCTAGGCCACACACACACACACACACACACACACACACACACACACACACACACACACACACACACACACACACACACACACACACACACACACACACACACACACACAGATCCCTCCCACTCCCTCCACTGGGGCGCTGGGGCAGCTGATATGTTTATGTTTCATCATGCATGCTTCGCTGCCCTCACTTGTATTTTAATCAATAGCAATATGATTACAGCGGCGTGCGGACGATGTGCATTATTAAAACTGGACAGCAGCTTCTGCCGGACGTTTGCCTTTCAAATTAAATTTGGCCACAATAATGAATGCGTCGGGGCCACGGCGTGTGTGTTGCGCGAGTACTGGGACTGTTTGATTTGCTATTGACCCAGTGCTCATCCAGACCATCTCTCTATCTGTCTGTCTGACTGTCTGGAGATGACTCTGTACATCGTGCCTAAATTTGAGGGTGGATCATAAAAATGAGGGACAAGGCCTCTAGTAGTATGTTTGAGTTTATTTGTATATTTATTTATTGATTGATCAATATTCTCCTGCTTCATCCCATTCAGGTGGATGCTTCTTTTATTTATAGTAAAAAGTGAAACGCTGAGTTATTTTTTTTTAAAAGCTACTCCAAGCCCCATCACCTACGTAATCATCCCAAAGAAAAAAACGCGAAAAATGTTTTTATTTATTTTATTTTTTATTACTTAGTAAATATTAATGAAAAGATTAGGCAGCGCAGTTTCAATGAGCACCATACAGTAGTTGCAATATCTCCTCTGGCCTCCATCCTACACAGTGCACCTTTAAGACTTTGCTATACTGCCTGATGGTAAGAGCCGGGTGGGAGAGATGAAGAGCGTAAGGCAGAGGGGCTGCATATTTGGGTAGGCAGTGAACATAGGCTATATGATTCTTTGTGTGCGTGTGTGCGTGCGGGCCTGCCTGCGTGTGTGTGTGTGCGTGCCTACGTGCATGCCTACGTGCTTGCGTGAGGGCAGTTTACAGGTGACTTTGACCAGCAGCAGACCCCCGCCCGCAGCACAGGCCCCAGAGTTTGGCAAAGTCAAGGCAAAGAAGTGTGAAGGAGTTTCACTGCTGTGGATCCCATGACCCCCTGGAGTCTTCACACAACCTCTATACCTGTGTGTGTAGGTGTGTGTGTGTGTGTAGGTGGGTGTGTGTGTGTGTGGGTGTGTATGGTGTAGGTGTGTGTGTAGGTGTGTGTAAGTACTGTATGTGTGGTAAAGGTATGAGAGAGAGAGAGAGAGAGAGAGAGAGAGAGAGAGAGAGAGAGAGAGAGAGAGAGAGAGAGAGAGAGAGAGAGAGAGAGAGAGAGAGAGAGAGAGAGAGAGAGAGAGAGAGAGAGAGAGAGAGAGAGAGAGAGAGAGAGAGAGAGAGAGAGAGAGCTTGTCCATGAGAGAGAGAGAGGAGGCCTAATCGTACCTGCTATCATTTCCTGAATGACCTTCGCTTTCATGCCATGATGGATTATATTCTGCTCATAGACATTCATTTTCCCGAACAAGAGCAAAAAAAAAAAGCCTCACTCAGGAGCAGAGTGTTGGTGCAAGGGTAATTTTCTAAAACAACAACGGAATCAGTGGAAGGTTTATGGACCTTTTCACTGTCATGTCAAATGAAGACGTATCTCCAGCAGACTAAATTGACTTGTGTTCATCCTTCTACCTGATGTGCACATAAATATTATTTCTGTGTGTAAACGTAGGAAGAGACCTTCAGTCAAAGATTAATCTTGCCTTGTGCATTTAGAGTGTCTCTTTAATCTTTTTTTGGGGGGGCTGAGAGGGAGAGGGGGGTTGGGGACGACAAAAGTCATTTGAGCTATAGAACGCAAGAGGGAGTGTGTTATCGCAAAATAGCGTTACAGATGAGATTTTATCCCAATTCATCATAGAGTGTGAATGGTGATTTACTGATAACAGTTGCTTTCATAGTTTCGCAGCCCCATTTTTTTTCCGATATTAAAAAATGAATTTGCTTCACATATTTTCTCTACCTAATTTCCTCTTGGATGTTAGAATATCCAAAGTGTCCATTTTATTCTGTGTTTTCTACTTATGGTTACCAAGAGACTTTCAAATATAATTTCACTTTCACAATTTAAATTTAATGTAACATATTTATTTAGGCTACATTAAAACTACAACCAATCCATACCTTCATCTACATTACTAGGGTTGTGCCGATAGACGATGTCATCGTCCATCGGCGAAGGACAGCTGCCATCACGATGGACAGCCAACATCGTGATGCCAAGGAATTTGTATTTTTGAAGCCGCTGCTATTGCCATCATTACGGTGCTTGGCATTGCAATAAACTGAAACATTACCGTAAAATCCTTAGTAGCAGCGGACTGCGCAGGTAGCAGGACTGAACGGACCGAGGTTGTCAACACAAGCCTCAAGCAGAGTGAATTTTATAGCTACGAAAAAAACCGCAATGGAATAAAAAAAAACTTGTGAACTAAGCCCTACTATTGTTTGCTGCATATGAGTTCAAGTAAGTGTCTACATGTATTTATGTGACCCAAGTTTCTACAACGGAGAGTCATGAGGCATTGGTTCTCCCTCCGGAGTAGCCTAAAGTGAAAGCAACAAATCGTTCAGCAATTGCGACAGTTTACCATTTCATGTTTAACGGAAATTCGACTCAAAATGTTTAATCTCTCCGCGATGGAGATGTCTTGTGAAGTAGCCACACAAGATTGTAGGCTACACTTCTGATTAGCCCACTGCCAAGAGGGAGCGCAAGCGATTCCATGTCTGCCCGCGTCTTTGTGGCTTCACCGCAATTGTTTCCATTGATGAATTAAAAAGTCTCGCCGTGTGCTTAAGAAACATTCGCGTCGGGTAATTTGCTAACTCGGGCTAAAATCCATTGCAAAACCTCGAGAAGGCACGCGTGGGTTCTCATCTCTTCCATTTGACAAACGTTCTGGGCTTCCCTG
This sequence comes from Engraulis encrasicolus, assembly GCF_034702125.1. Lineage (NCBI taxonomy): Eukaryota > Metazoa > Chordata > Actinopteri > Clupeiformes > Engraulidae > Engraulis > Engraulis encrasicolus. Next base: position 9,264,628 of record NC_085860.1, read on the forward strand.
CATGGCTAAAGTTATGTACCGGTATGCAAAAAACGCCGTGACACAGCTGGTCTTGAAATAGAACTACGCCGTTAAATAACACACTCTAGTAGCAGCCTGCAGTAGGCTGCATCGCGAAATTTACTGAAAATAAGTTTCCATGCGGTGGAGTTTGGAAGAGCGGGCTTGAAGCAGCTGATGGTGACACGAGAGACAGGAAGGGCGATGGGGAGGGGTCGGTCGGGGAGAGTCGCTCTCACAGACAGCAGAGGAGCGACCATCTCTGTTGCAGACAGTAGCGCAGCTGGAGGAGGTTTAAACTTTTTTTGTAAGAATTTAAAAACTGTTATTATATTTGACTTAGGCCTACTCTGAAAGCAAATATATTAAAATAATAGCTTAGCAAAAGCCAAAAAAACGAAACATATGATAATTTTTTAAAAAATGTAATAAAAAAAAATAATCCCCCCCCCAACGACGACGATGTCATCGTCCATCGCATCGTCTCACTGTAAACATCGTCAGCTGCCAATTAGGGGAACATCGCCCAAGCCTATACATTACTATTATATGTAAAACCTATAGGGCTCAAAAAGGCTTACATGCGTTCCCCAGCTTCATACTGTATGATCACATGGATATGTAATACATGCCTATGACAAATCCATTGGCAATGTAGTTTCAGCATGCTCAGGGACTGTTCTGTGATCTGTACAAGGTGTTCGGTACGGTACAGTATACACTTTGTGTGAAGAGCTCTCCTTCTGTTCTCTGATCAGTGTAACATCTCTGGGTCTCCGCCATGCTCTTTCTTGCATCTGTAATTGCCCAGAGGGAGAGAGGGAGAGAGAGCTGGGCGTTATGGATGGCTGTGGGGCCGAGGTGAGCTTTCTTAGGTTCCCCGCGCTCACTTTGGGGGTATTATCATAAATACAGCACATTAACATGTGTTCCCGCCTGTCAGGCTCAGAGTTAAGGCGGCAGGTGTCCCGCCGTGCTTTACCCACCACACTAATTACCTCACCATAATTAGCTCCGTTAAACTCTGTCTCTCTCTCCCTCTCTCTCTCTCTCTCTCTCTCTCTCTCTCTCTCTCTCTCTCTCTCTCTCTCTCTCCCACTCTCTCTCTCTCTTTCTCTCCTTTTCTCCTCTCTCTGTTCTTTCTTTTTCTTTTCTTCTCTATTTTCTCTCCACACCATTCCTCAAATATCTTGTTTCTCGTCTTTCCTTTCCTCTCTTCTTCCTTTTGTTTCCTCTAATTTCTCTCATTTCCAATGCTCCTCATTTCTTTTTTTCCTTTCTTCTTTATCCCTTTCTTTTCTCTTTCTCGATCTCTTTTTCTCTTCGCTCCTCTCCCGTTTTCACTCCTCCCCCCTCCCCTATTCCCTCATCCTCTCCTGTTCCATTTCTCCCGTCTTTCACG
>NC_085860.1:9293529-9301029 GCF_034702125.1 Engraulis encrasicolus
GGCGTCCTTGGCACTGTCGTGACCGGTCAAACGGCACATTTCACCCCCGCATTGCATTGCATTGTGTCCTGCCGTACAGTGGTAACTGATTTGTGACCACCAGTACAGTATCCTGTCTTTAAAACATAAAGATTAAAGCTTAAAGCTGTACTCTTGCAGGCACCCTACATGTCTCAATAAAATTTAAGAAGTACATGGGAAACTGCATTAACCCATTGTGTCTTGGAGCGACATATGCGTTGAATTAAGGTTCATGAGATTTTTTTTAATTAAAAATGTGGGTATTTTAGAGCTGAATGAACATATTCTAGTGCAAAATGAAGGTTCTAGCTTTTAAATGCAACCTATTTCATGTTTTTATGTGCTTTGGAGGCTGAGATATGTAGGTTTTAATGAGGATAGGGCACCTTTTCCCAAAAATGGCTTTGGCTAAAATGGGTTAAGACACTGCCACCCCCCATGACCTTACAGTGGCAAAGTTAAATCAGGAATACCTACCACGAATACCTACACCACCATCAAATTCTAAGTATTCATTATGACTGGGAAAATTGAGCCCTGCCGTGGCCAACCGATAGGGCACTCGACTGCTATGCGGCTGACCTGGGTTCGATTCCTGGCCCGGGTCCTTTGCCGACCCCTCCCCGTCTCTCTCCCAATTCGCTTCCTGTTCACCTCTCACACTGTCCTATCAAAATTTGGGGAAAATTGCACTTTTCATACATGAAAAAGGGGATCTTCTCCATGTCCGCCATTTTGAATTTCCAGAAATATACATTTTTAGACACAAAACTTTCTATACTTCAGTCATACTAGTAAATATTAGTTTATTACATAGCACCACTTCATGAAAAGATCCAATTTGGCAATAGGCAGCATAGTGTCAGTGAGCAGCATAGTTGCAATACCTGCTCATCCTACTCCGTGCCCCATTAATGATTGTGAATGAGGCATGAGAGTCCTAGTACTAGTTGTGTTATTGCTGTAGTCGTTACTTTGCCAACGCTGGGCCGCTGCTGCAATCACAGTTTCTGTTTCAGTCGCGGAGGACATGCGATGCAATTAATTAACCAATGTGCAAACACGGGACAAGTAAATGGGAAAATGTTGCAGGACAAATACAGCTGCTTAAACACGCTGTTCCACCAAGCACACACCGATCCCTGGCTCTCACTCATGCACTGGCACACATGCACTCACACACACACACACACACACACACACTCTTAATTACACACAGATACACACGCGCATGTGTATGTACATGTCCTGTTCCACACACAGGAGAGTATATACACATGCACATACACATACTCTATACACAGAAACATATGCATGCACGTGCATGCACACATGCAGACTTGTACATGTACAATTCATTCTCTCATATGTTCACATGTGCGTAGAGTACGCACACACGCAAGCACACACACACACACACACACACACACACACACACACACACACACACACACACACACACACACACACACACACACACACACACACACACACACACACACACACACACACACACACACACACACACACAGTGCATAGAGACTGGTATTTAACCTGCTGTAGGTGCTGCAGAGAGGAGTGTTAAGCGATGAGAGTCTCCTGGAGGCATCAGAGGCTCTACAGAGCTGGAGAGGGAGTGCTGAGGAGCAGCTCTTCTCCTCCACTCTGCCCCCCTCTAATGAGCCTACCTGGGGCCTCCGGCTCCACTCTCACCCCCTCCCACATCCAACCTAGCCTGGGCGAATAGCCGACTGTTGACTCCGTCAATCAGTCTGGCAAAAGCCATGAGGAATCCGTCCCCGTGGACGATGGGAGATGGTCTGATCTTACTCTATCATTTAAATGAATTAGCATGCCTGTTCCGTCGCAAAAGCATACAAATAACAAAACGAAACTGTGAAAATAGTTACCTTAACCAATCCGTAACGGAGCTCATGGAGTTCTACGTCACCACTCTCAACTGTTTGCTGATTGGCGAAACACAGAGAGAATCGAGCTCGAGGCTTTTGCCAGACGATGTGCGTAGCCAAAATCTTTGGGTGGAGTACAGAGGATGGCGTCGCGAGGCTACATCCAACCCCCCTAGCCCAGTGCTTTCCAAACTGAAGGTTGGTTACCCCTACGGGTGTAGTGGAGGTACGGCAGGATTAACAGTTCACATAAATCAGTCAGTGAGAGTATTCACTTATATGGCTAATAAATGTAGTTGTTTTTTTTTTCTTATTAAAATTTAGTAACATTAATGGAGGAAAATAATGTTTGGAGTTTGGAATATGGGGAGGGTGTGGCGTCATGAGCAGACCTATATTTTTATGTCCAAATGGGGGTCCCAGCATAAAATTTCTGGGAGCTATCACTGCCCTAGCCCTCCATACCAGTCAGCCTGTTCCCTAGCACCATCACCACCACCCGTGCTCCCCAACATCAGCCGCTGTCCCACCGCTACACCACCCACCCACCTACCCAACCCAATATGCTCACCCCATTCCCCACCAGATCCGCCAGCCCATAGTCTACGTACACCCTCAGCACCAACATCTTCCTCACCCACCCTCCTCCTCCTCCTCCAATAACCACCCATCAGTTCCACTACTGTACAGTACCCCACCCCCCTCCTCCCAGCTCTCCTCAATCCCCCATCATTTGACGCCACAAATGCTAGATAGACAGACAGGCCCTACCTTCCTTTCTCTCATCAACTGCGCCCGCCTCACCCACCACCACCACCACCCCCTTCTGTCGCTTCTCTCTGTCACTCTCTCTCTCTCTCTCTCTCTCTCTCTCTCTCTCTCTCTCTCTCTCTATCTCTATCTCTATCTCTATCTCTATCTCTATCTCTATCTCTCTCTCTCTCTCTCTCTCTCTCTCTCTCTCTCTCCCTCCATCCCTCCCTCTGTCTCTCTCTCATTTCCTCCCGTTCCTGGCTACATATGCTCACACACCTGGTCCACATCGTTACCTGTTTACAAATGACCAGCAATTTTCTGCTTGGTTCAGCAGCAACTGTTCCCCCTCCCCGGTGTCATAATTAGGACTTGAGAGTTCATGTTTGGTTATTAGGCGCGTCTCTGGTGTTTTGTCCCTCTTGTTTTGTACACATAATCACAGCCCTCTCTCTCTCACACTCGCGCGCACGCACACACACACACACACACACACACACACACACACACACACACACACACACACACACACACACACACACACTCCCTTTCACTCACTCTTGCCTCCGTTTACCACACACATGCACGGACACGCACACACACTCACACAAGCGCACACACACAGGCATACTTCCACATACTCATACAAACACTTGCACACACGGACACACATATTTTTTTCTGCTAAAATATGCATTCTCGGACAGATTTTTCTATTTTTCTGCATATTTGAATGCTTTATTAAGAGAAGATGGTGTGTGTGTGTGCGCGTGCGTGCGTGCGTGCGTGCATGCGTGCATGCGTGCATCTGGTGTTTTTAGTTCACTCATGCCATATTATTTGTTTGTTAGGCAATAACTACTGTATCTCAGATATCATTTCTCATCTTAGCTTGTACCTGTCAGGTTCTGTTTAATTACTAACCGTTAGCTTACCCGACTAGCTTGTACCATGGAGTCATCAATGGTAAGGTAAAGTAACCTATTGGTTTTAGATGAGTTCGTGATGTATTTCCACATTAATTCATGGTAGCCACGACATTGCAGTCACTCAGACTGAACATTTTGTAACTCCCTCCCTAAGCAATCCATACACTCATTTGATTACCTCTGCCAAGGAGATTATGTTTTTCGTCGCATTGGTTTGTCTGTCTGTCTGTTTGTCTCTTTCTCTGTCTCTGTGTTTGTCAGCAGGATATCTCAAAAAGTCATGAGCGTATTTGTATGAAATTTTGTTGCTGTTGGAAATGATGAAAGGAAGAAGTGATTACATTTTGGTGGTGATCAGATCACAATGCGGATCCAGGATATTTTTAAAAGGTTCAACACCATTGCAGGATAGGGTGAATTTTGACATTCCAGTTTTAAAACCGATGCAGAAAGACTTGAAAATATTAGGATGTAACGTAGTCAAATGCTCTATCAAACAGCTTCCTTGGCGGAGGTCTACACTCTCTGAGTGCATTTCTAGTAGGTTATCGGACTATCCAGTTTGCATGGAGTTGGAATGTCAATTCACGTTTCTTGTCGAATTCGCCCTACCTTTGCCCTATGAGGCAAAAGTTTGCCTCCATTCAAAGTCAATGAGAGCAAAGCGAAACTCCGCTGTGTGGGGATGGGTCATAAAGGATCCTTCTAAGTTGAGGGATCATGAAGTGTCTCTCCCTTTCCTCTCGCAGTCTCCATTTCTCTTTGTGTCTCTCTTCGTCCATGCCTCTCCCTTGTTCTCTCTCTCTCTCTCTCTCTCTCTCTCTCTCTCTCTCTCTCTCTCTCTCTCTCTCTCTCTCTCTCTCTCTCTCTCTCTCGCTCTCCTTCTCTCACTGTCCTGTCCTATCCCTCCCTCTCTTTCCTTCTTTCTTTCTCCCTGTGTTTCACGTTCACTCTGTTTAATTGAAGAGTAGAGATCTGGAGAGGTGTGTAGGGGTGTGCTGCTGCAGTGGAGTCTGTTGTCTAGTATATACGGCCGCCATTTTCAGTGCATCACGCCGATTGCCCGCCAGCCGTCACATATATCTGCCAAGAGGTGACGGGGCCGCCGGAGCACCCGCATGGCATCACCTCTCCACACACACACACGCACACGCACGCACACACACACACACACACACACACACACACACACACACACACACACACACACACACACACACACACACACACACACACACACACACACACACTGCCGCCAAGCCCTCCCCACTCCACAGGAAGAGCAGGAGACTGATCGAGCTGCCACCAACAGCCCACACTCAGCTCAGAGATGGAGAGAAAGCTTGCGTGTGTGTGTGCGTGCGTGCATGTGTGTGTACCGTCTGTGTGCGTGTTTATGCGTCAGTTTGTTTGGGCGGGAGGTAGAAATATGGGCAGAGAGGAGACGAAAGATGGAGGCAGTTGTCTGGCTCAAGCATCTCAATCACGCAGGCATGACTGAGCTCTGCCACCTGCCAAGACAGACAACAGATTTGTGTTTATAGGTGTGTGTGTGTGTGTGTGAGAGAGAGAGAGAGAGTGTGTGTGTAAACCTATACCTGTGTGTGTGTGTGTGTGCATGCACCTATGTGTATACATACTGTACCAGTGTATGCCAGCATGAGCACACCTCGCATTGGTGAACACGTTCTGAAGACCCGAAGAGTTTAGGTGCACATAATATACAATCCGAAATTACAGTATACAGAATGTCGAAATGAACACATCAATATTTGTGGCAGCAGTCCCAAACATAGTCTTTGAGATAAGCATAGTGGCACTAACTTATCGGATGAAGGAATTTAAGCGTGAGTGTGCCGCTGATAGCATTGAACTTTTCAATAGCGACATTTCCTGTGTTTAAGCTTTATTAACCTCTAAAATTGTTGGATGATTTAGCGTCTGTCTTCAGTGAAGAGCTCTCAGTAAGGATTATCTGGAGAGTTGAGAACCAAACCACAAACACTCATGCATGCACTCAGGCAGGCACACACAAACACACACACACACGCACACGCACACGCACACGCTCGCTCACGCACACAAACAAAAACATGACACTCTCCTCTGCACAGTGTCACAAATCCTGGTGTGCGCTCTCACACTCTCTCATTCACACACTAGCTGGGGATAAACACAAGCTGTGCTTGTCTTCAGAGAAGACACTCACTGGCTTTTCTTCCTCTCACTCCCTCTCTTTCACTCTCTCCCTCTTTCTGTTTTTTTCCCTCACTCTCTCCCTTTCACTCTCACTATCCTCTTTCTCTCCTCTCTTGCTCTCTTTCACCCTGTCTCTCCTCCCTCGTTTGCCTGCAAATTAAACCCAAATTATGCAAATGATATGATCTCCGTGCGCCAAAGTGTTGAAAAATAAGAATAAATCAGAATTGCATTCTTAAACCCTTCAACTCTGCTCCTCCCCTCCCAACCCCTGGTTACAGGGCTACGTACAGCCAATTAGTCCAGAATGCAAATTCCACCTAATTAGTTTCCGTTTCCATTTTCATGGGGGCGCCAGTCCACACTCCCCACCACTTTGGTGCTATTTGCATCTCCGACTAATTCGTTTGGCGGTAACAACCTTTAGTCCTTTTAGTGCATTTTAGACTGCAAATGGGCTGGATGTGAACATTGAATGAATTGGAGTAGGGGTGGGAGTGGTAGTGATGTGAATGTTTTCATGCTTAGTGGTATCATGAGTGTTGCTGATGTACCAGTGGAAAACGAGTGAAAATAAAACAAGAACTAGCCCTTTTCACTGATTGGTGCAATTATCCCACTACAAACTAGGTGACAATTCGGTGATGGGTGGTTGCGGTTGTGTGAGGCAAATGATCTTTGTCACTGCTCCTACTGTGGTGACATTTTCATTGTGGATCACTTTACCAACAGATGTCTGTAGATTATATCTCCTGTATCGAAATCATTCGCAATAAATATGGCAGTCTGAGTCTGGGAGGACTTGAAATCTTATTTCATTTCTTATCAATGTCTGCTCTGCATTTAGTGCAGTTAAGGCCCATGGAGGCCATGCAATGCTAATTCACCAGTGTCTTTCACCCAAAAATCATTTTGAATTGTTATTTCAAGGTTGGAAAAAAATCTACTTAGAATCGACTCAGCCTCGCTGTCAGTGCTTTTTCACGGTTGTGAAAAAGTGGGTGTCTTTCGTTAAAGAAAGCCCAGGTGGACGTGGGTCTCCGCACTGACCCCCTCTCCTCCATCCCTCCCTCCCTCTCTCCCTCTCTCCTGCTGGCATAGCTGGATTGGCCGTAGGGCATAGAGGGCATTTCCCACTTGACTGTTGTGCTCCTACCCTCCAGTCCTCATGCCGCTACAGTTGACCTCCTCGAGTCAGATTTAAATATTCATTTTGGCTGTTGTGGTCAAAATAGCCCGTAATAGATGACTAAATATGTTGCCACAGGCTTCATTGTCTCTCTCAATGCCTGGAGGATTGGTCTTGGCTAAAGATGCCCGGCCTGACTGTTCATCCCAGGCCAGCCCTGCCTGCTGGAAGCCTCAGGTGGGGAGTTATGTAAGCCAGTCCACCCCCTGCCTCACTCCCTCCCTCCCTCTGCCACATCAACCTTCTTCTCTCTCAAAGTCACTCTTCCCCTGTGTGCTGGCCTTTTTCTTCCCTCTCACTACACTTTTTTCCCACAAAAAACTCTGAAAAAATAAAAGAAAGCGGCAAGGGATATGGCAAGATGGCGAGAGCGATAGATAGATAGATAGAGAGAGAGAGAGAGAGAGAGAGAGAGAGAGAGAGAGAGAGAGACAGACAGAGAGAGAGAGAGAGAGAGAGAGAGAGAGAGAGAGAGAGAGAGAGAGAGAGAGAGAGAGAG
>NC_085860.1:9306029-9308529 GCF_034702125.1 Engraulis encrasicolus
CATGCCTGTGTGTGTTAGGAAGCTTTGGATGTTAAAGGTGCATCGTGAATTTCCATATATATGCATTTTTAGCTGCAATGCTTACCGTCCTTTGGTCATTCTAGTAAATATTGGTTTATCATTTATTAATATTCATGAAAAGATCAAATTTGGCAATAGGCAGCACAGTTTCAATGAGCAACATAGTTGCAATACCTACTCTGGCCACACTCTTACACGGATCACCTTTAACTATGGAATCAAATAGATCATAACCAAGTTGAATTTTTTTCCAACTAACAAAAGTAACATAGACAGAAGTCAATCTTAATTTCAGCTCACTTTTTTTACCCAGTACACAGGCACACATCTACATAGCACAAGAAAGCAGACACAAGGATTGCCAGTACATATTCTGTCTAGTATGAAACTGACATAGACCTACACAGTTTACTTGTCCTTACACTTGCTCTTTTGTTATCCACAATGAGTGCATATACATGCAGTTCAGTATCCCAAATATGATCGGGATATTAAGTATCCCGAATTTGCGTTTGAGCATATAAACACATAAGCCCTTATTCGGGATATTGAGAAATCGGGATATGCTAGGTGGAGTATTCCGAAGAAGCCGGGATACTGACGCATGTAAACACCTTATTCTGAATACAGGGGCTTCCCATAGAATGCTGTTGCTGGTATCGAGGCTACATGCATTTGAAGAGAATTCTATAACGGCCAACAATGTAGACTGGGATATATCGTTCTGTGCTCATATAAACACCTTATCCCGAATATGACCATAACCGGGATATGCCTCATATTCAGGATACTGAACTGCATATAAACGCACTCAGTTATCAGTTGATGCTGCCTCTTGTCATTCTGTGCCAAAAAGAAATGACAACATGATGCCTTTTGAACTGTGTTATGTTCAGTACAATATATGTTCTTGTTTTCTTTGAGATATTAATGCATGTCCCAACATTAATTGAGCGTGTGTGTGTCTTTGTGTGTCTGTGTTGACACAGAATGTGTCTCTGTAAAAATTGTGGCCTAAGCATTTCCCTGAATATGTAAGTGTGTGTGTGTGTGCGTGCGTGCGTGCGTGCGTGTGTGCGTGCGCGTGTGTGTGCATGTGTGTGTGTGTGCCCTGGCCATGGCAGGCAGTGGGACTGAGTGAGAGCTCTATGACTTGGCAGCCTCCCTGAGCTGAGCGCTGCAATTACCATAATTAAGAGGAGCTGGCTGGACTTCACACCACCACTCCAGGGCTGCTAAAATACACACATGCACACACACACACACACACACACACACACACACACACACACACACACACACACACACGCACACGCACACTGGCCCATAAATACACGCACACATGCGCGCACTCGTGCACACACGTCTTCCACTGGACACAGCCTTGGAAGCACCCAAAAACAAACAAACACACACACACACACACACACACACACACACACACACACACACACACACACACACACACACACACACACACACACACACACACACACACACACACACACACACACACACACACACACACACACACACACACACACACACACACACACACACACAATCCTACACATATAAACAGAGAAATAAATCAGTGCTTAGTCTTTTGCAGACACAGATTTACAATTGACTGTGTGTGTGTGCGTGTGCGTGTGCATGCTTTTTTCTCTTTGCATGCATTTGTACTTGCTAATGTGTGCGTGTGCGTGTGTCTGTGTACCTATGTGTGATGCATGCTTTGGCTGGGAAGGCAGTGAGCAGTGTGCCTAAGTGTTGAGTTGAGTTCTTCTGTGTACAAGTGTGTGTGTGTTTGTGTGTGTGTGTGTGTGCGTGTGTGTGTGTGTGTGTGTGTGTGTGTGTGTGTGTGTGTGTGTGTGTGTGTGTGTGTGTGTGTGTGTGTGTGTGTGTGTGTGTGTGTGTGTGTGTGTGTGTGTGTGTGTGAGCAGCGTATTGTCTGTCTGCAGCCATGACTCTGGAGTGTCCCTAGTCTGTTTAATCAGTCCATTCTCTCTCTCTCTCTCTCTCTCTCTCTCTCTCTCTCTCTCTCTCTCTCTCTCTCTCTCTCTCTCTCTCTCTCTCTCTCTCTCTCTCTCTCTCTCTCTCTCTCTCTCTCTCTCTCTCTCTCTCTCTCTCTCCCTCCCTCCCTCCGTGTGCATGTGTGTTAGAGAGAGCAAGAGAGATAGTGTCTGAAGAAGGGTCCTCTGCAGCTCGGTGGATTTATCTGTGTAAAGGTTAATCAAATTACACCCCGGCTATCAAACAACAGAGAGATGAGAAAGGGAGGGATGAGGAGAGGGAAAGGGTGTAAGTGATGAGGGGACAGAGGGAAACTGATTGTGTGTGTGCGTGCATGCGTGTGTGCGTGCATGCGTGTGGCTGTGCACGGGCTTGCATGTGCATGGCTGTGCATGTGCGTGTGAATGTTTGTGTGTGTGCCTGTGTGCGTCCGTGCATGCATGTGTGCCAACCAATACATGCA
>NC_085860.1:9313529-9316029 GCF_034702125.1 Engraulis encrasicolus
GAGGTACCCTGAGACTGGTACTGTCCCACCACACTGCTCCCTTGGTACGCCATTGGTGCCTGCCCCCGTGCACGGATGAGGCAGAAATGCAATTTTGTTGTGTTTGCAGTGAGCACTGTGTGCTGTGGAGTGCTGTGTCACAATGACAATGGGAGTTGGAGTTTCGCAGGTGGCCACTCTCTGTTTGTATTTGAAGATGATGCAGCTATCCATTCTACTGGCACAGTGACTGCAAAGGGCAGTAGAGTTGGCCCGTCAGAACACAGCCCCGGTGACAGATTTGGACAATATCTGCGGTGCCAAATGATGAGGCCAGGAAGAATACAGGAGAGAGAGGCAGAAGAGAGAGAAGGAGAAAAGAGAGAAGAAAACGAGAAGAAAATAGATGTCTGTGAAGTGGGGACTTCAATCTCCGTCGATATAGAGATTGTGAGCAAGGAACAGCTGTGCGTGCATGCATGCATGGACGTGTGCGCGTGTGTGCGTCCGTGCGTGCGTGCGTAGGTTTTGCAGTGTAACCTGGTCCCCTGTGTCTTCTGTTCTTATGGAGTCAAGGAGATGGGGGTGAGTGTGTGTGTGTGTGTGTGTGTGTGTGTGTGTGTGTGTGTGTGTGTGTGTGTGTGTGTGTGTGTGTGTGTGTGTGTGTGTGTGTGTGTGTGTGTGTGTGTGTGTGTGTGTGTGTGTGTGTGTGTGTGTGTGTGTGTGTGTGTGTGTGTGTGTCTTCTCTCTCTCTCTCTGCCCCACTTATTAAACACCACCACCTCTCTCCTTACTCCCACTATCACATTTCCCTTTGTTTGCTTGTGCTGTAGCCAGCCTCCTAGTCAATATTATCATTTGAAGATGGCATCACAATTAGTCAGATCACGTGGAGGATGGAGAGTGATTCCAACTGGTTGGCTTTAATTTTTTTTATGGCTTTATTTGTGACTGGACAGTTGAGAGAGACCGGAAACGATTGCAGAGAGAGTGACGGGGAAGGAATAGGAAATGACAATTTTTCAATTTATTATAATTCATATTATGAGGGTTGTTGTATTCCATGCTGTTTGTGTAATTTGTAGAGGCAGAAATGAGACCACAAACATCTCATACAATGCTGAATGTATAGTGTCCTACCCTCATATGTAAACCTTTCCTAGTGTGTTTAAATGCAGTTCTGGGGTGCTACCTTGCTACTTAACAAGCACAGCAGGTATGATTGAAATCTGTGTCAGTCGGGTCCCAAAGTGTCTGATTTCACGTGAAATGACCCCATAGCAGCCCAGTGCCCTACTGTTAGAGCCACGGCAGGGCCAGGCTTTAGTTCTAGTGCCACATATGTCTCCTCACCTCGTCATCACACAGCTAAATTCTAGCAATTCTACGTGCTCCCACTACTCGTTTCAACTTAATACTCTGTCCCTGGTCCATTGTCACAGACATGCACGCACACGCGCATGCGCACATACAAACACACGCACGCACGCATGCACACACGCACACACACACACACTAAAAGAGAGAGCTAGCGCATTTTAAGCAGCCACCACCACCATGGCTGCCACAGCTTACCCTCCTGGGTCATTCCATGCTAATGTGTGGAGAAAGGCAGATCAACAAGGGAGGTGGAGGGAGAGGGAGGTGCGGAGGAGAGGATGGAGGGATGTGATGGAGGAGGATAAAGAGGAGGTCAAGGTGTGCCTGGGGGGACATAGGGGGGAGGGATTAGGCCCCTAATGGGGTTTCACAGGGTCCAGCAGTGTGTGTGTGTGTGTGTGTGTGTGTGTGTGTGCGTGTGTGTGTGCGTGCGTGCGACAAGGTTGTGCGACTGGGTTTGGTGGGGGGCAAGCGACACAGACCCACTTTGAAATCCCATTTACGCCACCCCAGCGCTTCATAATATGTCGGCCGCTACATGTGTGCCTATGACGGCGAGATACGGGATATTCATGAGTGGGGGTGTGCGTGCGTGCGTGTCTTTTTGTCTGTTTGTTTTTGTGTGTGCCTGCGTGCGTGCGTGCGTGCGTGCGTGCGTGCGTGCGTGCGTGCGTGCATGAGCTTGCGTGACAGACTATTATGTGCCCAAATACACAAAGACTCTCTCACATATAAACACATCTGTTTACAGATGGGGTGTGTCCACACATTCCATGACCACATTTGTGTGCAAATTCAAAGTCATCCACCTGTTGCAGTGTGTGTGCATGTATGTGTGTAAGTGTCGTGTGTGTGTGAGGGTATTCATCCACAGGCTGTTTTAGGCAGAGATTCTTTAAGTATATAGAGATATGCCAATGTAATAGGTTGCTATGGGCGCCTAACATGACCAGGTTCCGGTCTGTCATAATGCTCCTAGAATTGAATAGAACAGTCCTTAGGTCTGCCTAGGTCCAATGGGCCAATGGAACCTCTCTCTTATCTACTCTCTCTGTTTTAGGGGTTAGAGACATTTTCTTTGGGCTCAGACTTCAGGTGGTACAACCACAGCCAATGCCCATTTAAATAGTTATTGGTAATT
>NC_085860.1:9323529-9326029 GCF_034702125.1 Engraulis encrasicolus
CAGTCTGACTTAATACTTTAGCAGAATTTGTTTTGAATTACTGACACTTTTACTGAAAATGAAAAGTAAACTCTACAATGAACTAAATGACACTTCCACAAGAAGATAAATCTGTTCTGACCGTTGATAGTCACCATTTCATATTGCACTGTTCAGATCTACCCTCTTCAGACATTGTAAATAGCAGTTAGAAATACTCTGTACCATACAGGCTCTTCTAAATTGTAGTTGGCAAATACTCTTTACAGGTTCAACTGCACTAAATGTTCATTTAATCATTTTTATTTACATTTCTTTTTTAATTTTAAATACCAACATAGCAAAAAGTATGCAAAATGAAAATGTACTTTTTTCATTTTAAATGTTCTATACTACAGTAAATACTATAACCACTTGCCTCAAAGTCTCACTCTTACTCCTTGCTGGATGGACTCATAACAAGATGGTTGCCCTTGCAGGTATCGTGGGAAATGGGCTCTAGTGGACATGCTCATCCATGCTGTGTCTTCAAACATGCACACAGCTTTCAAATTCGCCTCAGGATTGGGGAATATATAGTATGGGTGTACAAGTGTTTGTTGTAACGTGGTTAGGCCTGGAATAAAGAAGTCTGATGCAAACTTGCATTACCTAACATGATAACATATTGAGAGATGTTTTGTTGACCAGGGGTTTTAATACCCTTCAGCAGTGCAGGTAACCATATTGATTATTGAGAAGATCAGATATTTATTGCCTATCAACAGAGCAACTGTTCACCCACCAACTCCGTTCGGGAGTGAGTCTCTTGGTTCTACATACAGGAGACACACTCAAGCTGATGCAATCAGAAAATAGTTTACATAAATACAGCATACTGTACCGTACAGCACATTGTCAAGTGGCCGCACCTCCGCCAACCAAATGGTGATTGCAACATTGTTGTCATAGTTAAAAATAACTGTATTTGTATTGCACCAGCAATACACACAGTCACGTAACATGCTTTACCAGATTGACAAAAAAAACAGAGTAGACAGGTTTCAAGATATGCTAAATAAGCATAAGCTACCTTTACAATGTTAGTTTTCATACATAGTTCATGCGTAAGCGCTCCTATTTGCTGGAATGAGAATGAGTTTTCAAAAGTTATCATGAGTTGTAGTAGCGTAGTTATTGTCCTTGATGTGAATGGGCTTTAAGTCAGGTGGAGGTTGATCAGCAGGGAGAGGGGAAATGGGAACTGAGCGGGGCTACATGCTGTGTGAGGCTGTTGCAGAGGTCTAGCTGTGTGCAGTGGAGAGTGGCCGCTCCTTTTTATCATACGGCTCCTTTGCTGGTCTTTTTTTGTCTTTGACTATTTAAATGAGTTTGCACTCCTGACTGTAATGAAGTGTGTCTGTAAGAAGTGGCTGTTGTACACTTCCCACTGTAGCCAACTCAATCAGCACCGCCCCAGTCACTCGCTGGCTTCAATGCGCATGCACGCACGAACGCACACACGCACGCGCACACACACACACACACACGCACGCGCGCGCACACACACGCACGCACGCGCGCGCACACACACACACACACACACACACACACACACACACACACACACACACACACACACACACACACACACACACACACACACACACACACACACACACACACACACACACACAGAACCACACACACACACACTTCACTCTCTCTGTGTCTCTCTCTCACTTTCTCTTTTTCATCCCGTCCCTCTCTATTTAACAGACACACACTTGCCTACATACACACCCACAGACAGAGAGAGAGAGAGAGAGAGAGAGAGAGAGAGAGAGAGAGAGAGAGAGAGAGAGAGAGAGAGAGAGAGAGAGAGAGAGAGAGAGAGAGAGAGAGAGGGGTTTTGTAGTGCGATCAGATGTGCCTATAGATTAGCATGGTTCCATTCGGGCTGCTGTGCTGTGCTGTGCTGGGCTGGGCTGGGCTGGGCTGTGCTGTGCTGTGCTGTGCTGTGCTGGGCTGTGCTGTGCTGGGTTGTGCTGTGCTGTGCTGTGCTGTGCTGGGCTGGGCTGGGCTGGGCTGTGCTGTGCTGTGCTGTGCTGTGCTGGGCTGTGCTGTGCTGGGTTGTGCTGTGCTGGGCTGTGCGCTGCTCTCCAGCTGCACCTGTCCCTGGTGGGAAGCTCTCAAGGTGAGGCCAGCCTGCCTGGACGCTGGCTCTCTCGCTCGCTCGCTCGCTCACTGCCTCGCTCCCGTGTCCGATAGGTACAGATCTATTCTACTGGGCAAAATTAAACTCCACCTAATTAGCTCCCTGTCAATGGCAGATTGATTTGACTGGGGAAGGAAATGGGGGAATTTGGACAGAAAAAAAACTACTTTAGGTGTGACAAAGGCGTAATGTGTGTTACTACTGCAGGGTGTGTGTGTGTGTGTGTGTGCGTGTGCGTGTGCGCGTGCGCGTGCGCGCGTGTGTGTTTGTGTGAGCGTGTGCTATGTGCTGTGTGAGCATGTGTTTTTGCATGTGCTGTGTGAG
>NC_085860.1:9333529-9336029 GCF_034702125.1 Engraulis encrasicolus
CCTCGCGCTGCAGTAAGGCTTTGGCTCGAGGGTCAGTCACCCCTGTGGCTTCCGCAGTACCACTCCGACCCAACCCGACCCAGAGTGTCTGGTTCAGGAGGACACGGCCATTTCAGCACTTTCATTATTTATTCTGTCCATTAACGGCACTCTTTGTGCCGGACCCATTTCTCCGCTGGTGTCACCGGGGGCTCTTTTGTGGGTCTTGAAAGGGCCCCTCTCTGCCCCTGATGGTGGGCCCCCCCATGACTGGGCCAGCGCTTTTGGCTTTTCACTGGCCGGTTGTATGGCCGGTTGGTACCATGGGCTGGGATGTCCATTTCCATTCACCTCTGTTCCAATCGGCAGTGTCCAGAAAGGCCCCTTCTCATGTTGGCTTTTATGCTTGAGCTCTGAATGGATGACATTGAAAGCTGAGAGAGAGAGAGAGAGAGAGAGAGAGAGAGAGAGAGAGAGAGAGAGAGAGAGAGAGAGAGAGAGAGAGAGAGAGAGAGAGAGAGAGAGAGAGAGAGAGAGAGAGAGAGAGAGAGAGAGGAGAGAGAGAGAGAGAGAGAGGAGAGAGAGAGAGAGAGAGAGAGAGCTTCTGTAGAAGGACCAGGTGTGCTGGGCAGGCAGAGCCAGAGACATGGGGTATGAGGTGTGTGTGTGTGTGTGTGTGTGTGTGTGTGTGTGTGTGTGTGTGTGTGTGTGTGTGTGTGTGTGTGTGTGTGTGTGTGTGTGTGTGTGTGTGTGTGTGTGTGTGTGTGTGTGTGTGTGTGTGTGTGTGTGTGTGTGTGTGTGTGTGTGTGGACATACTGTAGATGATAATGGGCAAAATGGGGTGTGTAGTGTAGGATTGAGGAGGGGGGTGTCATTGAATCCTTGTTGACCTCTGATCCCCTCTCCAGCACTTTACTCCACTCCACTCCGCTGAAGTCGTCTCTTCTCCTCTTTTCTCCTCTCCTCTCCTCCCCCGTCTTCTCTTCTCCTCTTCTCTTCTCCTCTTCTCTTCTCTTCTCTTCTCTTCTCTTCTCTTCTCTTCTCTTCTCTTCTCTTCTCTTCTCTTCTCTTCTCTTCTCTTCTCTTCTCCTCTCTCCTCTTCTCACCACCTCTCTTCCACCTCTCCTCTCCTCCTCTTCTCTCCCGTTCACCCCCCCACCTCTCCCGCCCACCAATCAGCGGTCTTTGTGCGGCCGGGGCGTACAGTCATCACCTGCAGCTGAAATTAATAAGCAGGGTTAAATAGCCGCCATTTCCCTCCTTCAAAGGGGCTCCGAGCCGCAAAACGCGAACTAACGCCCAATAAACCCACACCCCCTCATGTATAATTCAACTCCCATTCGCTGGGGCACACGCTCCCACTCTGGTACTGCTGTGGAGGAAAAGAAAAAAAAATGTAGGGGGTAAAAGAAGGGAGAAGAAAAGACAGAGTGAAAGGAAGAAAGTCTAAGCCGATTTTCATACTCTAGAGAGAAAAAAAGCCCTTTTAAATCTAATCCCCTATGCAAGAAATTCGGCCCCGTTTTTTTTACGGCCACTTTTAATGAATAGATGTCCAATAAGAGCTTTTATTGTCTTAGCATATGTTGCTTTTATTAGGTGAAAATAATTACGTTCCCCCGGATCACCTCGGAAGTCCTCTCCTGGAGATAAAAATGAGATAGTTTCACAGTGGCTGCCCAAGTCCTTCTCAGGCACTCGTTTTCCCCTTGGGTGCTTCATGTCCTAACCACCCCCCATCCTCCTCCTTCTGCCACGCTCCTCTCTTCTTCCTTCTCCCGTTCCTCCCTTTCCTTCTCTTCCCCTTCTTCTCCTCGCCTACCTTTACCTTCTCCTCTTCTCTCCCCCTTCTCTGCCTCCTGCTCATGTCCTCTCCTCTCCTCTCCTCTCTTTGCCTCTCCTCTCCTCTTCTTGCCTTCCTCTTTTCTCTCCTCTTCCCTCCCTCCTTCTCGTGCTTCCCTCCTCTCCTTTACAATCCTCTTCATTCTCTCTCTCTCTCTTCCTCGCTCTCTCTCTCTCTCTCTCTCTCTCTCTCTCTCTCTCTCTCTCTCTCTCTCTCTCTCCCTCTACACTCTCATATGCTGCCTTCTTTTTCCACACCTCCCTCCCTCTCCACACTGTCATATCTTCTCCTTTTCCATTCCATTCTTCACTCCTCTCTTTCCTCCCTTCCCCTCTTTTCATTTCCTCTCCTCCACTCATCTCCTCTGTTCTCATCTCCTCTCTTCTACTCCCTGCTCTCTTACCTTGTTCGCTTGCCCTCCCCGCCCCTCCCCTTCTTCCTCCCCTACGCTGCATGCCGCTCTCCTCCTCACTCATGTCTCTTCTCCTCCCCTCTTCTTTACGCTCTCCTCCCTCTCCTCCCTCTCCACTCTTTTTTAATGCATTGTCCGACCCTCCTCATCTCTACGCCTGGCTCCTGTGTATCTGCCTCTCTCTCTCTCTCTCTCTCTCTGTCTGTATCTTTCTGTCTCTCTCTCTCTCTCTCTCTCTCTCTCTCTCTCTCTCTCCCTCTCTCTCT
>NC_085860.1:9341029-9343529 GCF_034702125.1 Engraulis encrasicolus
TTAAGTCATTTCCAGTCCAGTTGCATCAGTTGCTCGTCATTTTCTGTTAGCTAAAGATTTTAGGGAAAAAAATAACGTCAGACAGCACTTTTTCTTGTTACAATGATTATTTATTAAATTTAAAATATCTTTAGCACAGATTAAAAATCAGACACTTCCAACTATTATGATCATCATGGATTGAAAATAAACATTCCTTTAAAAAAAACCCAATAACAACAGTCTTGTCCATCTGAAAGTCCCAACAACGTCTTCAGAAAAGACCGCTTTATTTTCATAAATATCTACATTTCAATGCATAGGGCTGAGGCAAATCTGACTGTCATGTCGTGTTAATGTCTTCTTTCCTTCTTCCACAATGCGACTTGACTTGGACACTTGCCATCTTATGGCTGTGTTTCAGGTGCCCTGTCCCACTGCTATAAACACTGGCAAATTAACTTGAGTGCTCATGTGTAAATAATAGTGGTAAGTGCTTTGTATAAAATAAAATATCACTCTGCCTCTCCTAACTTTTTCCGTGCTTGATTTGGCAGTTTGCAGAGTAATTGCAGAATATATTGCCACCATTGTTTTTTTTGCAGCCATAAGAGGTTGGATAGAATCTTTAAAGACTGACCCGCACTATGACGGATGTAGATCGCTGCCATAAATCGTTGCCCAAGATATTGCTCTTGCACTGGAGCCAAAAAATTATAACAATGCAGCAGAGATTTTTTATGTCTCGTCTTACTCGTAGAATCTCTTGCTCCCTCTCTCTTTCTGTCGTGTGTCTTGTTCATCTGGGCTCTGTAAGTATCTGAGCGAGTGTGTGTGTTTGAGTGTGGGAGGGTGTGTGTATCGTACGTGTGAGTTTGCACGGTTTTGCCTCAACCCTAACCGTTAACACAGACGTTCAGACAGGTCACCACTGACATGATCGAGTGCACGCTGAAAATGGCGGGCCAAAAACAAAACGAGTCACACACAGCAGTGGAGCGACAACAAAACACTTTTTTTCTTCATTTCCCTTTTTTTGTTTTAACTTCTGTTTAAACAAAGCCATCTCTGGTTCCACTTCCAATTGTACAAGCCTGTCTTTGTTTTACCCCCTTTTTTTCCGAAACCACATCTTTTCACCTTTTTTTGTTTTTGTTTTTCTATTTTTTTTAAGTACATGCCATATGAGAGTGGGATTATAAAAGTACCTGAAAGAATTTGCTAGAATATCAGCATGCATAGCTGTTCGATATTTACACGAATATGTACAGAAATGGGCGGTTTACAGACTATAACAGCTCTAGTGATATTTACATCTTGGAGGGATGGGAGAATGGTAGGGGGAGGAGACGGGGGAGGGAAGTGTCAGGGTGAGGTCATCAGGTCGTACACATGTGAGAACTCATCGCATGCATAATGGACAGAATGGACAGAAAAAAAGCACACATTCTACCGAAAAATAGAAGAGAATAACCGTTAAGATTCAATATAACATGACATGTTTGTTTCCCCGAGGGCTAAAAGTATAGCATAACGCCACTGACGCTACTGCACAGGTTCAACTACACTATGGGCACAGGATGTCTGGGATACGTTTTCAAATCACCATGGTTAACACTTAATCAACCCCACTAGTTAAAAGCAACAGCAAAGAACTACAGAAACACTATAGGACCCAGGGGGAGGTTTTGCTGGTGAATGACATTTCTCTGTTCATCCCATGCCACCAGAACCTTTGGCCAACTGACACCCGACTGCCTCCGAGACAAGCTCTTCGGTGACCCTTGTCAGTCAGCAAACGGACACCATCAAATCCTTGAGGAACCCATGAGGAACGTGCCTGTGGGCTGGCTGTGGGAGCCACTGTCTATTGGGGGGTGACTTTGTCACATTGGCCTAAGGTCCTTCACAAACACACAGTGAGCTTAAAGAACACAGCTGACACATGGAAAGTTCTAGAAGTCACAAACACAAGTGCTGTACACTCCTGTTCACAAACTGTTTACAACCCCTGCACCTTTACAAACAAGAAAAGGAAATTGGTGACCTTTAATTATTTGTGTATTTTATTGCGAATCAGAATCATTTTGACTTGGTTTTTTGAGGTCTCATCCTTGATTATCTTCATGGCACAAAGAAATGGGAAGACTTGGAATTCTTTATTAGCAGGCCATTGAGGTCTGAGAGTTATTATTGCCGATGTTAAATAAAGCTCCACATCTGAGTTTAGAGGAAGTTATAGCATGACTTTCTTTCTCTGTATTTGCTCAACTATTGTGTGTGTGTTTGTGTGTGTGTGTGTGTGTGTGTGTGTGTGTGTGTGTGTGTGTGTGTGTGTGTGTGTGTGTGTGTGTGTGTGTGTGTGTGTGTGTGTGTGCGTGTGTGCACGTGCATGTGTGCGTGCGTGCGTGCGTGCGTGCGTGCGTGCGTGCGTGCGTGCGACTGTATATGGGCTCGTCCAGTGATCCTTTGGCTTTTCACATTTGTCAGTATTGCTGTAGAATTGTCTAGACTTAATTGA
>NC_085860.1:9351029-9353529 GCF_034702125.1 Engraulis encrasicolus
CTGGCCCGGTGCTCTGAGGGCTCCGATTGGGTGTTGGAATCAGTTAGTGTTCAGTGGAGAGAGGTGGAAAGTTTTTAGGCCACGGGTCCTTCTGTAGGCGTCCATTAAAATGCCTGCTCAGCTTCTCCATGTTGTTCCAGAAGGGCCTGCTCCCTCCTCTCTCTCTCGCTCTCTCTCTCTCTCTCGATCTCTTTCTTTCTCTCATTGTCCTCCTATCTTGGATTTCCTATTTGCTGATGGTCTTTGTTAACCTCCCAGTCACTCCTTCACGCACACTGACGTGTTGTTTTTTCCCCTTTTTGTCTCCACAGCAACAGGGGGCGGCCACGAGCGTGTACTGCGCGGTGGCTCCCGAGCTGGAGGGCCTGGGCGGCATGTACTTCAACAACTGCTTCCGCTGCCACCCGTCGGCCGAGGCGGAGAGCGAGGAGTCCGCCCGCAGCCTGTGGGAGCTGAGCGAGCGGCTGGTGGAGGAGCGAGCCGGCGCCCGCATCCTCTGACCTTCTGTCTGAGCCTTGACCTTCGACCCCTGGCACTACTCACTCAGCCTCCACCCCCCAACACCTGTATCCACGTCGCCACCTCAGGACTTAGCATCTCCGTCCGTCCGTCCGTCCGTCCGTCCATCCAGCCGGCCTCAGGACAGTGGAGGGTGAAGGATCATTGTCATCATCATCATTGTCATGGGCATCAGCGGCGGCAGCAGCGGCAGACTGTCCCATTGTGTGAAAAATACTTCAAGGACTAGTCTCTGAGGGGTGCTGCCTAAAAAGGGGGGTCTGCAGTGGGGGGATGGAGGCAGAGAGTAGGATAAGAGAGAGAGATAGAGAGAGAGAAAAGGAAATACTGTATACTGCACTGAATTGTACACAAGAGCTGCCAAAAAATGTTTGATGGAATTCATCCACGCCTATCCTCCGATCTACAGTGTCTTTATAGTCTTTAATGGAGTCCATCCCAGAAACACAAACACTCACAGTACGATCATCAACTGAAATGCCAAGTCAATGGAGGGGTAATGGACAAAGGGGGTCGGGGGGAGGGGGGTAGATTGGTTGTCAGTGGAGCTTAGAGATTGCTAGTTAGGGGATGGAGGGAGTGGAGCACATTTAGGTCCACCCTCCATCGTTTTTTTTGTTTTTGTTTTTTTTTCTTCCAGGAAGCAATGCAACTGTTTTGGTGGTGTTGTGTTATGTCAATTTTTCTTCTGCTTCTCCAGAAGTGTCTTTGTCACCAGCAGAGTTGGCCTTGGGGAGAATGCGTGTCTTTACCAGCATCCCTGCCTATTCCCCCAAATGCTACTGCTAGCGCAAGGTTGGGTCTACGTTGTGGGGTGAGGTGACTGGAGGGGGAGATGACAGGTCTGGGGTGTGTGTGTGTGTGGGGGGGGGGGGGGGGGGGGGGGGGAGGAGATCACCTTGCCTCATCTCTGTCNGGGTCATCTATGCAGCAAAAGGGGGGGGGAGGGCATCATCAGGGAGAAAAACTTGATCTAAAAACTACTTCCTCGAGTCAGACGTCTCTACATAAACATGTCTGCAAATTTCTGCTCTAGATAACTTGGATTAAATGGTTCGCTAAGTGTGTATTAGGGCAAATTAGAATGATCAATAGGTGGAGGGCTTTTAAGATCAAACTTGTTGAAATGTATGGGGTTCATGGGTTAATTATATACATATATGACAATGTTAAATGGCTAAGAATGAGCCGATACATCTTGGCTAAAAGACTGTACATCCTTTTAAATGCAGCAGTGGGCTAAAGTACTAATATCTGGACATCATGTCACCACTGGCCTCCTCCCCAGTGCCTGGCTAGAGAATAAGAACGCTCTCTATGATCTACTTCAGAAAAGGGCTCGCTCGCTCTGCTAATGGAAATTATTACAATGAAGCATCTTGGCTGAGGGAATATAACTGGGGGTCAATCGTGTGTCCATACCAATTGATATGATAGGAGATAGAGATAGCATGTGTGTGTGTATGTATGTATGGATGGATGGATGTTGTGGCTAATCTTTTTTTTTCCTTTTTTTTTCCATCGTCTTCTGGAAATCTTTTTTTTTTTCAATGTTTTTTTTGTGTGGTCTTTTTACATGCGGAGAGAGAGTTTTCACCCTGAAGAAAATTGTTTGACCAATTTGTAGGTTTTGAGTTGTTGGTGAGGTGGTGGTGTTCTGTTTTGGTTGCCAGTGTCGCCGTCCTGTATCAGTAGATTTGTTTGTCTGTTTGTTAGTCGAAACATGACAGAAGAGAGAAAT
The DNA here is from genome assembly GCF_034702125.1 of Engraulis encrasicolus. Taxonomy (NCBI): domain Eukaryota; kingdom Metazoa; phylum Chordata; class Actinopteri; order Clupeiformes; family Engraulidae; genus Engraulis; species Engraulis encrasicolus. Next base: position 9,353,290 of record NC_085860.1, read on the forward strand.
CTTCTGAAGGAGAAGAAAAGATGTCGCCGTTGATGAAGGTGGGCAGCGCATTGTTGTTGTTGTCATTATCATTTTGTTAGCTTGTTGTCTTTTGTTCTCGTCTGCTTTGTGGATTTCCTTCAGGGAAGTTGTGCTTTGGGACAGCCTCAGTGGCCGGCTTGGGAGAGAGAGAGATCAGCGGTCCAGTGTCATGGTTGTGTTTCTGCAAAACAGAAGAACAAACAGACAAAACATACTCCA
>NC_085860.1:9373529-9376029 GCF_034702125.1 Engraulis encrasicolus
CGCAAAAATACATTATCTCGCTAGCCATGATTTAACTCAAAAATCTGGCAGTAAATCTGTGCAGTGAAAAAACACATGCGCAAACACACTGACACAGATGTAATACACAAGCACACAAACACACAGTCAGTTCACCGGCTGGTTGACTAAAAGGCTTTTTACGCAGTTGTGATCACACACACACACACACACACACACACACACACACACACACACACACACACACACACACACACACACACACACACACACACACACACACACACACCTAAAAACTCTTAAAAGCCGATATTAGTAGATAAAGGCATGCTCTTTGTGGAGAGGGTAGATGAGGCAGAGCTAAATATGAGGCGATTAGAGAGAGCTCGCACATGATGAGAGGAGACATCACAACACTATTCACATGCCTGCTCCAGCTCACGCTCCGCAAAGCTGAACGCAGTCTCTCTCTCTCTCTCTCTCTCTCTCTCTCTCTCTCTCTCTCTCTCTCTCTCTCTCTCTCTCTCTCTCTCTCTGTCTCTCTGTCTCTCTGTCTCTCTCTCTCACACACACATCACTCTTACCTTTTTGTCAGTCTCCCTGTCTCTATCTCCTTCTTTCTCCTTCTCTCCTGGGTCAGATTAAGATGGCCTGGGGGCCCTATGCAAAAAGGTTACTGTGGGCCCCCCGGAAGGATTTTGCGACAAATTTACTTGGACAGTGTCAAAATTACGAGCAAGGAGAGGATGTCAACCAACTGCACGTACTCAACACGGAAGATTCATTTTTCCAATATTGCATCTTGTCACAATTCTGCATTTTTGGCAGGTGGGGTTCCCTAGGCTGCAGCCATATCTAGTGTGTGGGGGCCCTAGGCTGCAGCCGTATCTAGCTTGTGCATTAATCCGGCCCTGCTTCTGTCTCTCCTCTCAATCCTTACCATTTCATCCCCTCTCTCCTCTCAATCCTTACCATTTCATCCCCTCTCTCCTCTCAATCCTTACCATTTCATCCCCTCTCTCCTCTCAATCCTTACCATTTCATCCCCTCTCTCCTCTCAATCCTTACCATTTCATCCCCTCTCTCCTCCGCTATCTAGTTTTCTCTTCCTCCCTGCCGTTCGCTCATTGTCTCCGTGTCTCCCGAAATATGTTTTCCTCCTATCCACACTCTATCTCTCTATGTCTCTTACTCTGACCAGCTTACTATCCTTTTCCGTCTATCTCCTTTCTCTTTCTGTCTCCTTCTAGCCTTCCTCTCTTTCTCTCTCTCTCTCTCCTCTCTCTCTCTCTCTCTCCTCTACTAGCCTTCCTCTCTCTCTCTCTCTCTCTCTCTCCTCTTCTAGCCTCCACTCTCTACCTCTCTCTCTCTCTCTCTCTCTCCCCTGGTGTCTCTAGCAATGTCTCGTCCTCCATCTCTCACTTTCTCTCTCTCACTGCCTCTCTGTGTCGTGTAAATCTTTTCCTTCCCTCTCCCTCTATCTTTCTCCGTCTTACTCTACCGAACATCTCGCCTGCTATCCCCTCGCTCTCTGCTGCCCATTCTTTTTTCTTCTTTCTTTCTTTCTTTCTTTCTTTCTTTCTTTTTTTCTTTCTTTCGGCCTTTCTTTCTTTCCTGTAACGGTCTAGAGCCTTAAGCTTCATCACCTCACCGCCTTAGTGGCTCAGCTCCATTACCATGCAACAGGAACGAGGGAGGAAGAGAGAGGGGGGGGGGGGGTAAGAGAGAGGGAGAGGGAGAGCGAGGGAGAGAAAGGGAGAGAGAGAGAGAGAGAGAGGGAGAGGGAGAAAGAGAGAGAGAGCGAGAGAGAGAGAGAGAGAGAGAGAGAGGGAGAGAGAGAGAGAGAGAGAGAGAGAGAGAGAGAGAGAGAGAGAGAGAGAGAGACAGAGACAGAGACAGAGACAGAGAGAGAGAGATGAAGAGAGAGAGCGACCACCACCGCCGCCACTCCCGCCCGCTAGATAGTCTATAGGCTGGGGTAGACGATGAGGATGAGGATCAGCCTGTTTAAATTGAGTTCCCTCGGCACCGCGGCAACTAATTACCAGCATGCCGGCCCGACACACACAATCAAGGCCTTTGTGTATCTAGCCGCCGTGCGCAGTCATTAAGTGCTACTTTCAGGTATAACATTGACATTAAATGAGTGTCATCAGGAGTATGTGTGTGCAGTTGATTACAGCAAGGGAGACAAGGGGGGCTTTAAAGTAAAGTAATGCTCCCCTGCCTCCTGTACGTGTGTGTGTAGTGTGTGTGTGTGTGTGTGTGTGTGTGTGTGTGTGTGTGTGTGTGTGTGTGTGTGTGTGTGTGTGTGTGTGTGTGTGTGTGTGTGTGTGTGTGTGTGTGTGTGTGTAGTGTGTGTGTGTGTGTGTGTGTGTGTGTGTGTGTGTGTGTGTGTGTTTGTTTGTGTGTGTGCGTTAGTAGAGGTAGCTAGCTGCTGTCTTTTATCTGCTGGCACTGGAGACGTTGTTTGTTCGTGCCTTATGGATCTTTTTAATGCAAAGTGCCTGAGTGGGTTTAA
>NC_085860.1:9383529-9398529 GCF_034702125.1 Engraulis encrasicolus
TATGCGTCTCAGTGTGTGTGCCTGTGTGGTAGGCCTATAACGTCTGTGTGTGACTTCACACACAGGCTTCTACCTTGAACCCTACCACATGGGACTGAAGGGCACAATGATATGACCAGAGTCAGACAGGTCTACACTGAGCATGCCCGAGGAGACTAAAAGAGCTCAACCAATCACAGCTCCAGGCTAGCACACTGCTAAAAGAAGCAGTCGGACTCCATTGAGACGGCCAGAGCATTTCCGATTGGTGACATCATTCTTGGCAAGCCGAGATAAGAGATTGGCATCAAATCTGAAGTCAGAAGTGTTCAGGGGGGATAACCTCCATTAGGAACATTTTTATTGGTGGACTGACTTTGTGAAGTCACTTAAACACGCTTAATTGGGAGCTCGAGACTCGTTTGGTCTGTTATTAACATCTGTAACAGATAAGGCTTCAGGCTAATGGTGGAGTATACGGGGACCAAATGGGGCTATTAGCGCATGTGTATCAGGTTATCTAGACAGAGCTGGTAAGCGCATATTATTCAGTAACAGATCCGGCCAAGCAGATGACTGTCCGATGATGATTGTCCGCCATTTTGTCCTCTCTTCACCTCCGTCCTGATCCACTTACTTCCATTGTTCAAACCTTTATCGTCTTTTCTTTTGTCTCCTCCTCTTCTGCCTCTAAACTTGAACCCATCCTCTCCTCTCCTCTTTCTCTCCTCCTCTCGCATCGCCACTTTCCCTCATCCAGAACTCTCTTCTTTTGTCCTCAGCTCTCCTTTTAACTTTTCTTTACAGGTCTTCTCTCCTCTTCTCTTCTCTTTTCTTTTCTTTTCTTTTCTTCTCTCCTCTCCTCTCCTCTCCTCTCCTCTTCTCTTCTCTTCTCTTCTCTTCTCTTCTCTATTCTTTTCTTTTCTTTTCTTTTCTTTTCTTTTCTTTTCTTCTCTTCTCTTCTTTTCTCTTCTCTTCTCGTCTCGTCTCGTCTCTTGGAGCAGCATGTGTATGGGGGGGCTTAGGCGTACTGTAGATTGGTGTAGTGTATGGATAGGGGGCTTAAGGCCGTTGATTACAGTGAAGTCGGGAGGCTTAATGATCAGCCGGGCTACAGGCAGCAGCAGCAAGAGGCTCTTGGCCATCCATAATGAGGGCCTATCTGTCTGGCTGTATGGCTGGGAGGGGTGCCTGTATGGCTGCCTATCTACTGTACCTGTCTGTCTACCTGTCTGCCTATCTGTCTGTCTGTCTGTCTGCCTGCCTGCCTGCATGTCTGTCTGTCTGTCTGTCTGTCTGCCTCTCTGCCTGCCTGTTTGTCTTATGACCTGCTTGACAGTCAGTCAGTCAGACTGTGTCTTTTTGTCTGCCTGCATGCCTACAGTATCTATCTGTATGTTTGTCTTATGACCACCTGCTTTGTCTGTCTGCTTCTCTGTCTGTCTGTCTGTCTGTCTGTCTGTCTGTCTGTCTGTCTGTCTGTCTGTCTGTCTGTCTGTCTGTCTGTCTGTCTGTCAGCCTGCATGCATGCGCCCGTGTCTGCGTGTGTGCATCTATGTGTCTGTGTTTATATCTGCATGCGTGGGTGGGTGCATCATGTCTGTACTGTGTGTGTGTGTGGTGTAAGTGTGTGGGAGTTTGTTTTTCTCCGGCAATAATACTCTAGGGTTTTTGAAGCTGGCAGAACAGCTTTGTATAAAAGTCATACAAATCATTTATCTGCCTAGCGCTGCAGAGAAAGAGGGAGAGAAACTAGAAATGCATTCTCACAGAAAATGCTGGAAGCGGGCTTGCCTTTTGGGGCAGAGATGAAAAAAAGTACTATTGAGAAAACAAAGCTAAAAGAAATGTTGGGAAAAATCCATCCACCCAGTCAGAAGTTATGGGCCAAACAATTCAGCCATCTTGGATTCAGCCATCTTGAAAGTGCTGTAGCTCTGCGTTTTGGGGATATACTAAATGACATACATGGTATTTTAAGTTGGCTAAGGAACACTGCATATGATATAATTTTGAAAATCGACATGGCTTCGAGCGGGATTAGAACTCACAACCTCCATATCTGTAATCCAACCCCTTTGCCATTGATATTAAATGACATACGATACATGATATTTGAAGTTGGCTAAGGAACACTGCATATGATATCATTTTGGAAATCAACATGGCTTCGACTGGGGTTCGAACCTCCAACCCCCATATCCCTAATTCAGCACATTTGCCATTCATACTAAATGACATACATGGCATTTTAAGTTGGCCAAGGAACACTGCATATGATATACTTTTGAAAATCAACATGGCTTTGACTGGGATTCGAACCCCCAACCTCCATATCTGTAATCCAGCACATTTGCCATGCATACTAAATGACATACATGGCACTTTAAGTTGGCCAAGGAACACTGCATATGATGTAATTTTGAAAATCAACATGGCTTTGACTGGGTTTCGAACCCCCAACCTCAATATCTGTAATTCAGCACATTTGCCATCCATACTAAATGATATACATGTATGGCATTTTAAGTCGGCCAAGGAACGCTGCATATGATATAATTTAGAAAATCAACATTGCTTCATGTGGGTTTCGAACCCTCAACCTCCAATCTAATGCAGCAGCATGCATTACCACTAAGCCAAGCAGTTAATTGTCATGCATAGTCCAGCAAGACTATATTACATTGCATTGCAGAGCTGAACAATGGACTTCTAGAATGCTTGCTCGCACCTGCTCGTTAAGAATGGAATCTTGAGACAGTGGCAGTTGAAATGGAATCCTTCACTGGCTGCACCTGTTGTGATTGACTGAAAGACAGTTAGTATTGAGCCTTTAACAGGGGAGAAAATGAGAATGAGTTTTTTGTCTTTACAACATCGTTGTAAAAAAACTAAAAGGAGTTGGCACGTGTCCTTTTCACAGATCGGAGTCATGCTTGTGATGTCTCTAACAGTCTTTGAATGAAGTTTATAGGTTAAATTTTTCAGGCACAAATGGACCTCCGTGTGGGACATGCGCTGATCTCTTGAAAAATGCACTTTTCCAAAGACTGGGATTCTCCATAGAGCCAGGTCTGTCTTTTTTACAAACCTGCCATTTAAAAAGTATTGGGAGTTGGGAGATGAAACTTTCACAATTTGGAGACATCCCATAGAGCTCGCTAACAACGCGTCAACTAAACTTCTAGGTGAAAGTGTTGATGTTTTATGACCGAAAAAGCCTCCTACACTCTAATCTCTAGAGTGGCGGAACCTTGGTTCATGGAGGTTCCACCACTGTTTCCAATGGGGACCCAGGCTTTCACTAAATCGCCAAAAACGGGAAAACGACAAGAGACACGGAGAAGCCTATAACGAAACGCGATCTCCAAGCCGAGCCGGTCGTTTTAGTGTTTGAACGGTGTCTCTATCTCGAAAGGCCTAGGAGGAGATCCATTTTCTATTTTTACTGTCCCTGTACAAGAGAACCAATAAACAGGACTTAGAGATTACTATAATCGGGCCTTGCTCTGCAAGAGCTCTGCTCTTGCTCCGCAAGCCCGCTTAATTAAGAGGGGTGGAGAGAGAGAGAAAGAGAGCGAGAGACTGACAAAGTTTCTGCAGTGTTGCTGTGTGTGTGTGTGTGCATGCAATACAATAGTGTGAGTTTTTATTTGTGCAAACTGTGCCTATGCATGTGTGTGTATTACACTGGGTGTGTGGGAGTGTGCATGTACGTGCATGCATGTGTGCATATGTACGTGCATGCGTGCATGCATATGTGTGTCTGTGTGTGTGCGCGTTCGTGCATGCGTGCATGTGCGTGCGTAAGTGTGTGCATGTGTGCATGACAGTGTGTGTGTGTGCGTGCATGTGTGTGTGCTTGTGCGACTGCTTGCGTGCGTGCGTGCGTGCGTGCGTGCGTATGTGTGTCTGTGTGTTGTCCCACTCTGCTGGGCTTGTGTGAAAGTCATGCTGCTCGGCTCTGAGGAGGCTAACGTGAGCTCAGCGTGAGCTCTCGATGATCCAGGAGAGCACAGGACCTGCCGACTGAAGACAACTGCTCCAGTGGAGGAGGAGAGAGAGCTTACTTTACTCTGACACAGAGAGAGAGAGAGAGAGAGAGAGAGAGAGAGAGAGAGAGAGAGAGAGAGAGAGAGAGAGAGAGAGAGAGAGAGAGAGAGAGGAACATAAACACACTAGAAAGGCTCCCACTTAGACCTGCTCACCTATTACGAGCACAGCAAAACAAAATTCATGCTGTCGTTGTCGGACACACACAAAGACACACACACACACACACAAAGACACACACACACACACACACACACGCACACACACACACACACACACGCACACACACACACACAGACTCAGTCGGCCTCTTCCCCTCAGTCTTGGCCTGGCTGCTGTGTGAATGGTGCTGACATCAGCAGGGGTGTAAGCTGAGCTGTGGTGTTGTGTGTGTGTGTGCGTGTGTGTGTGTGTGTGTGTGTGTGTGTGTGTGTGTGTGTGTGTGTGTGTGTGTGTGTGTGTGTGTGTGTGTGTGTGTGTGTGTGTGTGTATGTGTGTGTGTGTGTGTGTGTGTGTGTGTGTGTGTGTGTGTGTGTGTGTGTGTCTCTGTGTGTCTGTGTGTGTGTGTGAGTGTGTGAGTGTGTGTATGTGTGTGTGTGTGTGTGTGTGTGTGTGTGTGTGTGTGTGTGTGTGTGTGTGAGTGTGTGTGTGTGTGTGTGTGTGTGTGTGTGTGTGTGTGTGTGGGGGTGTGAGTACTGTACATCAGCACAGACTAGTGGGTAGAGGAGCACACGTGTAGAGAGGAGGAGAGGGCAGGGGAAAAGAGGAAGAAGAGAAGGGAAGAGAGAAGGAGAGGAGATAGAAGAAGGGAGGAGGCAAGGATGGAGGAAAGACGCAGGATATAGGAGAGACATATGGGGAGAGGAGGAGAGGGGAGGGAAGGGGAAAAGAGGAAGAGTTGAAGAGGAGAGAGGAAGGGAGAAATGGAGGAGGCAAGGATGGAGGAAAGTCGCATGATATAGGAGAGAGATATGGGGAGAGGAGAGGGAAGGGGAGGGGAAAAGAGAAAGAGTTGAAGAGGAGAGAGGAAGGGAGAAATGGAGGAGGGGAGGAGGGAGAGATGAAGGAGAGAAGCAGGTGCTTGAGGAGAACATGGTGGAGCAATGTGTACGTTTTTTTTCTCTTGTAAACCTTTTCCTTTGTGTTTCCTATAGGATGGGGTGAGTGAGCTGGGGAATGAGGCCTGTGTGTGTGTGTGTGTGTGTGTGTGTGTGTGTGTGTGTGTGTGTGTGTGTGTGTGTGTGTGTGTGTGTGTGGTGTGTGTGTGTGATGTGTGATGTGTGTGTGTGTGTGTGTGTGTGCATGTGTGTGTGTGTGTGTGGGGGGGGGATCTGGTATGGATTGTTGTCCATTGTCATTTCATGTGTTGTGTATGTTGTTTGTTTGTTTGTTTGTTTTTTGTATTCACAAAAAAGAAATGCTCAGTGCAAAAGATGGATAAAAACCCAGACACATGGCCAGAGGAGGGTGAAGATGTCAAGGTGGAGGAGAGGAAGAGGAGGATGGGGAGGGGAGGGGAGAGAAGGGAGAGAATGCACATTCCTCAGTGCTAAACAACGATGACGAGAGACAAGTGGATGGAAAAAGATAGAAAGAGAACAGTCTGAGAACGGAGGGAAGGTACAGTAGAGAAGAAAGAATAGTGGGACTGATCGTTATTATTGTCGGGTCAACCAACATTTTCATCTAAAGGGAAGGGTAATTCAAAAATGGTTGGCCCATTTATTTACAAAAAACATATTCTAGTACCTTGCTTGTATTTCGATGTAACATATTCCCAAGACACCCCTCCCCCTTTCGCTGAAATAGATCAGACCATCAGATCATTCATGTTAAGGATGAGACCATCAAGAGGAGATATGTGGGGTAGACATGGAGAGGAGGAAGGAGCGGAGAGGGGGAGGTAGAGAAGGAGAGGAGAAGAGGAAGGGTGGAAAGGGTGGAAGGCGGGAGGAGGAGGAGGAGAATGTTGTTACGCATAACCTTCAATCCTAACAAAAGAAATAGAGAGGAGGGACACATTAGCACAAGAGGAGGAGTGAAGAGAGAGGATAGGAGAAGAGATGGAGAAAGAGGGGACTAGGGTAGGTGGGAAAGAGCAAGAGGGAGGAGTGTAAGAGGGAAAGAGGAGGAGGAGGAGGGGGAGGCAGAGGAGTACAAGATAGGACAAAGGAATGAGGAGAGAGGAGACGAGAAAGAATGCAGTGTTAACTTAACACTACTCTGAGAACATATAGTCCCAATTGATGTATTGTTAATTCAACTGTTTCAGTGTCGAATTAACACTTGGAGAGTTGATTTTAACAGGTTAGACAGCATATGCCTTTCGCAGTGTTAACAGTTTGACAGAATTTGACAGAAACACAATTTGACACTAAAATCGATTTGGACCATATGCAGTGTACAACAGTGTTGAATTCATACCATATATTTTTTACTGTAATACAGGTGGGTAGACAGCATAGGTGTGCACAGATAGGGACGAGATAGGCACCAGCCCCTTTGCCCTCCTGTACAAAAATGCCTTTTTGAAAGTTGTCAAAATGTACCGTGACCCATGTTGACATTATCATCTACAAATGCTTGACAACAAAAACATGTGACAGCAATAATGCCCCGACAGAATATATATAACGCCTCTATAGCCTAGTGAGGCTGCCGTTCCAGATGCCCCCCAGCCACTCTCAAAACACCTGCCCCCCCCCCCAAAAAAAGTCTGTGTGTGCACGCCACTGGTAGACAGGAAAGGCTGGAAGCAGAAAGAGGAGGACAAGAAATGAAGAGTGAGGGAATCATCACGGCAAGTCAACGCTAACGATGGGATGATGGCGGGCAGGGGAGCTAGGATAACCAATTCTTCTTTTATCATGCCGTGGCATTCCGTGACATTTAAAAAGCCATTAACACGGGCGTGCAGGAGCGTGGCTAGGCCGTACGACATGGTGGATTGTGGGAAGGGGGCGGGGGGAAGGGAGGGGGGGTGTTTGCCTGTTGGGCTCTCTGTCTGACTGACGATGATCATGGGATCATGTTTGAAAGGGGAGTGGGAGGGGAGGTTCAGGCGATTAGACAAGCGTGACACAGGGCTCCCTTATACATTCATACACTTTCACACACACACACACACACACACACACACACACACACGCGCACGCACGCACGCACGCACGCACGCACGCACGCACGCACACACACACACACACACACACACACACACACACACACACACACACACACACACACACACACACACACACACACACACACACACACAATATCTTCACCATTACTATTACATTTTTGAAGACTGTGAGTGCAGGAACTTTGAGGAAAAGTGGTTGTGACATACCATCAGATCTCTGGATCAAAGAAATACTATAAACTCACTCTCGTGCACTATTTCCTACATTTTCATCATTTTTTCATGACACCATCAGATCTCCACATGCTGTTTGATTTACAATGTGAGTGCTAAATGTGTAAGTGAAGTGAAGCTGGTATGTATAACTATATCTAGCTAGCTACTACCTAATATCTGTGTCTTCATTCAAGATCAATGAAAAGAAAGAAAAGCCTGGGCATGCATGCATGAGAGAGAATGAGGGAGAAAGGAAAAGACGTGATTTTGTGCATACTTATGGAAGAGAAAATCTTTCTCTCTCTCTCTCCGTCTCTCTCCGTCTCTATCCCTCTCTCTCTCTCCCTCTCTACTGTGTGCGTGTGTGTGTGTGTGTGTGTGTGTGCGCATGCATGCGTGCAGGCGTGCATGTGTCCGTGTGTGCGTGCGTGCGTGTGTGTGTGTGGTGGACATAGATTGATCTGGTGATGGATTTCGGTGTGTCTTTGGGCCAGAGGTGTGTGATGGTGGGGAGGCCAGTGTGGCTGGCTCTGGCTCTGTTTAAGGTTCTTATTGTGGTGCTGCTTCTGTGTGGTAATGGCTTTCAGATACACGTCAATACAGCGATGCTATCTATCGCCAGCTTCTCCCTTACTCTAAACACACACAAATGCATGCACACGCACGCACACGCACAGACACACACACACACACGCACGCACACGCACACGCAGGCACTCATGCAGGCATGCAGGCACGCACGCAGGCACGCACGCGCACACACATGCGCACACACACACACACACACACACACACGCACACACACACACACACGCACACATGCACACACAAACACACACACACGCACACACGCACACACACACGCGCACACACACACGCACACACACACACGCACGCACACGCACACACACGCCCACACATGCACACACATGCACACACATTCGGCTCCATCTGATACGACCTAAGGTCTAGCACTACTACATGTTAAATATGGCAGGAGGAAGAACACGCGATACGGCCTGCGTTCATCTGTCCAATCACTCAGCCAAACTCCCCCATGTACGAATCTGAGCATCCCTCTGGATCCATTTATGGTGAGAGCGATACGCCACCCGCCCCCCTTTTGTTTTCCTACGCTCATTCCTCTCAATACAAGTTTCACTTCCCCACTTCTGTTTACGCAGGGCCGGCGATAGGCATAGGGCAGACAAGGCGGTAGCCTATTAGGGCACCAAATGCTTTGGGGGTGCCATAGTAACGCCTAGAAATCCCACAGAATTAGAACATCTAGTGAAATAAAACATTAAACTTTATTCAGTATTCAGTATTCAGATTATTCAGTATGGTACTAGATGCTGAAACTATAGGTACTTGATCAGCTGTGCATGATCAGATGTACAAGACAACAGATGCCAATTTTTAAATGCACAAAAACAAAAGAGGGTGCTCACCTAGGGCACCAAATTGACTAGAAGCGGCCCTGCTTCTGTGCCTTATTTTCTGCAGATCACTGCAGTAGCAAAAAGGCTAGATGGGGACTTTTTACTGCCATTGCCTGTTCTCTTTAGTTTGTTGGGCTTTCTTTCTTTCTTTCGTTCTTCCTTCCTTCCTTTCTTCCTTTCTTTCTTTCTTTCTTTCTTTCTTTCTTTCTTTCTTTCTTTCTTTCTTTCTTTCTTTCTTTCTTTCTTTCTTTCTTTCGTTCTTTCTTTCGTTCTTTCTTTCTTTCGTTCTTCCTTCCTTTCTTTCTTTCTTTCTTTCTTTCTTTCTTTCTTTCTTTCTTTCTTTCTTTCTTTCTTTCTTTTGCAATGAATCTTTCCCATCTGAATCTTTTCCCATGAAGTAGAAATGAACATGTGAAGTGTTTTCATGAACATGTGTAACACATTAAATAAGTTGGGATGTGAATATGGAATGCATTGGTGGGACATGAATGCTTTGTGTCATTTAAAAAAAAAAGAAAATGTTCCCATTCCCAATGGAAAGCTGTAGGCCCTACTTGTCTTAGTAGTAAGGCTATCACCACAGCTGTGGTATGAATGCCTTTGAGCCTTTCTCTGGCAATGTTACACCATGCCACCCCTCTTTACCATCTGTGACTAGTTTTTTGACAGACACTCCACCATCCACCTGCACAATCTCTGTCAGGACCTTCAGCAATAAGAAGCCAGAGGAGGCTTTTTTTAAGCGGAAAAAAAGAGAAACAGGCAGCGCCCGAGCACATCAGTGAGACATCGGGTCAAACTAATCCTTTTCCCAAATGACAGATAGTATCTCATGGCTGACTCCTAATGAACGTGCATCCATCACGCCTGCCTCTGACATTATGACATGGCCATTACCTTCTCACTCATCTAGCCATCTATTATCTCTGCAGAGTGGAGGGCTCTGAGCTGAGGGAAAACATCGGATTCGGCACATTATATTACATTACATTATATTACATTACATTATATTACATTACATTACACTTAGCTGACACTTTTATCCAAAACAACTTACAGTTATTCACAGGGTATTGGTTACAGTCCCTGAAGCAATGTGGAGCTTGGTGCTTTGCTCATGGGCACCTCAGCCATGGGTGGGAGTGTAGGGAGAGGTAAGGGTGGGATTAGAACCAGCAACCCTCTGATCTTAAGACCACCTGCCTAACCATTAGGCCACAGCTGCCACTAGCACATGAAAAGAAAGGAGAAAGAGATACACAGAGACGTACAGTAAGACACAGGAGAATAAGAAGAAGCACCAGAAAAGCACAAATGGAGACTTGACGGTATATATTTGACAGAGAGAACAAGGTTTTACAGACATCACGCCGCACAATTTTTTTAAAAAGGAAAAAGCAACAACATAGGCATATGATTTATAAGAGAGGGAGAAAAGGAGGGAGAGAAGAGTGCAACCAGGCAGTTTGAGAGGACTGGGAAAAGGTGATATAGGCCAAAAACAATGCTGTGAGAGAGCAACATTTTTAGTGTGTGAGAGAGAGGGAGGGAGGGAGTGACGCTTTTATGGCTGCTTAATCAGCACAACCAGTATAGAAATGGAAAAAAGAAAACAAAAAATAAAAAAAACCCAAGAGTGACTGCTCTGAGAACAAAGACGGTCCTCTGCTCTCACACACGTCTCCACCTCCAGGGCTATTAGTGACAAACCACAATCAGGTCTAGAAACACAGCCAGCGCTGCCGTCAGTATGGGTCAGGATTCCACACAGCCAAGAGGCCTCCACCTGCTCTCTTTATCAGACACGCAGCACACAGACGCACGCACACGCACATGCACACAACAAATGTGTCCCTTTTTTTCCAAGGAGAGAAGTTCACATCTTCTCCATTTTAGCTATGTCTGTAGGTAGGTAAATAAAGACATAAAGAAAGAAAGAAAGTAAGAAAGAAAGAAAGAATGAAAGAAAGGAAGGAAGAAATGAACAACATCAACAATAACAACGACGTCATGTCAAAAAAACAGACAGGAGTGCAACTGTATCCATAACGTAATACGAAGATGCTGACCTTGAATGACAAATAGCATCCCGAAAAAGCCTGAGCAATGTCCATACGGTACACCGAAGCTCCCTTGGTAATACGTGACATCAGATTCTCACCCAAAAGAAGTAAGATTGTGAGCCCTTAAACCACTGTTCAATCAAAACAATGAGAAGGAAAACCCCTTTACATCCCTGTAGTCTCACCGCCACTCTGCATTACACAGTCAGTAACACGTACACACACACACACACACACACACACACACACACACACACACACACACACACACACACACACACACGCACACACACACACGGCCGTCGTGTGAGTTATGCTTCCCCAACATGGCTGACAGATGGACAGTAAGTGGCCATTGTATGGGATTAACTGCACATGTAAACTCTAATAATTACATACCGTAGCCTTTTCATACATGCGCTACGCGTACGCCTATACTGTAAACACGACGGTTGCTTATGGCCAGGCGAGTGTGGTTTAATTTATGAGGTCTCTTTGTTCCCCGGGCGTCCCTCCGCAGTGCACTGAGGCCTAATCCTATAGTGTAGTGTGATGTGGGCGTGGATGTTGCTTGTATTACAGGTTGTACATGTGTGGATGCGTGCGGCGTAGCTGATGCATGCCCGGCTCCTCTACATTGAGGTCCTCCACATTGAGGTCTCACCTACACATACGTTTGCACACCGACATGGGCTGCAATAGAGCTCGAAAGTGACGTCACTTCCCCCAATCTCATGGGACCTCAACTCAAAAATCATAGCATGTAATCCAATGGCGGTATTAAAATGATATTTCGTTCCCTTCGAGTTGTGCCACGAGCTCCATATTTGTTGTTTCTGATATTTTTGCTTAATTTTTCGTACGAACCCCCAAACTTTTTAGAAAGCTGTGTTTCTTCACATTTTTCATGCCGACGGCCTCGGAACAAAACATTGATACTTCTGCATGAATAATCTTTATCTAGCCTCTTAAAGTGTACCTCCGGGATTTTGGACACCAGACCTCATTTCCGAGTCAGCCAGGGTGTAAACAATGTGTCCAGAACTTTTTTTTCACATTCCATGCAGTCCTTGTGAATTCTCATATCCATGTTGCTAAGCTAGCGCAAGTGAAAGGAGATGGTAGTAGCCTGCCCCCAAAAATAGTCTTATCCCGTTTAAACAACATTCAAAACAAAACCGTTATTATACCATACTGCAAGTGTAAATGTTTGTCTTAGTAGAATGAAGTTTGAAATTAAACCAACCTTGCACTGCATGGATTTTGCCATGTTGAGAGACTATTTTCTCGGGGTCGGCGGAATTTTACTTTGCTCTCTTCAGTTGTGATGTAGCCCACCCACCCACTGCAGGGACCCGCAAGAGACATTGCAAATCAAGGCTAGTTCTACAACTGCTTTCGGATCGAATAGTGGATTAAAACCCAACGACATCGCACCATGGTACATCAGTGTGTATATACCAACTGCAATAATAAAGCCCACAGATGGGTATCGGCAAGTTTCCATTGGTTTCCGTGAAAGATGTTGAAAGAACCAAACTCTGGCTCCTGGCTGCAGGGCTACATCAACACACCGATGGAGACGCTCCGTAAGCTACCCCGGTGCTTTGCAGTGACCATTTCAGTCCCGACGACTTCACAAAGTCCTTCTCGAAGTCTAATACCTACACGGAAAACTCTAAAAGTGTCCGCGGTGCCAACCGCATTCCCAGATCTACATTTTGTGGCGCGCACCAACAGTCTCCGAAGAACAGGTTTGCTATGCTTTCTGCTTCTATGATGGTAGCCCAGTGGTATAATGGCTTCGCCTACGTTAGCCAAAACTTGGGCTAGAAGTTACCCTTTTGGATTGGCATGTTGTAATGCTTTACTGTTATTTTGTGTAATTGCTGTGACAAATGGCATTAGACATGACTTGCCGTATTCCTATGGATTCATATACGCAACGCTATGTGATCTGGCTTGACATTGTGAAATATGTCACTCGTAGCTCTAGTTATTATTACATGGAATGTTTTTTTGAGACGAGATGGAATGGGAGGATGAAAGGGAGAAGAGTGTGCGTTCTGTTCGCCAACATGCTGTGTAGACACACGGGTCATCTAGTAACAACCAAACATTGTTATGGCATATGTTTCAATGTTACGAAAGGTTTACAAAGTCGGACAGAAAGCATTACTCTTGATGTTTGCGAGCGAGGTCAGGGAGAGGGGAAAACCGTTCAGTTTTACAAACTTCAAAGATGTTGGAGTTCGCTCTATGGAAAAGTTATGGATGTGTCAAACGAAGCTAGGATTTGTAGGCTACTAGGAATATCACTCCGCGGCTGTCAAGCTTTCAAACCGGAACACAAATTGCTGATGGTGATCAAACATGATTGCAATGTTGGTTTAATTTCAAACTTCATTCTATCAAGACAAGTATTTACACTTGCAGTCTGGCATAATAATGGGGTTGTTTTGAATGTTGTTGCAACCGGATAAGACTATTTTTGGGGGCAGGCTACTACCATCTCCGTTCACTTGCGCTAGCTTAGCAACATGGATATGAGAATTCACAAGGACTGCATGGAATGTGAAAAAAACGTTCTGGACACATTGTTTACACCCTGGCTGACTCGGAAATGAGGTCTGGTGTCCAAAATCCCGGAGGTACACTTTAAACAGCATATTTGTAGCCCAGCGCATATCATGACTGAGATCAGAAGATATTTACTCGCTACCATGTTGTTAGATGGTCAGCTTAGGTCCCGTGAAACGCGGAACTAAGGGGCGGGACTTTCGAGCTCTATGGACCAAGAGACATCCGGGTCCAGTGACGACCAAATTCAATAATTATGCTAGAAGTGACTCTCTGATCTCCACACATCTCAGTCCAGAATAATGATCTTTTGACATTTTCGGAGAAGTCATGTCATGTAATTTGAGGTCCTGATTTGATGGTGTGCACTTATATTATGGAAAGTCCCCGCTGTGTGAAAAATGTGTGTTTGCAAGTTTACATGTATTTCTTGACAGAGGGGGTTGGAATTTCCATGTCACTGTTTTTGGTGAGAGAATAGAAAAAAAACACGCCACACACGCACACACACACGCTGGCACGCACGCACGCACACATGCACGGACGCACGCATGCACACATTTCATTTCGCCGAGCAAATAGAAAACTAAACTTGTCCCTGATGGTGTCTAATATTACAGAAAATCAAAAGGAATGTATTATTTGTTGCCATCCTCTCCCACTGAGTACCATACGGCACCTAGCACAATTAAAAGAGAACCCCTATAGACACCTGAAACTACAGCGGGAGAGGAAGCCACTCAACTTCATCATTAGACTTCTTGAAAAGTTTATTGTAATTTCAAGGAAATGGGAAAAAAAATCAAGCAGAGGGAAATTAACAGAGCATTTCATTTATAATAGTATTTTAGCATATATAATTGATGTGTAACCAGGGAAATGAAAGGAAAACAACAAAACAAGAACAGTCATTTCAGACGACCCAGCAAACTTACAAAAACTGTTAAAGTTATAAGAGAGAGGAAGAGGACAGCAATAGACGAGAGTGAAAAGTGGCTCGTGTCGAGGAGGAGAAGGACAGACCAGAAGCACAAGAAGACACACTACGCTTAAATGAGGCTTTTAATTAAATTAATTGAGTTAATTATTCAGAATTAAAGAAGCGCAAGGTAAGATGAAGTCATTTGCGTGGTGCCCATGTCATGCCCATCTCAAAGTCTACACGGTAATGAAAAAATGCTGTTCAAATAAACTCGCTGTGAGACTGTCTTTCATCACGGAATGCCAGCAGTTGATACAAATCTGAATACAGCATGTAAAGCGATGTTTTCAAATGAAAACCATTTCCCACGACCCTCCTTCAGACCACTTTGCCAAAAGTTGCATGTGGGGTTTTGTGATAGTGGACCATGGAAATGGTCACGAGAGCCATCGTTAACTTACTAATGACTCGCATAAGCATAGACTGACTCGGGACCGTGATTACTTCAACTTTTAATCCTATCTGGATCAATAGTTCCGTTGAGTTTACTTTGATCGTTCATTTAACAACAAAAACATCACTACCACCACATAGCCAAGATCT
>NC_085860.1:9403529-9418529 GCF_034702125.1 Engraulis encrasicolus
GACAATTTCTCCAAGCACACGCCTAGGTCTACAAAAGCATGGCTTCACTAGAATAAGATTGAGGTTTTGGAATGGCCCAGACAAGCCAAAGGTGCTGCAACTAAGTATTAATTTAAGGGTGTGTATAGTTATGCAACCATGTTAACTGAGGTTTTTTATTTTCTATTGTTTCCCTTTAAAGCTTTATGCTTGTTTCTCAATTGCATTGTACAGGTTAATAGTTTAGATTGAAGGTGGAAAAAGCTGTGAATTTATTTGTCTTTCTGTCATTTTTTACATCACAAAAACCTGACATTTGAGGAGGGGTGTGTAGACTTTTTGAAGGCACTGTATAGTATGTGTGTGTGTGTGTATGTGTGTGTGTGTGTGTGTATGTGTGTGTGTGCCTGTGTGTGTGCGTATTTGTGTCGATTGGGGTGGATATTTTCTTCTGTACACTTTCCTGCATGAATCCCTGTATATGCACCGCTGACTTTATGTGTTTGTGTGGGTACAGTGCGTATGTGGATAGCAAGTGTGTGTGTGTGTGTGTGTGTGTGTGTGTGTGTGTGTGTGTGTGTGTGTGTGTGTGTGTGTGTGTGTGTGTGTGTGTGTGTGTGTGTGTGTGTGTGTGTGTGTAAGCGCTCGAGAGATTCTTTGTGCTTCATGAAGTTCAGTGTCTGACTGTGATGTCCAACTGTGACCTCACTGTGTGGCCTGTGTTTGCTCATTACACACACGCACAGACTCACGCACATACGCACGAACTCACGCACATACGCACGCACAGACACGCACACACAAACTGCCTTCTTCAATATTTTAAAATTTCCAGTGGTCCATTGCTTGCCCCTCTGACATCCATTACACATACGTACACAGGCCCTTACTGTGCATACACAACCAGTGCAAACTCCCTTTAATAATTCACACTGGCTCTTTAACTCTTTAGCTTGTACATTCTCACATTTCAAGGCTGTCTTTCACACACTTACACACCTCTCTCTCGGCCCTTACACTCACTTACACAGCTCACACACCACCCTGATCAGATTCAGGAAAAATGTCCAAAAATACTAAAAATGCTTTGCTTGAAGATGATTATGTGAAATTGCCTGATTGCTTTATTGCTTCACCTTTCTAATGTGCTGGTGTGTGTGTGTGTGTGTGTGTGTGTGTGTGTGTGTGTGTGTGTGTGTGTGTGTGTGTGTGTGTGTGTGTGTGTGTGTGTGTGTGTGTGTGTGTGTGTGTGTGTGTGTGTGTGTGTGTGTGTGTGTGTGTGTTTGAGGGGGAGGAGCGCTGACAGGGGAGAACGAAAGACATACAAAGCGTGTGTATCCACAAATGTGTGGGTGATAGTTGGTGCACATGTAATAGCAAGCCAGGTACAGGTCTGGGGCAGGCCTGGGATGAGTTATGCCCGAGAGAGAGAGAGAGAGAGAGAGAGAGAGAGAGAGAGAGAGAGAGAGAGAGAGAGAGAGAGAGAGAGAGAGAGAGAGAGAGAGAGAGAGAGAGAGAGAGAGAGAGAGAGAGAGAGAAGGGGGGGGGCAGAGCAGCAGCAACAGGAGAGCAGGGAGGGTGAGGCTGATCAAATATTAAGAGGTACATGATCTCTGGGCAGGCTCCTCTTCAATAATGGAGCATCAGCCGCAGCACCTGTAAGCTGCAGAGCCTCTGATCACCCACCCACTACACTACACTACACCACCCACTTATCCAGCCTCTTCTCTTCTCTTCTCTTCTCTTTACTTCTCTTCTCTTCTCTTCTCTTCCCTTCTCTTCTCTTCTCTTCTCTTCTCTTCTCTTCTCTTCCCTTGTCTGCTCGTTACTTTTCCTCTCCACCCCTCTCTTCTCTTCTCTTCTCTTCTCTTCTCTTCTCTTCTCTTCTCTTCTCTTTACTTCTCTTCTCTTCTCTTCTCTTCTCTTCTCTTCTCTTCTCTTCTCTTCTCTTCTCTTCTCCGCTTCTCCTCTCTTCTCTTCTCACCGCAAGACAACTCTGGCTACAGCTGCACGCACCTCTGCTCTCACAAACAGGTGCATACAACATGCACGCATGCACTTACGCACTAACACACATACCAAGTCACTTCACCTCTACGGTATCTACCGATACTCTGATTTCAGCTGAGACTACTCTAGAAGAACTGTGTGTGAAAGAAACAATGAGATGAAGAGAGAGAGAGAAAGAGAGAGAGAGAAAGAGTGACAGACAGAAAGAAACAAAAGAGGGAGGCAAAATGAGACAGAAAACAAAGCGACAGACCAAGCACAGACAGCAGATAAGAAGATGTTGACTTGAGTGTTTGTAAGTGTCTTCATTATGCAACGTGTGTTCACAGTAAAGAGCCACTGCAAAGCCAGTTGCTTCCGAACTACTTCACCTCCCCTCTGTTCCTCTTCTCCCCCATTCCCCACCACCTTTCTGTCCTTCTCTCGCTCTCTCTCCATCTCTCCCACACTCATCCCTCTCCAGTTTCTCTTCAATCACAAAGATGCACACAAGCACACAAGCACAACGCATACAGGCAGACACACGCTCACCTCTCCAATCCTCATCCTTCTCCATCTCTTTCCTCCCTCTTTCCTCCCTCCCTCTCTCTCTCTCTCTCTCTCTCTCTCTCTCTCTCTCTCTCTCTCTCTCTCTCTCTCGTGATGACTATTCCCCTTTCTCTTATCCGTCTCTGCCTGTAAAAGAGGCCTGGTGGTACGGCTCGGCGTTGAATAATGAGCTCCGCTTGCGTTTGATCATTTCCAGTCGCATAATGAAAGGGGGTAAAAAACCTTATTCTCTCCCTTTCCCATTTCCTTAAGTCAAACAAGCCCCTCGGTGCCTCTTCTGTCTGCGACGGGGCTCTCATAATAAGGAACTCATGCCCCGGGCCTGCCAGGGGAATCGCACACGTGTGTGTGTGTGTGCGCACACGTGTGTGTGTGTGTGTGTGTGTGTGTGTGTGTGTGTGTGTGTGTGTGTGTGTGTGTGTGTGTGTGTGTGTGTGTGTGTGTGTGTGTGTGTGTGTGTGTGTCTGTGTGTGTGTGTCACGCTTCTCTCGTTCACAGGGGGGCCTTCGCACAGCACACACACTGCCGCTCAACAAACACACAGACTCTCTCACACACACACACCCTCTCTCTCTCTCTCTCTCTCTCTCACACACACACACACACACACACACACACACACACACACACACACACACACACACACACACACACACACACACACACTTATAAGGCCACACCAATTTAATTTGTTGGTTCTCGGATTTTTTCAGGAAAAAGTTGAAGCGAGAGGGCGAAAAAAAAAAAAAAAAAAAAAATGTGTGTGGTAATGCCACGGATGTAATAAGGGGACTGTTATGTTATACCACCTGTATATCAGCCTCACAGCCTCCAAAGGAAGGTGCAAGACAGGCAAACACCTGGACACGGAGAAGGACAGTGTAGAAGGGAATTAAGGCAGCCAAATAGACCAGGCACAAAATTAGCTCATAGGGCAATTATTATATTAATCTGGTTTGAATAAACTGAGATGATTCAACAGTCTGAAACCGCAGTCTTCATTGAACAAGACAGCAAATACAGCATTGTGACCATATCAATGGAATTACAAGCTATACAAGTACAACTTTAGAATGTTAGACCACTTACAACAGTGACCAACAAGCACAAGTCCCAAAATCAATAAAATAAAAGACCAAAAATAATGTAATCTCACTCTTCTTTGAGTACAGAATGTGCACAAAATACTACTAGTAACAGAAAAAGTTACAGTAATTAAATTTTAACAAAACAAACAGTCCAATCTGATTCAGATTCTTGACTTTTTCTTGGCACTTCAGGGCTCCAGACTAACTTTTTGCACTGGTTGCACTGGTGCGCCTACATTTTTTTTTAGGTGCACCAGCACAAAATGTATGTGCACCCAAATGTTCTCACCACCCCATACACACACGCACCTCAGCTTTAAAAAATAATAATTAAAATAATAACAATAGCAATAATAATAGCAACAACAACAATAATAATAATAATAATAATAATTATTATTATTATTATTATATTATTGTTGCTATATTTTAAAAGACCTGGAGCATTTCATGTGCTATAGACTAGTCTTCCAAATGTGCTCTTTATAAAAGACATGACAGTAGGCTACCTAACTAACACATCTTGACTTAAGCAGTTTGGCTGGTAGAAAAGACCACATTAGTAGCCTTTTAGGCAGTATGTGTTTGACTAGTAAGATCAACATAGCAGCCTTTTCTGCAATAAGGCTATGCACACGGCACAAGTAGAGTTACAATATGAAGATAGATGGATGGATGGATGGATGGATGGATGGATTTTTTTAACAAACCCTGCTAAAAATGTCATAATTTTTAAAATCATTAGGCACAAATAGCCTAGCCTATGTTTACAGTGGAATCTGAGGTGAATTGGGTTTTGTCTATTTCCCCGTTTTTGAGCGCTCTCCCTCTGCATAATGAGTGTGGTTTCTTAGCAAGCGCTACGAACAGACACGACAGCACTAGTGCGCTCGCTCGCTCAGTCTCTCTCTCTCTCCCGCTCGTGCTGTCTCGAGTGCATGAACGATGCCTTGCCCTAGTCGCTCTCTAAAAACTCTCACAGAAGTCCCGACAGACTAGCGCGTCACCTGTTGTTTGGCCAGCTCTGCACCCGTCTGCGTTTTTGTGTGGCAATGTTTTAATATCCGCTCAAGCCATTTAGTTTTTCCCCGTGATTGTGACACTCTCGTGTTTAAAATATCCTCAAGTCATTTTGCTGTTTTTACCGTGATTGTAACTCTCTCGACCGTTGCAAAACTCGAATGGTTGAGACAACAAAACTCGCTGGCACATGTGAACTCGGATAGTTGAGCGAAGTCGAACATTCTATTCTGAAACGTCGGGCTGCCTGTGAACGAGGAAGGGGGAGAAATTAAGCTACGGGTAACCAGGGGGGTTGCTTCCTCCAAGCGGGACCATAGTTGTTGTTTTACTTTTTTTAAACTGCTATCCCACTCCACTAATTCCACTAAGACTCTTAGTAAGAGCCATACTGTGTTTCACCGCTGCTACTACCCACAGGGGCTTCAACTTGCCATTGCATGTTTGTCTGTAAAACCATTTGAATGTAACGCGTTTCCTGATTCGCTAGTCGTAATCGGCTTGTTGAAAGGAGTGGTTTTATTGGTTCTCTACGTCACATGACCTCCAACTACTAAAGAGACACCTCTCCGTTCATGAAAACATGCAGTCTTCGGGTTTTTTTAAGCGATTTCATTTTTTGGGGTATTGAAACCGTTTTTTTTTTTTTTTTTTCATTTTGATACAAAATACAAGCGGCGAATCCGAGAACCAACAAATTAAATTGGTGTGGCCTAAACACCCACAAACACCCACACAACACATACGCCTGAGTGAGCATACACACACACAACACACACACACACACACACACACACACACACTACAAACTCCTCGTACTGACTGCTTGCTTAAAGAGGCAAAGCAGCAGCATTTTTCACTTACACTGGAGAGATTGCGATCGCGGAGGTTGGTGGTAATAGTGGTGATGTGTGTGCAGGTGTGTGTAATATCTGTGCACAACTTGGTAGACGGTGAATGAAACAAAGACATACCGTGTGGGTTCCTGACAGGTTCACAATCTCTGCTGACCCACAAACACACACACACACACACACACACACACACACACACACACACACACACACACACACACACACACACACACACACACACACACACACACACACACATTGCTTCGTCTGTGGAAACGTACTCCAGCAGACTCTAACCTCATCCTGACACAATTAGGCAACCGTGTTAGTTTTGCACTAACCACACAAGCAGGAGAAAGAGAGCGACGCTTTGCTCTGCGGTGAACTAATAAGTACAAGCACAGACAAAACACCTCCTAACACACCTTCTGTTCAAAGTGTGTCAACATTAAAAAATATCACTTAAAAACTTAATTGTTGATAAAATTCCCCTTTTGCTGTTACGAAATATAACACAAAGCAAATAACACAAAAATGGGGACATCTGTGTGTATGTATATAAAATCCAAGAAATAAATGCAAAACCAAACTGATTGGTAATGGAAGAAATACTTTGTACAGATTTTCTATACATTATTTTATGTTTTAGAACATTTTGTATTTATTTTTTTTGGCCCTGTCGTGACCAACCAGTAGGGCATTCGGCTGCCATGGGGCCAACCCGGGTTCAATTCCAGTTCTCCCCGTCTCTCTCCCCATTCGCTTCCTGTCCACCTCTCATACTGTCTTGTCAATCAAGTCGAAAAAAGACCCAAAAAAAACATTCTGTATTTTTAAAAAGTACTTCAAGACATGTTTAATATTTTAGTGAACACAAAGTCTAATGTTACATAGTGCTGTTTTAAAGATTTTTTTCAAAGGGTGTAGAGTGTTGCTGACAGTGCGAAAGCAGATGTGTGACATAAAGGGGGACTGAAAGCTCAACTAGAGAATCACACCCTTCTATTTAGCCCACACACACACGCCATATGTAAGATCGGAAACTTCAGCTTTCCGCCTTCCGAGTCGTCACACAGCTCATCCTACAACTTCAGTAGAATTATGCTGCGGCGTTTTTCCCATCCAACTTGCAACGACAACAAACTTTATCCCGTTTGCATATATGTGTTAAGCAGAATGTTCAACTTGTGTTTTTTCGCTGTGTTGCACTTTCGCTTCTGAAATGTGGCATCGGTCACACAAGACAAGAGGAGGTAAATGGCGATACACTCGCCTCTTCAGGTGGAAATGACTATGTGTTGTCATTAAGATCGGAATGTGCGTTTGTGACTGCGCTTGTGCCTGTCGTTGCGCACTTCAATCCCTCGTCAGCAGGTACGGGTGATGGTAGCGTGGGTTATCAGAAGCTCAAACCTCATCATGGCTGATCAGGCTGATTAATTAGGCCAACTGTTTGTCGTTGCGCTCCCTGCCACCGCCACCAGGCAACGCAAGGCAATCACGTAGCCCTTCAGAACATTGGCCCTAATTGCGCTCACCAAACATACATCATGCTTTCTCTGTATGCGTACATTCCCACCTACTTAGGCAAGATCGCTGCACTCTGCAATCATCTCGGCACTGTTTTCACTACAGCTCAATCAACACTCAAACTTCAGCCCCGTTTCACAGGGGTCTTGAAGTACTCTCAACTTCTTAATCAATCTCGGATGGGATGATAACCCACCTACTTCAGGATGAATTGTATACATATTTCAAGATGCAGCTGTGTTTCTTGTTGGGTTTAACATCCTATATTCCTTGTTGGGTTTAACAACTGACATTACTAACACCCTAAAAAGCCCTAATATTTTCTGTAAACCAGCTGAATGTGTGAGCGTCTGTCTGTATGCTTATGAGTATGTGTGCATGTCCGTGCGTGCCCGTGCACGTGTGAATGTCTACACGTGTGCGTGCGTGCATGCTTGCATGTGTGTACATGCATATTTGTGTGCGTGTGTGTGTAGTATGTGTTGTGTGTAAACATCTCAGTCTCCTTGAGTGAAGAGCGAAGACCTTCAGTGTCAGAGAGCCTCTCCCTGGAGGTCAGCCTGGTGACTGGTCAGCCTCTCCGGTGGCTGGACCAGGCGTGGTGTGGTGCGGTGTGGTGTGGTGCGGATCCCAGCCTGCCTGCCTGCCTGCCTGCCTGCCTTCATGACACACTCTTGAGGACGATGAGGATTGACGTGAGGATGACAGCAAGACTTCACTTCTCCTACTCAGACCCCCACTCGCTCGCTCTCGTCAAGGACAAAGGGTCCTTGGACATAGCCACCGCCTTTCGCTTGGACTCGCTGGAAGAGCATTGGTGCAAGCAAACCGGACAAGTGTTTCTTCTCACACTGCATAAAAACAACAGCAGCAACCAACATCTGCAATGTGTGTGTGTGTGAGTGTGAGTGTGAGTGTGTGTGTGTGTGTGTGTGTGTGTGTGTGTGTGTGTGTGTGTGTGTGTGTGTGTGTGTGTGTGTGTGTGTGTGTGTGTGTGTGTGTGTGTGAGAGAGAGAGAGAGAGAGAGAGAGAGAGAGAGCAAAAACAAGTGCTTTTAAAAGCACAAAGTGCAAAAAAACAAACTGTTGTACCTGAGACTGATTTTAATAGGCCCACCATGATTTTATGGAATTTAATATTTTACAAATGGAATGCTTTAATCCTGGGTTGAGTGCAGTTTATCTCCCTTATGCTCACGTATGCCGTATATCTGTAAGAATGACATGTATTTTCCACAGATTTAATCTTCTCTCTAATTAGTCCTGGCAACCTAACAATAAAGTCTGGCTAGACTGCAACATGATCACGCACTAAAACATTATTCAGTTTACAAAGAGTCGATCGGACAGTAGCTCCTTGAAAATGTAAAAGAAGAAGTCTGATTCATCTGCAGACTCTTCCCACTGACTCAGGTAACACTGAATCCCCAGATCTGGATTACAACTAAAAAAAAACTTTCTCCTTTATGATGAAAAAAATGCTTCGGTCTCAATTCTGTTTGTCTGGTCTGATGCTTAAGTATTTTAGATGCCGAGAACATATTTAATTTCAGTCTTAATTGTGCATTCTGTAAGTGAAACCATTAATCCACGTTTTTGTGCATGTAAACATGCGCTGCCTTGAAGACACTCATTACATTTGCAACTGAGGGCTACCGGCGCATTTTTCATAAATACCTGGCACAGGGACACAAATACTAATACATTTAGTAATGCACGCCTGCAGGTAAGACTTGTATTGAATACAGAACACAAAAGATTGTTTATAGCTGCTTAGAGAAAATAGCAGGGAGAAGTATGAACAGAGTACAGGATAGGAAATGAGAGACGGCTACAGCAAAGGAGTAGAGGAGAAAGAGGAAAGAGATCGTGTACAGGAGCAGGGGAAAAAGGAGGAGAGGAGAGGAGAGGAGCGTGAAGGAGAGGAGAGGAGAGGAGAAGAGAGGAGAGGAGCGTGGAGGAAAAGAGTGCAGAGAAAAGTAAATGTGAGAAGAAGGCAAGAAAACTACAGCAGGGGGAGAAAAAAGGTAGAGAAGAGAAGGGTGTAGAAAAGCAGAAGAGAGAAAAGTATGGAAGCAGAGAAAATGAGAGCTGAGAGGAGAAAAAAGAGCATAGCGGAGGAGAGGAGAGGAGAGGAGAGGAGAGGAGAGGAGAGGAGAGGAGAGGAGAAGAGAGGAGAGGAGAGAGCTAGACTGCTGTATAGGCTACTTGTGTCTAGGGCAGCACTGAGAAACAGATGGTGAAACCACAGGAAGAGAGAGGCTTCTTCTGTTCCCCTCCATGCCTCACTCTGATAAGGAAACTCTCTCTCTCTCTCTCTCTCTCTCTCTCTCTCTCTCTCTCTCTCTCTCTCTCTCTCTCTCTCTCTCTCCACCAATCTCTCCCCTCTCTGTCTTCCTGCACATGGTTTGCACACAAGCCGAAAAATATTGAAATTCTAACAGAAACACTGATGCATATCACAATGGATTATTTTAGAAATAAATGCCATTTTCCCCCCACTAAACAGCCAGCAGCTAATCTCCCTCATTGTTAGAATGTAAATGACTGTGTGTGTGTGTGTGTGTGTGTGTGTGTGTGTGTGTGTGTGTGTGTGTGTGTGTGTGTGTGTGTGTGTGTGTGTGTGTGTGTGTGTGTGTGTGTGCGTGCGTGCGTGTGTGCGTGCGTGCGTGCGTGCGTGTGTACATGTGCATGTATGTGTGCATTTGTGTGCCTGTGTGTGTTGTTTCTGCATTGGTGTGCGTGCGTACGCGCGCTCATGTCTGTTCATAGTGTGTGTGTGTGTGCCTGCCTTGTGTGTAAGCAAGCGTATACTCTATGCATGAGCGTTAGTGTGTGTATGTCTGTGAGTGTAATATATGTTTGAGAAGGAGAGAGCGGCATATGCACAACTACGTATATGCCTGCAGGCCTGTGCATTTCCCCAGTCGCTACAAGAGCATGCACTGCACTGTATGTCTGCATGTACTGTGTGGTATGTAGGTTGAGAGGACAGCAGCAATCTGAACAGTATTGTGTATGAACTCTCGTCTTTTCTCGTCCTACCCATCTGTATACAAGTCTACATCTCTAGCAGAGAGGGGAAAGAGACAAAAGACAGCCAGCTTTTCCACTTGTCAAGTTGTACCGTGCAAATCCATAAAGCCGCATTTCCACCTGTCTAAGAAATTGGAAAAATCTAAGTCGGCGTCTGTGCCCTGTCTGTGAAAGGAAACATTTGTCTTTTTAGGTTTTAGACTTTTTGTGATTTTTGTTGGCTTTAACATAATTTTTTTGCATCAGCCTTGTGAGCACCTCACTCCTTTTCCACCTGTCTAAGAAGAAAGGGTCATTAAAAGCGTGTGAAAAAGAGAAATGGGCAGACACGATAAATAAATATTTGATGGTTTCCTCATTGGTGGGGATGGGGGGTTTGAGAGAGGGACTTTCCGATTGTCCCCCCTGATGCGAGGAGCGCTGGTTTGTTGACGATGTGGAACAGAAAGACGGGTCCCGGCTGGAACTTTTCCGCCCCCGTCTCTGGATCTCTGGATCAGGTATCCGATGTTTATCCGTTCTCGCTGCGCTGGCATTCCGCGATGACACGCGATCCCTTTTAAGGGGCTGCCAGTCAAGTGCACAGGGGCCATCTTTACACCCCCAAAGGCTGGATGGACCAAGCACCCCCCCTCCCAACACACACACACACACACACACGCACACACACACACACACACACACACACACACACACACACACACACACACACACACACACACACACACACACACACACACACACACTCCTCTCCTACCCCCCCCACCACCACCACATCCCAAAGAGATGCTGTGGCATAAATGGCTGGAAATGTACCCCCCCAACCACATGCACACACACACACTTAACCTCCCTCTAATCTCTCCCCCTTCTCTCCCCCAACAATCCCACAGTCTGCTGGCGTCCGGCCAGAGACATTGGTTTGACCCCGGACATTTGGTTTCTGCCGCATAATCACCCATCTCGGATACGTTATTCCCAATCAACTTTTTTTCATCCCTCCCATCTTCTGAAAAGAGCAAACGGTAAAACGACTCCCTGCCTGGAGTGTTCGAGCTACTGTGAGAAAAAAAGAAAAGAAAAAAAAAAGCTGTGAACAGAGGCACATTAGGAAGCAGCAGGCAGTGTGACAAGTCTCTCTCTCTCTCTCTCTCTCTCTCTCTCTCTCTCTCTCTCTCTCTCTCTCTCTCTCTCTCTCTCTCTCTCTCTCTCTCTCTCTCTCTCTCTCTCTCTCTCTCTCTCTCCCTTCCTCCCATTTCTCTCTCCTCTTACTCCCTTTCTCCTTGCCTACAGTATCTCTGTTTCTCTGTGTCTGTGTGCCTATTCATACAAACATGCACTGTGCGTGCGTGCGTGCGTGCGCGGATGCGTGCGTGCGTGCGTGCGTGCGTGCGTGCGTGCGCGGATGCGTGCGTGCATGCCTGCGTGCATGTGTGTGTGCGTGCATGTACACAATGTCCTGTCTGTCTAAGTGTCTGGGAGGAAGCTGAGTCTTGATGAAGCTATCCTTAGCTGTCACACACAATGAGGTCGCCACTAGAATGCACACCAGGGGTGCACGGTGGCACCAGGGTCACACTCTCCTGTGGAGAAAAAATATGCAGATGGAAGTTGATGTATGAAATTAACCTTTGGTATCTTAACTCCTGTCTGAGCCTCCGCAACCCCACTCCACTCCCACCATGCCCGCACACACACACGCACACTCACACTCACACTCACACACACACACACACACACACACACACACACACACACGCACACGCGCACGCACGCACGCACGCACGCACACGCACACACACACACACACACACACACACACACACACACACACACGCATAACACACACACACACTCTCCGACACACACAGACACACACACACACATGTGGCATACAAATGACCAGGCGCCGGCTCTTGCATATTGATTACCTAGACCGAGGGAATTGTTTCCATTTTACTCCCATATTCATCTGCGGGGCGACTACTCTAAATAGGAAATGTCAAGGAAATATGGTATTAGAAAGGTGAGCTCATTTCTCTTCCACAAAGCTCAGTAGGCTCACAAACCAGCCATTGTTTCAATGTGTGTGTGGGGAGCATAACAGAAGAGCATTTGTGAAAAAGTAAAACAGAAAAGAACATAAGAAACGAACAGGAAAAGAAAGAAAGAAAGAAAGAAAGAAAGAAAGAAAGAAAGAAAAAAAAGAAAGAAAAAAAGAAAAACCATCTTTGTACAAACAGTACTGTGGAGAATTACTAGGTGTTTGTTTCCCCTGGTCACTGTGTTCCGCAGCGCTCCTGTTGTGGTGTGGTGTGTCCCTGACCTTTCTGGAATCTTCCGTCTCTCAGATTCCCCCTGAGGCAGACGGAGACAAACTGTAATAAAATCATACCTGCGAAACCCCAGACCTGCGAGAGACATAAACGCATCAACGGGTGACAATGGCGCCAATGATGCTTGCCAATCAAATCCCCCCATGACTTTCCACAGGACAAAAAAGAAAAGTTTTTAAGAACAAGAAGCGTGACCAGGGGCCACAGAAGTAGAAGAAAAAAAAAATCAGAGAAGAGGACAACAAAGTAGGAAGAATAAAAAAGGAAAAACATAAAAAGGAAAACTGCTAGAGAAAGGGAGGACACCCGCAAGATATGGAGGGAAAGAATACAGTAGAAAAGTTGAGAGAATTTTAAGGACAGAAGGGAACGAGTTCAAATGATGAATGGGGAATGGAGAGAAGAGGAGGGAGAGAGGAAGAACTGCATCACGATGAAATGTGAAAAAGTGAGTGCGTCAGTGAGTGAATGACTGCGTGACTGAATGCCAACGACTGCATTGAGTGAGTGTGTATCAGAGTTGTCCCACTCCCTCCACCAAACGAACCCCCCAAAACAGACTGTCCTACCAACCACGCACTGCATCACGACACAAGTGTATGACTCATAGTCTATCTATAAATACACACTATACACCTTCTAGGTACTACATCAACAGAAAAAATCTAAACAGGAAAATGACAAAACAGGGCTTTTTTTAGACTGACCCCCAGTTTTGACATTATTTTCTGTTTCCTGGAACCTTAGAAATTATTGGTTTACTGTAACCAGATTGGAATGTTGTGGTGGCCTTTACTGTACTTACATTGACTCACAAATTCCGAATTTACAAATCAATGACGATAATTCTTCAAACCTTGTTTCGGGTTTATGCTCTTGGGTTGAAAAGAAAAAGCTAAATCTCAAAGTTAAACACAAAGCCATGTCTACTGTACAGTGTACATAGCCACACCATACCACAGAGAAAACGGAATTTAGACTCAATTTCCCAGAATTCCCATTGTGCTGCTCTGCATTGCAGAACATGCACATCAGGGGTGCCGGCTGTAGTTCCTATTTATAGCCCTTTGATGCGGCATGCGTGACTCTCCCACACCCCTGCTACTCGCAGCCCCGGCCGTGAGAAAACACACAGACGTGGCTTACTGTACCGGGAGGAGGTGACGGAGTGACCACACACCTCACGCCACCACACATGGCGCCACACAAACAGCAAACAAAGGACTGAGCGAGTGCACAGGTGAGGAAAGGTGCACAGTTATATTTGGTGCACAGACTGCATACGTCATACTTAAGCAGGGCTGTGTTTTTTTTAGGAAATACAGAAAATCTTGGTATTTGTCTTTGTCTGGTCTAGTTCAGATTAGTCTCCTCTGTTGGCTGCTTCATGGACCAAGAGCACACATTGAGCACACACTAAGTGACCCTTAACCAACTCCAAACCCATTACAGCACCATTCCACCAGCATTTGGCCGGTGGTGTTAATTTAGAGCCCTGTATATATGTATAAATACTGAAATATTGGGGAATCATGTCAGGACAACATTGCTGTATAAACCTAATGACTACTATTAACACCTCTCTAACGTTCTTTTCAGAGAGACAACACACACAGACTCCCTGCAGCAAATAAAACACAAATACTCCAGGAGTGTGTCTGTCTGTTCATCAATCAGTCCATTTTTCTGTCTGTGTGTACATTTAGCCATCTGACACAGTGAGTTCCTGGTACGAAAACACACAAGCACATACACTGAAGATATTGAATGAGCCTGTCTATCCATCCCGTCTATCCATCCCTCCATCCGTCTATCTGTCTGTCTGTCAGTCTATCCACCCGTTGCGCTGAGGTGCTGAGTCTTGGCTGTGCCTTGCCTGTGCTGTGAACGAGCTTCACACGTCGGAGTGTTGTTTACCAGCGTCTTGTCTCCTTGAGGCTGTCGTATCCTCCTGCGGGCCGAGCAGAGCAAGGTAGCGGTGCCTATTTACAGTAAGGCCCTATTGATAGCAGCCAGCCCTGCGCTGTTTATTTCAATTAGGACGCAGGAAATAGGGAATCACGTGGAAATCAATGACAACTCTCCACAGGATTCAGCCAATGATAGCCGCGTTTTTTTCCTTTTTCTTCTACTTCTTTTTTTTTCTGTGGGTCCTATTGTTCGCCAGCACCGAGCGATTCAGACGGCCTCGCTAAGCAGAGCAGACACAAAGAAGATGGAAATATGAGTGTAGCGCCATTAAGAAAACAATAGACGGGGAGGGAGGGAGGGAGGGAGAGAGGGATGGAGAGAAGGATGGAGGGAAGTGGAGGGATGGAGGATGAGGGTTCTCCTCTGCTGGGGAGTGAAACCACAGCTACCTTATCTTCAGGCTGCTGCGTATTTACTCCACGTGTTCAGGGCTGTGCTGGGGGAGAAATAGGGCCCGGGCACTTTTGCAGTGTTAGCGGTGCAGAACTGACTCACCAGTGGGCCCCGCACCCTGGTGGGCCCTTTTTTTCAGAAATGTAAAAAAAAAATAATAATAATAATAATAATTCTGAAAATAGGGGCCCACTGGGAAATACCTGCTATGCCAGATGGCCAGTCCAGCCCTGCA
>NC_085860.1:9426029-9431029 GCF_034702125.1 Engraulis encrasicolus
ACACACACACGACACACATACACATACACACACGACACAAACAAACACACACACAACACACACGATTTGCCGTGAGGACGGAGTCATGCTGAGCCGTCCCTCAACGTGACGTGGGGGCCGACACCAAACGATAAACAAGGCGCAGCCTGCTGATGGTTCACGCATGTTTAAAAAACATATGACAAATATTTATAAAAACACAACAGCCGCCAGCCGCCAACCATTTGCAGCAGCAGCATCAGCAGCAGCAGCCTCCTCTCGTCTCGTCTCGTCTTCTGCACATGCTGGCAGGCTGTTAGCTTCGGCTGGTGTCACACGTTGAGAGTGATTAGCTCACAGCACAAGCATAGTGTGAATAGCAGGGGGTACTGGGAAGGGGGTATAACGCCCCCCAAATGTGTGCTGCAGAACTCACAGACATTTTTACCTCCATTTTTAACACCTCATTGTCCACTGGTTGGGTCCCAGCCTGTTTCAAAGCCGCCACAGTAGTTCCCCTTCCCAAACAGTCCCACATCACAGGTCTCAATGACTACAGGCCTGTTGCTCTCACCCCTATTCCTGCTAAATGCATGGAGAGACTGGTCATGAAACATATTAAAGCGGCCACTACACCATCACAAGACCCCTTTCAGTTCGCATACAGGGAAAACCGCTCCACAGAGGACGCCATCGCCATTGTGCTTCACACACTCCTGGAACATCTGGAGCAAAAGAACACCTATGCACGTCTCCTCTTTGTGGACTACAGCTCGGCCTTCAATACCATCCGGCCTTACAGTCTTCGTTCCAAAATACACCAGCTGGGACTAAACACCACCTTGTGCAACTGGATTGTGGATTTTCTGACTGATCGCACACAGAGGGTCAGAGTAGGTGATCACATGTCATCCACTATTACCATCAACACCGGCGCGCCCCAAGGATGTGTTCTAAGCCCTCTGCTCTACACCCTGTTCACCCATGACTGCTCTGCCTCTTTCCCCTCCAACCTCATAGTCAAGTTCGCTGACGACACCACCGTTCTTGGACTGATAACAAACAACGATGAGACGGACTACAGGAAGGAGGTACAACATCTGGCATCATGGTGTGACAACAATAACCTGGCCCTAAACACCAAAAAGACCAAGGAAATTATTGTAGACTTTCGGAGGAACAAGACCCCTCACAGACCCCTCTCCATCGGCTCAGAGGTGGTGGAGAGGGTCAACAGCTTTAAATTCCTGGGGGTGACTGTGGCTGATGATCTGTCCTGGGGTACACAGATAGCCTCAGCCGTGGGTAAGGCCCAGCAAAGACTTTACTTCTTGAGGAAGTTAAGAGGCTATCACATCCCCAGACCGCTGCTGGTGAACTTTTATAACTGTGCGATCAGCAGCGTTCTGATGTATGGGTCTTTGGTGTGGTACTCTGGCTCCACAAAAGCAGACCAGCAGGCACTCCAGCGTGTGGTAAAAACAGCACAGAGAATCACTGGGACACCTCTCCCAGAGATAGGAACAATCTACACCACACGCTGTCTACGAAGAGTGCAAAACATCTTGCAAGACTGTCACCACCCTGCTTACCACCTGTTCCAACTGCTTCCCTCAGGCAGAAGATACAGGTCATTACAGGCACGAACTACAAGACTTTATAATAGCCTGTACCCTGAAGCCATTAGACTGCTTAATTCTAGTGCTCTTACATAGGTCTCTGGACTGGTGTTCTGTGTTTTTTTTTTCCTTTTAAGGGATGGCACTTAGGCCTACTGTAACATCCTATTGATTTTGTGTATTCATACATGTGTGCATACGTGTGTGTGTGTGTGTGTGTGTGTGTGTGTGTGTGTATGTGTGTGTGTGTGTGTGTGTGTGTGTGTGTGTGTGTGTGTGTGTGTGTGTGTGTGTGTGTGTGTGTGTGTGTGTGTGTGTGTGTGTGTGTGTTGTGTGCACCTTAAAAATATCAACAGCACTGGGTTATTAACTTTGAATTGTGGGAAGAGGATCACATTTTTTTTATTTATTTTACTGTTTTTTGATTTACTTGATTAATTTGTTAATACTCATATTATTACTATTATTTACTTTAATTTATTATACTTCATGATATACTTCATGAATTTAGACTTTATTTGACTACTTCTTTTTGGTTACTTCTATAGGCCTACTTCAAACTACGCAGTGTTGTTGCTCCACCCACAATTTCGTTGACTTCATTGACAATGACAATAAACTTCTTGAATTGAAAATCAATGCCTAGGAACCCCCCCCCCCACACACACACACACACACAACACACACACCACATTTCCATCAGTACCATTAATACGAAGAGTACGATCAGTTTCTGATGTACTAAGTACTACATACAGTAGTACATTATGCAACCTACATACAGTACACCACACGTTGGTCTGGGTGGTCTGTGGGAGGCGACAAGTGCATCTGGCCTCTGGATGGGAGAGCTGAGGGGAGACGAGGGGAGAGAAGGCTGGATATCTGGAGCACTAGACAGGGGGGGGGGGTTATGTGTAGAGAGGAAGCTAGAGCATTAGAGAGGGGAGATGAGGTTGAATATCTGGGGCACTGGAGAGGGGAGAGGAGGGGAGAGGGGAGCTAGGTGTCTGGGGCACTGGAGATGAGGGGAGAGGGGAGATGGGTGTCTGGGGAGGGGAGAGGAGGGGAGAGGGGAGCTACTTGTAGGCGTCTGGGGCACTGGAGAAGGGAGGGGAGAGGAGGGGAGAGGAGGGGAGAGGAGGGGAGAGGAGATGAGAGGAGAGGAGAGGAGAGGAGGGGAGAGGAGGGGAGAGGAGAGGAGAGGAGGGGAGAGGAGAGCTACTTGTAGGCGTCTGGGGCACTGAAGAGGGGAGGGGAGAGTGGAGCTAGGTGTCTGGGGAGCCGAGAGGGGAGCTACGTGTCTGAGGCACTGAAGAGGGGAGGGGAGAGGAGGGGAGAGGAGGGGAGAGGAGGGGAGAGGAGAGAAGAGGAGAGGAGAGGAGGGGAGAGGAGGGGAGAGGGAGCTACACTACATATACTGTAGCCGTCTATGGGAGCTCTGTAGAGCGGAGAGGAGGCTATGTGCCTAGATCACCAGAGAGGGGAGATGAGGGGAGTAGAGAGTAGGCTTGGTGGCTGACACAGATTTAGGAAAGGGGAAAGGGAGCGAGGTGTCTGGGTGAGCTCTGTAGAAGGGAGAGGAGGAGGCGAGGTGTCTAGGGGGCCGGTGCTGATTCTCCTCTAATGAACTGGGCCTAGGCCTCATTATAAAGCCCAGTGAGTGTCAGCTCCTCTAAGCCCCTCTAAAGAGCCAGTCCTGCTACACTGCCCCCTGTGTGCCAGCCTGTGCCTGTGCAACAGTGCAGAAATGCACCTGTGTGTGTGTGTGTGTGTGTGTGTGTGTGTGTGTGTGTTTGTGTGTGCATGCGTGTGTGTGTGTGTGTGTGTGTGTGTGTGTGTGTGTGTGTGTGTGTGTGTGTGTGTGTGTGTGTCTGTTTGTGTGTGCATGCGTGTGCGCGTGCGTACATCTGTCTGTCTGTCTGTAATTGTGCACACTAATAAGTGTGTAAGTGTGCGCACTAATGTGCGTGCATGTATAGGTGCACTGCACATGCAGCTGTTGTGTGAATTTGTTTGTGCGTGTGTATGCCTGCATGCATGTCTATGCATCTCTGCTTGATGACCTTGATTTCCACACACCAGGGGAGAGCTGCACTCCAGCAGCACCGCCACAAACTCCCATGGTCACCCCAGGCGTGCGGACCCCCCTCTGCATCCCTCCGCCAGAGTCCCCATTCACCTCGCTCAGGTAAGGCACACAGTACACTGCCACCAAGCATAGAAGGGGAAAAACACATGACGCACACAGATGGCAAATGGACTGCATTTAGATAGTGCCTTTCCACTCCTTCGAGCACTCAAAGTGCTTTAGACTCACATTCACACATCGGTGGCAGTGACTTCCACGCAGGGTATGGCACCCTGCCACCAGGAGCAACTTGGGGTTAAGTATCTTGCTCAAGGACACATCGATGGGGTCAGGCAGAGCGGGGCCTAAAACCTGCAACCTTCTGGTTGCCTCTACCACCTGGGCCAACATCGCCCCATACACACTCACAGAGGAGGACAAGATGAACAGACAGAGAAGGAAGTGTGTCTCGAGAGAGAACGAGCAGGATAAGCAAAAGAGTGTGTTGAACCAACATATGGATGACTCAAATGGAGAGAGGTGAGTGACGAGAGAGAGAAAAAAGAGAGGGATTAAAATACACAACAGGAAAGAACAGGAACACAGCAGGGAGAGGAGGATAAGGAGGTGAGGGAGGAGGAGGGTATGTAAAAGAGGAACTGGAGATGAGAGCAGAAAAAAGAAGGAGGATGCTGATGTGGGATTTGCAGACGTAACCTAAAGTTATATCTAGGGGATAGCTGTGGGGCCTGGACAGTGGTGATCATGGGGGCCAGATGCGGCCCTACAATTTGCACCCTGGGCAACGGCCCCTCGGACTCTGCATCCTTTCCCCCCCCCCAGCAAAAAGTAAGGCGAAAAACGCTTATAATAACTGACAAAAACGCTAATAGTAATGTCAATATTACAGCACTGTGGAGTGTGGAAATAACAATTTTACACATTTTTAACATGTTAATAGCAATTTTCACGATGCCATTTTGGGGCGGGGTTTTGCGATGGTTTTGCGGTGGTGCCCGGTCAGCCCGCCCTTAGGACCGCCCCTGATGGCGGCCTAATTATTGATGGATTGGAGGAGATCAGTGGGTAGGGCTGCTAGCTACCAATTGGGGAAGGTAAGAAGATCTGCTCAGTGATATTGGCGACCCAACGTCTAAGACCATGGGAATCTGGCAGCTATACTGGGCATCTCATTTGGTGAAGTCATGGGGCGCTGGCTGTGATGGGGGAATATCTGACCAAAGGCCATGACGAAAGGGCAGGGATGCTTGTCAGTGATGCTGGGTACCCATGGAGGACGACATGGTGCCTGGGTAGTGGTGGTGCAACAG
>NC_085860.1:9448529-9456029 GCF_034702125.1 Engraulis encrasicolus
GGGGGGGGTTTGAAATTCGCAGACACTCCAAAGTGACAGTTGAGCAATATTGCTGCGTAGAGGGGGAACAACGCACACACCGAAAAAAAAATGTTTTCATTCACTTTCACAGTTAGAAAAAAAAATAATGTAAAAACAAAAATGAGTTTTGGAGTAGGAAGGAAGAAATATGCGGCTGATTGAGAAAACAGGACTTTGCAGACTACTGTACAAAGAGGTGAGTCTTTACTGTAAATACTCCTCAGCCCAGCGGCAGCCAAGGTAGGGATGCACTATACCACTTTTTATGAAAACCGATACCAGTACGAGTACATTCATTTCTGTACTTGCCGATACCGAGTATCCAGACCGATACGTCTAGCCCCAGCATACAATGAAAATAAATACATAGCCTTATTTTTTCCACCTGTGATTTGTTTAATTGTCCAGGGCAAAGGTATAGAAAGAGCAGTACATAGACATATTAAACGCACGCCACGTACGCACGCACACACACAAACATAATGTACTGTATATCCGCTCATACCTACACTCACTCACATATAGAATCATGCACAAACACACATACACACACACACACACACACAGACACACAGACACACACACACACACACACACACAGACACACACACACACACACACACACACACACACACACACACACACACACACACACACACACACACACACACACACACACACACACACACACACAGCAAAGGAGCATAAACCCCATTCAGAATTGCATAGTTACACCTCCAACCATGGGCAACATAACTTCCCACAATTACATTTGGTAATGCTATAAAACAAAACAAAACGAAGCCTTTTAAAAGTCAACAGGGATTTCAAAATACACCCTTGCTTCCTGCACCTTATGCACAGAAACACACACACACACACACACACACACACACACACACACACACACACACACACACACACACACACACACACACACACACACACACACACACACACACACACACACTCACGAACACATGCATGTCCGCACACGTATACGCACACACACAGTGTGGCAGCAGTCCAGGGCAAAGCCATCTAGAGAGTAGTCATGCCGTCCATATGAGGAGAAAACCAAGACAGTGCACCCACAGGAGCATCCCAGATAGTGCAAAATCATCTGCAGCCTCCTCACTCCTCCCTCCCACTCCTCACGCTCACTCTTTCATCTTCTCACTCCCTCTTTCTTGCTCTCTTTCTCCCTTGCTCATTTTCCAATCACTCCCTGCACCTCATTGTCGCTCCTTTCCTCATCCTTTCCTTTGCTTCCTTTTCCCTTTCTTTCTTTCTTTCTTTCTTTCTTTCTTTCTTTCTTTCTCACTCTCTGCCTCTCCCTCTCCTATTATCTCCCTCTCACTCCTTCTCTCTTTTCAGGTCCGTTCTTCTCCCTCCTCTCCTTTTTACTTTTCTTTTCTTTCTTTCTTTCTTTCTTTCTTTCTTTCTTTCTTTCTTTCTTTCTTTCTTTCTTTCTTTCTTTCTTTCTTTCTTTCTTTCTTTCTTTCTTTCTTTCTTTCTTTCTTTATGTCTTTCTTTCTTTATGTCTTTATTTCTTTGTCTTTATGTCAATGTCTTTCTCAATCTTCTTATCTCCCTCTCCCTCCTTCTCTCTCTTTAGGACCGTTCGCCTCCCTCTTCTCTTCTCTTCTCTTCTCTTCTCTTCTCTTCTCTTCTCTTCTCTTCTCTTCTCTTCTCTTCTCTTCTCTTCTCTT
The DNA here is from genome assembly GCF_034702125.1 of Engraulis encrasicolus. Taxonomy (NCBI): domain Eukaryota; kingdom Metazoa; phylum Chordata; class Actinopteri; order Clupeiformes; family Engraulidae; genus Engraulis; species Engraulis encrasicolus. The sequence goes on from NC_085860.1 coordinate 9,450,263, forward strand.
CTCCGCTCCACTCCTCTCCCCGTCTCTCTGGAGTCGCATTCCTCTATCAGAGGCTGGCTGTTTATTTTCATTTATCAGTGCACACTCCACCAGAGACCCCAAATGTGCGCACTCTGCAGTTAAGTGTGGCGTGCTGTGCTGCGTTGCTCTGTGCTGCGTTGCTCTGTGCTGTGCTGTGCTGAGCTGCGTTGCTCTGTGCTGTGTGTGTGCTGAGTGCTGCACTGGTGCTGCGCTGTTGTGCTGCACAGCGGGAAGTTATTACGGGGAGGGGGGATAGAGATGCACACACACACACAACTGCACTGCTGCTTGATTGTAAATTTACCAAAGGCCTTTGAGTGGTTTAAATAAAGCCCACTGCGACGATGAGCCTAATAACGCATATGTACCCGTGTGTGCATGCAACACACATACATACACGCGCACACGCGCACACGACCCACACAGGCAGGCAGGCACGCACGCACGCACACACACACACACACACACTCACACACACACACACGCACATATTCAAACATAAACACACATGAAAGAGAATGCTAATGAATGATATTACTAAATTACACCACGAAAATAACTACAGCAAAAAAACAGAAGAAAATCATACTGTTTTTTATATTATATCAATATTTATTGCAATGTCTACAATATTGCTGAAATATATATTTTCAAAGTACAAAATAAAGTTAAATAGTAAATTAAATATACCGAAATGAAAAAGGTAGGCTACATAAAGATTTATATAACTGGTATTTTAATACATTTTTCCAATACGTTTGGTAATTTCAAAGGCAAATGCATCTCATTTATTAGTGAAGGCATTGTTGAATGCTGAGCAATTTTACCCAACCCCCACCCCCCAGTCCTCTCTCTCTCTCTCTCTCTCTCACTCACTCACTCACTCACTCACTCACTCACTCACTCACTCACTCACTCACTCACTCACTCACTCACTCACTCACTCACTCACTCTCACTCTCTCTCTCTCTCTCTCTCTCTCTCTCTCTCTCTCTCTCTCTCCCCGTTGTGACTGACATGAGCAGTTCAGCTGACCCCTCCTCTGGGTTCGCTCAGGCCACTACTACTCCTGCATGCAAACACCACATCCTCACTTGACCTCTGACCCCCGTGATATCATCCTGCAGCGGGCCCTTGATGGACAGCATGCAAATGAGACAGGCGTCTGGTACTGACATGGACATGGGACGTCTGTGTGTGTGTGTGTGTGTGTGTGTGTGTGTGTGTGTGTGTGTGTGTGTGTGTGTGTGTGTGGGTGTGTGGGTGTATGTGTGTGTGTGTGGGTGGGTGTGTGCGCGCGCTTGCCTGTGTATGTGTGAGCACACATATCTATGTCTGCCTGTGTGCACATGTGTGCGTGCATGTAGGCTACTGTATGTGTGTCTGTGTGTGTGTGAGTATGTGTGTGGTGTACAGGATATGTGTGCATTTGTGAGTGTGTGTGTACACTCTACAGACCTATATGTATGCATGTGTGTGTGTGTGTGTGTGTGTGTGTGTGTGTGTGTGTGTGTGTGTGTGTGTGTGTGTGTGTGTGTGTGTGTGTGCTGGCTGCATATTTACGAGGGGCTGGGTAGGCTGTAGCATGCCCATTGCCAAGGCCGAATTAACACAAAGGCTAGATAGGGCTGCAGCCTAGGCCCCCCCGACTTGCTAGGCAAGCCCTGATTTGAAAAAAGTGCAGAATTGCAGAATTGTAACAAGATGCCATATTGAAAATATTGTTTTGAGTACAGTTTTGAATCTTCTTAATACTCCACTCTACAGTTGCTACACATGTTATCCTTAATTCCTTGCTCGTAATTATGACACCCGTCTATGTACAGTTGTGGCGAAATGTTCCATCCCGGGGGGCCCACAACATCCTGTAGCCTAGGGGCCCTGTCCATCGCCCCCTGCATTGGGGCCTGTTTGAATAAAGGCCGTTTAAAATAGGGCATTAACCCAGCCCAGATGCTGCAGCTGACCCCTTCAGCAGTCCTCTCCTCTCTCGTTCTATTACATCTCCCCCCCTCTCCCTCTCTCTCTCGCTCTCTCTCTCTATATATATATATATATATATAATTATCTCACTCTTTTCTTTGCCATATCACACGCACTAGTGTGCCTTTGCTTCATACATGATTTAATGTCCACTCTTCCTCATCTTAAAAATCTACCCTAAACCCAGTCCATTGTTGTCCATGCATACAAATACGCAAACGCAAACGCACACACACACACACACACACACACACACACACACACACACACACATGCGCGCACACACACACACACACACACACACACACACACACACACTGCGCGCGCACACACACACACACACACACACACACACACACACACACACACACACACATACGTACGCACACACGCACACACACACACACCCACCCACCCACACACACACACACACACACACACACACACACACACACACACACACACGCACACACACACACACACACAATGACAGAGAAATTGAAGTGTGCGTGTGTGTGTGTGTGTGTGTGTGTGTGTGTGTGTGTGTGTGTGTGTGTGTGTGTGTGTGTGTGTGTGTGTGTGTGTGTGTGAGAGAGAGAGAGAGAGAGAGAGAGAGAGAGAGAGAGAGAGATACAGACAGACAGAGAGACAAAGAGACAGAAAGAGAGAGAGGAAGTGAAAGAGAAGGAGAAAGAGAAAGAGAGTGAGAGAAAAATTGTCAGACCACCTAAAAAAAATGCAGTGACCTTCTGCCTTCAGCCATCTGCCCCTATGTTGCGCCTCCGGTACTGTTCATGGTGTGGTGCTCATAAATACATGAGAGGAGATGATGATTTGGAGGTGAGAGAAGAGATACGGCGTACGGTATATGACCAGCCATTAGCATAGAGAGGCTCACTGCCCCAGTAGCCTGCCCTCCCGTCCCGTCCCGTCAGTACTGTAAGCCCCTGCTGCCTGGCTGCCTGGCTGCCTGGCTTTGTGACTGTCTGCTGGCTGTACTAGACTATACTATACTATACTATGCTGTGCTGTGCTGTGCTGGGGGTTTAGTGTAGGAGCCCTGCAGCTGTGCTCCCCAGATGGCCACACATTAACCACTGAATTATCACCCGGTTGTTTATTTATGTAGCAGCTGATAAAACACGCACACTAACTCATTCCTGGAATGGACCCCTGTATTGGTATTGGTTCATGTTTTTTTTTCTCAAGTGTTTGTGCTGTCTATTTATATGTTTTGTCTGTTGTAACAAAAATGTGTATTGTCTGCAAGTCTTTCCACGCAATCTCTCTTCAAGGCCACTCATACACAGGGCCGCCGCAAGACATAAGCAGAGTAAACAGAGCGCCTAAGGCCTCAACCACTTTGCCCCCAAAATTGGGGCCTCATATGTTGTGATCGACTGAAAAAACATATTATTATAATTATTATTTAAATATGAGGGGGGTCCTCCTGACCAGTTATGATTAGGGCCTCCAAAACCTTAACAGTGGCTCTGCTCATACAGGCAGATCTGAAATAGTGTGGTTCCTCTTCGCACTGCTTAATCTTACAAACTCCAATTTAGATATACTGCATATAGTATATATGTATGCCTTTATTGACAGGGTAGTGTGAGATGGTGACAGGAAGTGAGTGCGAGAGAGAGATGGGGGAAGATCAGGAAATGACCTCGGGCCAGAATCGAACCCAGGTCCCCGGTGTAGCAGTGCAGTGCCCTACCGTTTGAGCCAGGCCAGGGCCTCCTAACTCCAATTTCCCGTTTCAAATGTTGTCCACACAGTGTTGTCAGAGGTCCAGTCAAACAATGATGGCCTGAACAGTGGGATTACTGTCCGCCTACTACTATATGCTTCCGCTTACGCTGTTATTTCCAATAAACGCATCTTCATTTTGAATTCTTGTTTAGCTGGTCTTGTTAATCCCCCATAAAACTTTTCACTGGCCCAGTTGGAGTTGTAAAAATCCGTCTCAAGTGGACACTCTTAGCGCGAAAGCTCCAGTGAATTCATTACAATTTTTCGCCGCCGTTCTCCCGTTTATTAAACGTTTCACTAGGAAACAGTTTCCCACCGTTTAGCGCCATTACAATGGAGGTTTTTTTTTTTGCAAGAACGTCTTCTTTTTTGCAGCCATCGCCATTAATTGTGTTTCTATTTTGCGCAGTTAATTTCACACTGTTAAGAACCGAGCTGCAAACACACACACACACACACACACACACAGAGTGGTGTGGTAATTACGGAGGCGAAGTGGAGCGGACAAATGGATGTTCTGCCGCTGCCGTGCTGACTGACTGCCATGGATATTAGTGGCACGGCAACTCCGCTGGGTCGTGGGTTTAGGAAGGGGGGAGAGAGAGAGAGAGAGACACTCGTCTCCTCCCGAGGTCTAACGCATCACATACGGATCAATCACAGACAACCCCCCCTCTCCATCTTGTCCAAACTGATTACCCCCGAACACAAACATCCGCCTGCCTGCCATTTATTATAACCCCCAACAAAGAGAGCATAAAAATATCTCCTCTTACATCAAAAGACTTGTAGCAAGACACAGTCTCAGTGAGAAAAATAATATAGCACAGTGCACTTCAAATAAACCCCAGCAAATGTGGAGAATAACATGCATGAAATATGTATGTTTTAAAATGTTACAGATATGGAAATCTGAATATCTAGGAACTGGATTCTTGTTAAAAGATCACGAGGCTGCCATATGCCCTCTGGAAATGATACCGCATGCCACAAATTAGAATAGCCATCTTTTAACTCTCACATTTAATGCCATACAATTCACTTCAGTGACTTTGGACTACGACAGTCACTCTGATACACACCGACACTGACACTGACAGTCACACAGATACGTGACCACAGTGACCACGTGACTCTCTCTGTCTCTGTCTGTCTGTCTTCCTGTCTGTCTGTCTTCCTGTCTGTCTGTCTGTCTTCCTGTCCGTCTGTCTGTCTCTCTATCTTCCCGTCTGTCTGTCTGTCTTCCTGTCCGTCTGTCTGTCTGTCTGTCTGTCTTCTCTCTCCCTCTCCCTCTCCCTCCCTCTCCCTCTCTCTCTCTCTCTCTCAAAATGTAGATGACACTATTATGTAGAGGACAACTATTAAAGGCACTACTCTTGTCAAGAGTAAAACAGAAATTCCGCACAATAACAGAATGTGCAGGCAGTAAATTGGAAAAAAAGGAACTCTGTATCTTTCACTGTGTTATTCAATGTATGCCTGGCTTTAATCTCTGCTGACATATGATTAACTAACTATATTTTGTCTACATCTATTGCGATCTACTGACAAATCATTAGCTTACAGATAACAACAGTAGACAGTGATTCAACCAAAGATGCTGCTTAGATGATAGTGGATGCTGGTGTGAGGCTGAAGAAAGTCAAATGTCCCTAATGACTTCAAATATGTTTATGTTGTATGTAAAATGGAAAAAAATATCGATAGCCTATACAGAAGAGAGAGAATCTTTCTTCAGTAATATAGTATGGACAAAACTAATTTCATTTAATGCACAGCTGTATGGATCTGCAAAGATGCACATGTACATAAAGATACTGTACATGGTATCGCACACTATGCATGCATTCACACACGCACAAACACACACATGTACACATGCACACACCACAGAGAGGGGGGGGGGCAGAGAGAGCTGCATGCTCTGCAGCTCTGGCCTGAGTCTGAGGGAGGGTCTCTGGACATGGTCATGTGTGGCCATCTGGCCATCTGTGGCCGTTCCCAGTGC
>NC_085860.1:9461029-9463529 GCF_034702125.1 Engraulis encrasicolus
AGTGTGGTAATTCCATCCCAGGCCTTGAATTAAGTCCGACTCATTTTTATTCTGGTGTTGAATAATTATTGGACTTACATTCATCTTTTTAAATAAATGTCTTGGGCCCTCACATACTCTGTAAACTGCATAATTTATTGAACATCCTTTGAGCTTAAAAACCTAGTCAAAAAATGTTTCCTAATGAATATCCGCTCCAGTTTTTCCTCCATACCGTTTAGATAAACAATTTAAATCCATTTAAAACAATCGGTTGATTCAAAAGATTACCAATGATACAAACTGAAAAATGGTTAATAGCTTGAAACCTAGTAAGTGGTATCATCTAATTTAGTTCAATTTCTAAAGTGAGAGGACGGTCGGAAAAGGGTTGGATGGGGCTAAATGGGGGAGGTCAGGGCAGGCCGAAGTATGTGTGTATGTGTGCGTGTGTGTGTGCGTGCGTGTGTGTGTGCGTGCGTGCGTGCATGCGTGCATGTGTGTGAGTGCGTGCGTGCGTGTGAGCTGTGAGTGTGTGTGCGTCTGTCTGTCTGTCTGTCTGTCTGTGTGTCTGTCTGTCTGTGTGTCTGTCTGTCTGTCTGTCTGTCTGTCTGTCTGTCTGTCTGTCCGTGTGTCTGTGTGTCTGTCTGGGTGTCTGTGCATGTGTGTGTTTGTGAGGGCAGTTTATTCCTGTCCTATTTAGTGTGTTTCCTCCGTGAGCTCCATTTAAAGTGATGACAGAGGTAGAAAATGAGTGTGTGTGCAATTGTGTGTTTGTATGTATGTGTGTGTGTGTGCACACGAACGTGTGTGTTTGCACACGAACGTGTGTGTGTATGCATGTCTGGGTGTGTGCCTGCGTGTGTGTGCGTGTGCGTGTGTGTGTGTGTGTGTGCGTGTATATATGTGTGTGTGTGTGTGTGTGTGTGTGTGTGTGTGTGTGTGTGTGTGTGTGTGTGTGTGTGTGTGTGTGTGTGTGTGTGTGTGTGTGTGTGTGTGTGCATGTCTGTGTGTGTGTGTGTGTGTGTGTGTGTGTGTGTGTGTGTGTGTGTGTGTGTGTGTGTGTGTTTGCGTGTGTGTGTGTGCATGTACAGTGCCCTCCATAATTATTGGCACCCCTGGTTGAGATGTGTTTTTTAGCTTCCAATTATTTTTATTTTTTTTCTAAATAATATGGGACCTTAATGGAAAAAAAGAGAAAAATCCAACCTTCAATACAAGTGCATTTATTCAGTGGGGAAAAAAATCCCACATAAAGAAATAATTATTTGACATCAAATAATGTGTGTCACAATTATTAGCACCCCTGGTGTTAATATTTTGTACAACCCCCTTTTGCCAACAAAACAGCACCTAATCTTCTCCTATAATGTTTCACAAGATGGGAAAAGACAGAAAGAGGGATCTTCAGCCATTCCTCTTTGCAGAATTTCTCTAAATCATCCAGAGACCTGGGTCCTCTCCTCTGTACTCTCCTCTTCAGCTCACCCCACAGGTTCTCAATGGGGTTGAGGTCAGGGGACTGAGATGGCCATGGGAGGAGCTTGATTTTGTGTCTGGTGAACCATTTCTGTGTAGATTTGGCCATATGTTTAGGGTCATTGTCTTGCTGAAAGACCCAGTGACGACCCAGCTTCAGCTTTCGGGCAGAGGGCAACAGATTTTGATTTAAAATGTCCTGGTATTTCAAAGCATTCATGATGCCATGCACCCTAACAAGGTTCCCAGGGCCTTTGGAAGCGAAACAGCCCCACAGCATCACTGACCCACCCCCATACTTCACAGTGGGTATGAGGTGCATTTCAGCATGCACATCTTTCGTGGTACGCCAGACCCACTTAGAGTGTTTGTTGCCAAAAAGCTCAATCTTGGTCTCATCTGACCAAAGCACACGGTCCCAGTTGAAGCCCCAATACCGCTTGGCGAACTCCAGACGCTTGCGTTTATGATTGTGAGTGAGGAAAGGTTTTCTCCGTGCATGCCTCCCAAACAGCTTGTTGGCGTGTAGACAGCGCCTGATGGTTGATTTGGAGACTTTGTGACCCCAGGATGCTACCATTTGTTGTAATTCTGTAACAGTGAGCTTTGGAGATCTTTTGATTTCTCTTACCATCCTCCTCACTGTGCGTGGTGGCAAAATAAACTTGGGTCCTCGTCCAGGCTTGTTTACCACTGTTCCAGTTGTTTTGAACTTCTTAATTATTCCTCTCACAGTGGATATGGCCAGCTGCAGTTGAGTGGCAATCTTCTTGTAGCCTCTGCCTGACCTGTGAAGGTCGACGCACATCTGCCTCACTTGTATGCTGTGTTCCTTTGTCTTTCCCATGTTTAAGAGTGGATAAGAGAAATGGCCTCGGTGTCACGTCATAGTTATACCCCAGGGAAACAGGAAGTGATGAATTACTAATTAAATGTTCCTACATACTCTGGTAAACTTTGTAAACTACTGTAGAAATGACAGAAATGCTTCAATTATATTTATTTCCTGGGAATTGTTAAGGGTGCCAATAATTGTGGAACA
>NC_085860.1:9476029-9481029 GCF_034702125.1 Engraulis encrasicolus
TGGGTATTCCAGCTAATACACTGTCAGAGCAATCTATCCACATGTTGCACTACTGATGTGCCAAACACAGCCACACCCAATCATTTTTGAGTGTGTGGATGACGTCAGCAGTTAAAAATAAAGGTTTTATTGGACATTTTTGTTCATTGCTACGCACATTTTTTATGATTTGAAAGTAATAGAAATTATTATTATTATTATTATTATTATTATTATTATTATTATTATTATTGTTGCTGTTGTTACTATTATTGTTGTTGTTGTTGTTGTCGTTATACTCAACTTATAACCACCAATTCCAATGACAGCAATACTAATGGTCGCATTCATCTCTGAGCTCCCCCTAATATGCAGCAGAAGTAAGACTGAAAGAGATTGTGAGAGGAGTGTGAGACTGGGCCAGGCAGAGGACACAAAGCTCCATGCAGCCTCTACCCCCCCCCCCCCCCCTCCCCTTCCCCCCCTCTCTTCCCTTCCCTTCCCTCGAAAGCTCTCATTCAGAGGACACGGCTATCTCTGCTCGATGATTTCAGGAACCATATACTTGCAAATGAAATCACTGAGGTGAAACATTCCCTTGTTTGGCGGCCGTGTCGGGGCCCATTCGGAAAACGACAAAGGTCAGGAGAGTTTCCTAAGCACTGTTTGCTCTCATAAGTTCAATATTTTGGGAGCTCATTGAGGGAGAGCCGGCATTAATGTTAATATTAGCTCTGTGCTAAGCTGTGTTGACTTCTTCATAATATGGGGTATTAGTGGGACTGTTTAATTAGACGCGTGGTAAGAATGCTAACAAGCTGGTGTTGGAGGAAAGGCCAGAGGGAAGACACTGCAGGGGGAGAGAAGAACAAGAGAGAGAGAGAGAAGGATTTCTGGAGGGAAGGGAGAGAAGAAGAGAGGGAGAGGGTGAAATCCAGAGGGGAGAAGAAAAGAAAGGCGAGGCTGTGGGCATCAGGAAGCACTGCAGGCTGAGAGCAAGGTGTTTTGGGGAAGAATACGCTGCTTTGAAGTTCCACTAATTAGGGCCTTTCCTGTTAAGCCAATTAATGAATTAATACATAAATAATTATAAAACAAATACATAAACAAATGCTCATTGTTTGATATAGGTTATGGACTAAAAAATGCTGTAATTCCCCATCTTTACACAGGCTAAATATCAAACAGTAGTTTACTACACTTTTACTACTCTATGAGTGATAGGAGCACGGTGCAGTCTTGCACAACAGGAGGTTAATCTCTCCTTTTTTATTGCATGTTCCTCAAAATACCCACACCTCCTTTTTGGGTCTGTTTTAAAGGTGTGAAAAATGAGCAACGACATGCTTGTTCCTCAGTGTTTCCATACAGTTCTACAAAGTATACAGTGTTTCATAATAGTGCTTCACAGTACTAGTGTGATTTTCAGAAAGCACAATATGCTCTGGGTTTTTTTTAGTAGGCCTAAATTAACATCTTTACTCAGACCTTTGAGTATTAATCAGACCAGATAACATGGCTCTTCCACAAAAATACAGAGGTTCTCCAAGAGTACACAGCAGTAGGCCTACTTCTCCAGAGAAGACGACAGTGCTTTTCCCAGACTATATCCTACATTGCTTCTCTGTGTTGTGCAGTGCCACTGCTAATCAGGTAGTGGCCCAGTACTACTATGCTGCTGTCCAAGCATCATTGCTCTTCTTCAATCAATATAATTATTTCAAGCAGAGAGTCATAACATTACTTTCACACAAATGCCAATGGCCATTCCTTTAATTGCCATTAGTTTTGTCATAGCAATGCTGTTATGATGTAGGGTTTTCAGAAAAGAGTGATGACGAGGTTTTACACCCATCTTTACACGGTATACTCCCACAACAATACAGTGCTTCTCCAAGAGTATTACAGTACAGTGCTTCTTATATTATAGTGCTATTGACACAACACCCTACAGTGCTTTCCCCATGCAACGCTGTGTAACGACCTCGTTGAATAAACAGTCCAGTGAAGAAGGAGCATCGATATGGACCAATGAGGCCGATAGGGCTCTCTAGTAATACATTCATATCTTCTCCCACATCGATACAGTAATACAGTGCTTCTTCCAGAGTATACTACAGTGCCTCTGTGCCACTCCTATTGGGGTAAACAGCTTGGTGCGGAGGGAGGAAGGCCTACAGGAGGAGGCGACGTGCACTGTACTGTTCCCAACCCAGCAAAGCCAGCCAGCCAGCCAGCCAGCCAGCGCACCCAGCCAGCCGGTCCCATCGGGGGGCTATAATTTATGATCTGCAGCAGCCAGCGTCCCCTTCCTATGGATGCTAATACTTTTAACCTTATAGTGTGAGACGAGCATCTTCAAGCCTGCCTACTATATATAACCATCTCTCTCTCTCCCTCTCTCTCTCCCTCTGTCTCTCTCTCTCTCTCTCTCTTTCCCTCTCTCTTTCTTTCCTTCTATCCTTCCCATCCCCCCCTCTCTCTCTCTCTCTTTCTTTCTCTCTCTTCTTCCCTCTCTCCTTCCCCTCCCCTCTCCCCCCTCTCTCTCTCTCTCCGCCAGGGTTTGGTTTCCACAGCACAAGGAATGATATGCCTGCAGGAAGTGAGACTCAGAGGAAGTATGGGATGGGAGCGTGTATGTGTTTGTGTGTTTGTGTATGTTGTTTATTCGAGAAGCTATGCTATGGTGTGATGTGTTATTCATGCATGCTTGTGTGTTGTCTGTTTTTATACACGGCGTTTGTATTGATGAAAGTATGCATGCATGTATTTCTTTGCACATGTGCAGGAGTGTAGAATGCATGAATGTGTATGGATGCCAAAGTCTGCTCAGTCACAGTATAAATATCAAGAGTTGAGGAGCCTTACTAAGAATATACGCAGTTCAGCGCTCACTTTATGTGCTTGTATATACAGTACGTACAACTAGCGGTTGAGTGTGTGAGTGTATTTGTGTGTATGTGAGTGTGGATTACCGTACTGTACTGAATATAACCTGCATGTCGATGTGTATATGTGCCTATGAGTAAAGAGGTCGTGGGGACCTGCAGCCTTTGCTCCACTGCCCTTGACCCCCTTTGCTCTGTTGTCCCTCACTCACTTCTGTCCTCTTCTGTCCTCACCCCCTGTGCCTCCATCGGCAGCCGCAGTAGCAGCAGGAGCATGCACTAATAAATGTAGGCTAGTGTCAATTCAGCACTGTTCTGAAAATACTGTATATGGTTCCAATTGGTTTAGTGTTAATTTAATTCTTTGAGTGTTAAAGGTGCACTGTGTAATATTTTTTAGCAGTTTCTTTCCAGAGTTCATGCTGCCCATTCACAAATGTTCACTTTTTCAGGAATAGCCTACTGACCACCACTATCAAATTCTAGGTATTCATTATGACTGGGGAAACTACACTTTTCATCCATGAAAAGGTGGATCTTCTCCATGTCCCCCATTTTGAATTTCCGGAAATATATATATTTTTTGCGGCAAAAAATATTTGGCAACACTTAAATTTGGCACTAGGCAGCAGAGTTTCAGTAAGCTGCATAGTTGCAATACCTACTCTGCCCACCATCCTGTACAGTTCACCTTTACTCAAAGAGTTGAATTTAACATGGGACCACATAATGTCACAATAGTGATGAATAACACTAACATGTTTTACTGTGCACCACCAGTGGCAGCAGCAGCAGCAGCAGCAGCAGCAGCAGCAGCAGCAGCAGACTCCCTTCTCTCCTTCACCTTTCCAAAGCAGCACACACAGAGCTTGGATGAGGTTTCACTCTACTTTTCCATTCTCTTCTCTTGTTTTCCTGCCTTTCTCACCCTCTCCTCTCTAGTCTCCTGTCTTCTCCTCTTTTCCTTTCCTCCCCTCCCCTCATCTCTAATCTCATCTTCTCTTCTCTTCACTCCCTCCTCTCTTCTTATTTTTCCCCTTTGTTCTCCTCTCCTCCTGAGGTTTCAGTCTTCTCCTCTCCTCTCTTCTCATCTCTTCTCTTCTCTTCCTCTCCTCTTGGCTCCGCTCTCCTCCCCTCATCTCTCTTCTCTTCTCTTCTCCTCTTGGTCCCGAGCGTGCTCATTGAGGCAGTGTGCCCACAGCGTGTCCTTCCTCCGCTGGGCCCAAAATAATCTGACCCACCGCCAGACAGCCACCCAGCCACCCAGGCACCACCCTGCCTGGCCCGTGAGAGAGAGAGAGAGAGAGAGAGAGAGAGAGAGAGAGAGAGAGAGAGAGAGAGAGAGAGAGAGAGAGAGAGAGAGAGAGAGAGGCAAAGAAAGCAAGAAAGAAATGAAGGGGAGAAGGAGAAGGAGGGTGGGTCTGTCCCTGCACTCAATGCCCTCTAGGCATGTTTCCCCAAGGCCCCTCAGCCCTCCATGGTCCTTGTCTCCCTTTCCTTACTTTTCTCCTCCTCTCCTTTGCTTTCGTTTCTCCTCTCCCTGCTTCTTGCATCGTCTTTATTCTCCTACCTTATCCTCTCGTCGGCCGGCTTCTTCCTATTCTTTTCCTCTCCTTTCCTATTCCGTCCTCTTATCTACTTTACTCTCCTTTCACATTTCCTCCTCTGCTCCTCAACTCGTCTCTCTGCTCATCTCACCTAATTACCCTGCCTTTCCTTTCCTTTCCTTTCCTTTCCTTTCCTTTCCTTTCCTCCACATATCTTCACACCTCTCTTATTTCTCCTCTCCTCTCCTCTCCTCTCCTCTCCTCTCCTCTGTTCTCTTCTGCTCTCTTCGTTCTTCTCTCCTCTCCTCTCCTCTCTTCTTTCCTCCTCTCCTCTCCTCTGTTCTCCTCTCCTCTGTTCTCCTCTCCTCTCCTCTCATCTCCTCTCCTCTTTCCTCCTCTCCTCTTTCCTCCTCTCCTCTCCTCTCATCTCCTCTCCTCTTTCCTCCTCTCCTCTCCTCTCCTCTCCTCTCCTCTTTCCTCCTCTCCTCTTTCCTCCTCTCCTCTCCGCTCCTCTCCTCTCCTCTCCTCTTTCCTCCTCTCCTCTCCTCTCCTCTCCTCTTTCCTCCTCTCCTCTTTCCTCCTCTCC
>NC_085860.1:9488529-9498529 GCF_034702125.1 Engraulis encrasicolus
GTGTCCCTGTGTGCATGTGCCTGTGTGTGTGTGTGTGTGTGTGTATGTGTGTGTGTGTGTGTATGTGTGTGCGTGCGTGTGTATGTGTGTACTGCACATGCGCTTAAGTGAATGAGTAAGGATGTGCGTGTCTGTGTGCCTGAGAGTGCATGTGTGCATATGCCTGTGCGTATGAGAGACAGAGAGAGGGAGAAAGATAATGAATGAGAGTGCTTAAGTCTGTGTGCGCATGCATGCACATATTCAAGTGCAATATTTTCAGTTTGGTACATTAAGAACTACATCCAAATGGGACAATACCCACATGAACTTTTGCAGTATATAATAATATATATAATGCATAATATATAATGAACAGTGGATTTGGCCGACTCCATTAATGTGTGTGCATGTGTGTGTTTGTGTGTGCAAGCATGAAAGGTGTGTGTGTGTGTGTGTGTGTGTGTGTGTGTGTGTGTGTGTGTGTGTGTGTGTGTGTGTGTGTGTGTGTGTGTGTGTGTGTGTGTGTGTGTGCATGTGTGTGTGTGTGTGAGTGCATATGCGTGCGTATGCGTGCGTGTATGCATGCGTGTCTGCGTGCATGTATGTCACACACACGCCAATGTGTGTGTTGGCATGTATGTGTGTGTGTCTGCACGGGCGTGCGGGTACGCGCGCGCGTGTGTGTGTGTTTATGGGCATGATTTGTGCCTAAAATGAGCAGAATCTGATGCAGAAATCAGCAGCGTTGAGCATGATTCCTCAAGGAGGAGCAGAAGCAGCATGGTACAAATAAAGGACCCACACACGTGGGGGCCGCAGCTCTGCATCTGCACTCCTGCGTCGGCCTATACAAGCCTAGCCACCCTCAAGGTTTCTAGCACAAAAAAAGAACTCATTTGTGAATCCTCAAGTCGACACCAAGCTAGCAAGCCCCTGTGATCCTGCGAATGCTACTATGCAGCTGCCAAGGATGCAAATCAATGTACCGCAATAAAAGAGCCATTTTCAAAATGCTTCCCAGTGAAAACAGGTATTTTTTTACACTGCTGGCTGTACAACAGCACACAGAAGACCTGTCATCTTCAAACTACTGCTACAGGTGTACCCTTGGCTGCTGCAAACGACATAAATCCTTCCTTGAAAAAAATATATCTCTATATATGTATACAGTACATATATTATAAATAAAATTGTAATATTGAGTCACATTAGTTGGCTGTGGATGTACGAATGGGTGACGAACTGAACGTCTTCAAAAATGTGACAATAATACCACTTCCTGCGGAGAGGAAGTAGAGCAATGTGATTTTCAAATCAGCCTCTTTTGGCTGAATGACAGTTTGAAATCCCTTCTCTCGCACACCATTATAAACCACTGAATGGGGGCTAAGACAACGAACCAGTTGGATCAGCCATCACAAATACTAAGCGGTAAGCACACTGTGCATAAGTGACCACATAGCAAAGATACACTACATTAGGGTGTGTGTGTGTGTGTGTGTGTGTGTGTGTGTGTGTGTGTGTGTGTGTGTGTGTGTGTGTGTGTGTGTGTGTGTGTGTGTGTGCGTGCGTGTCTGTCTGTGTGTGTGGGCGTGTGTACGTGTGTGTGTTTGTGTGTGCGCGTGCATACGTGCGTGCGTTTGGATGTGTTTGGATGTGTACAGTTCTAGGTTATAACACGCATGTAATTAACTAGCATGGCATATTGACCTAATCAGACGCGGAAGCCATAAATTACTGGCTATGAGCTCAGTAAAAGCCAGTCTTTCTCCCAGCTGTGGAGAATCACCAATAATTTATCATTTTAAAGGAGCAGAAACAAGGTCTTTTCTCCACTATTAATCATACGGAAAATCATTTTATTTTCCCTGGGAGGCAGGCTTCAGCCCTGAGCCGCATCCTGCCCTGCCTGGCCCCTACTCTCTCGCTCTCTCTGAGACACCACGGCCATCCGGCCGCACAGAGCTCTCTGTCCCAAGCGCTGCTTCACACAACACACGCCGCCTCAGAACGCCTCAAAGTCAGCAGCACTCCTTGCACTCACGCAGGCATATGCAGAGAGAGAGAGAAAGAGGGATATATATATATATATATATATATATATATATATATAGAGAGAGAGAGAGAGAGAGAGAGAGAGAGAGAGAGAGAGAGCGAGAGAGAGAGAGAGAGATTGCAAGTGAATGTGAGAAAGCAAAACAATTGATGGGGAAATGGAGAGTGAAAGAGATTATGACAGAGAGATGGCAAGAGAGAGAACAAGAATGCAAGACAATCGGAGTGTGTGTGTGTGTGTGTGTGTGTGTGTGTGTGTGTGTGAGAGAGAGAGAGAGAGAGAGAGAGAGAGAGAGAGAGAGAGAGAGAGAGAGCGTGTATGTGCATGTGCATGTGCATGTGTGTGAGCATGTATGTGCATGTGTGTGTGTGTGTGTGTGTGTGAGAGAGAGAGAGAGAGTGAGAGAGAGAGAGAAAGCGAGAGAGAGATGGAATATTTTGTGAGATGGCATCTTGAGATGATGGACCTCAAAGAAACCATCTCTGAAGAAGCAGAATGGCCTGACTGCCACACCGTGATTATCCAACCAATCATGCCTACACACATCCTGTCATCTACTTTAGCTCAGGTCGTTACCTTTGGCATTGCAGTCAGTCCATGGCAGGTCTACCACAAGGCCTCTTCCCTCCTGCCGTGTGTCTGTCCTATCTCTTGCGCCCTGTCGTGAGCAGCCTGCAGTAGGCCTATATCCAGTCTATTTAGGGATTTCAGTTCAGACAATATACATTAAGTGTTGAGTTAGCGTTGCTTCAAGATAGCTGTGTTCCAGGAACATGAAAGAATACAATATTTGCGTTCATCGTAGTTGCTCTGCCAGACTACGACAGGCTATGCTAAATCAATTGTTACACTTTTACTACTCACATTAGCACGTGCGCAAAGACGTTATGGTCTTGTCTTGATCTCCAATGTCTATTTTCAGCGTGTGGAAATAGCCCACATATTGTCAGGCATTGTGACGATAATCAGAAGGCAAGCTTGGCGGATGCTTGAAGTCGATGAAGCTGTTACCTCAGCCTGAGATAGATGCACCAGCAGTTTGATTTAATTAATGCTTACAATTAGACCAGGTGGTGATACCGCTTCTCTTCAGATGTTGTCGGAGAGAAAGACTTAAAATATAAGCCGTGAATTAAAAAAAACAGTCAAAGTAAGAGTGCGATTCCCCAAATAGACTAATGTTTTTACGCACGGCAAACAAGTTGTGCTTTACTTTCGGCGCCAAAATGGCCAATTATGCTTCATTACGCATGGTCAGCAATGCACGTGGGTGTATGGTTTTGTGTTGGTGATCAATGCAATATTTTACATACATATTTTATGTCATAAAGAATTTAAACCTGTTGTATGCACCTTTCAATTATACGAGCTAAAATAAAAACAGTCACGGAACTACATCATGCGCAAATAATTTTGGACAGGATATGGTGTGAACTTCTACACTCTTAACTTGAAACCGCAGCATTTTGTCTTAATTGTCCAACATTCGTGTAGTTTATTGGCTGTGTGTATTGTGTTTTGCCTTACCTGTGAAGTTATCTCAACTCGCAATTAAAGTACATTTTATCAGATAAATTAGATTAAGTGAACAATCAAGGCAACATGGCTATATAATGAATGCACTTCATGTCAAAAGTCAATTACGGAACACTGACAATAAGTCGAAATCACTCTTTTGGAAAGTATGTTTTTTCTAACACCTCGGCCTGTCGGCCTACCCTGCCGTCAGGTTCAGATTCACGGCTCACTGAAGAGGTGCAATTTTGCCTACTGCAGAAAAAATAACCTGGGCTATACTCACAGATCAACCGATCTTTGTCTTGCATGTACCATCGTCTGTTTCAAAGCAGTGTATTTAAATATTTGCTTTTCATAAATTATTAACTAGTATTTAAGTTCGGCTTCAACACATTTCTGAGAACACCAGCTCACTTGCTTTAGATTTGAACCTTAAACTCTCCAAACCCTGTGCATACAACTGATTTTAAAGACCTGATTCAGTTCAGATTCAGAACTGTCTAATTTGGATATTTTTCATATCCACTTTACGTTCGACACATTAACTTATGCAATCACGTGCCCGTGCCATTTTTTTGCATAAAATAGTTTATTTAAATCTCAATATCAAGCAACAAGTGTTTCGTAACTTTTTACAATAAATATTCCAAATCCTTCCAAATGTTCTTTCTGCGTTCGTTTTGTTCAAATTGATACACGGCATTTATTTCATGTTTATTTATAGAATAACAATATTTTTTCTTGATGTTAAACACAAGACCAATAATTTGGCCTTTGCTAAAACACATGAGGACAGGGTAGTTTTCAATTCTTTGAGATTTATTAATTTGTTCTAGTCATTTCAATGTGTACAACCAGTGTAGCATTATTTATCCGGATTATGTTCATGATATGAAACACCATGGTAGCAAATAATGCCAATTTTTCGGTGACATGAGAAATGACACTTGATGGGAATTTGAAAGACATACTGACACAGATTTCAGATTTCATAATTAAGTCGACACACACAACCAAATATCACCGGTAGTGCTTGGGTAAAACGTCAGAATATTTATCACACGTAAGTCTGTCAGTAGCACTTGGCTCAATACGTAATAACAAATGGTAAAAAACTGGCATCATATAAACAGCAAGATTGTTCCGCATTTTGCGCATGGGATGAGACGCTGAAATAGCGCAGCACCTTATTTATATTCCATACTCTATGTTATTGTACAAGAGAAATATTACAATCGCCTCACACACACACACACAAGGGCCATCTAGTTCATGTACCATAACAAAATCAATATACAGTACAGGACTAAACACAGTGTCCACCAATACCATAAGAACAAGAGGCAAGCGCAATGGCCGCAACTGTTAACTTTTTTGACAAAAATGATTTTAGGTTCACAATAAATGGAGTCAATCAGTGGGGTTATCAATTGATCATGTGCCTTCTGAATCATTTTCTTCCCATCGAACCATAATCCTTTTGTGAGATCCACTTCTGCTCCGAGCCCTGACAACATCACTGAAGTCACACAACTTTGTACAAAATGGTCGCTCTCAAAGTAGGAGAGGGTGTCTGGTGAACAAATGGGTGAGGATGTAACACACTTTTTTGCAGAACATCCCCCAAAAAGTGTGTGTCAATTAAACATGAAGTTATGGATGTCATGCTGAAGCCATCCATGAAAGTTTATTGGAACACAAAAATAAGATATACCGCACATGACCAGCATGCATGGGTGAACAATGACATATATTGTCTTTTTTTTATAACAATGTATGCAGTCCATTAAATAACGTCCCGTGCCTCAAAGGGTAACCCAACTTGTGGAGAGTGGGGTCAGAATGGGGCTGAATGGCAGTCTCGTTCTTTCCATTTCTAACACTGTCAAAAATGAAAATAAAAATTGATTGGTGGCAATATTGACGATATCCCACATCATTGTTATCAATTCATCACACAGCAAGTTACACTCGACTTAAACTGAACTCAGAACTGTCTCTATATATGAAATGAGTAGAGTTAAACATAATGCAAAACAGATTACATTACTGTTTGGAGGTAAGAGGTGTATTTTAGGCCTAAAGAATAGTGCAATATCAGACAATTAGAAGTCGGTGAAAGTAAACTGAAAGTTATCAAAAGATAGTTGTCCCTTCTTAATTCAAAAGTCAAGTGACTGCTATAAAAGACCCCATTCATATACTAAATCTTTAAAGTTAGAAAAATAATATTAGCAAATTTGTCATTTAAGCCTAAACAGCCCATGGGGAGTCAAAAAGCAATAACCCGGGGTAACTTATTGTGTGTGCAGTTAATAAGCTACAGTTTCTCATTATAGTGCCGAAACTCACATGAAAAACTCCGGAGACGAAGGGTTGTTGTCACTGCTGGAGCCGTTTTCTCTGAAGCCATTGCTGATTAGCTTTTCGTACTTCTCCTTGTAGGCGTCCCTCTCCCGGACCAGCCTGGAGATCTCGTTTTTGAGGTGGTCCACTTGCTGGATAAGCTGGGTCTTCTCTCCCTCCAGGAGGTGCCGTTGCTGGACCCGCTTGAAGCGACACGACTGGGCATAGCCTCTGTTCTTCAGGGTCCGTCTCTTCTGTTTGAGCCGGATGACTTCTTCCTTACTGACCCCCCGTAGCTGCCGGTTGAGCTCTCGTACTGACATAGTCACCAGCTGTTCGTCCGAAAATCTATCATCGAGCCGCATATGTTGGTGATTTCCTCCCGAGTTGCCATTGTTTTGGATCCCGGTAGTTTGATGGTGCCCCGTGGGGTGGTGGTGATGGTGGTGGTGGTGGTGGTGAGGTCCCCCGTTCTGAGCGGCGGCAGCCGCAATAACAGCGGAAACCACCGCGGCGGCTGATCCCATCTCCTCCCCGGCCATGGTGCCTCCTGCTCCGGATGAACCGGTAAATTGCTGCCCTCTAGCATAGCCATCGAAGGTCTGAAGCTGGTGACTGCTGTTGATGAGCGCCTCCACGGCGTCCTCGGGGCTGAAACCCAAAGCCTCCGGGTTCAGCTGCTGTTGATAACCGGTCATCCAGTAGAAATCTTCCAGGTGTGCCTTCTGCTCGCTCCCGGACCCCGGACTGGGCGCAGAGAAGCTTGGGGACGGGGGAACTGAGCTGCAAGGCGTGCTCATCGGGGTGGAAGACAGGGATCCCCCGGCGATCAGGCGGCTGCACTGGCTGATGCTGCGATCGGGCTCCACCGGCTCCTTTTTCACTTCAAACTTCATCAGATCGAAGTCATTAACATATTCCATGGCCAGGGGACTGGTGGGCAGGTCGGAGTTGCTCATTGCCAGTTCTGATGCCATCCTTTTGCTGTTGACAGTCCTCCAAAGGGGGTGAAGAGCAGCTGTCAAACTAGTCGGGTTCGAAACGGTGAGAGCCAGCTTGATTTCTTTATTTATTTCTTCAGAACCAAGAAAAAGGTTTTCGGTGACTTATTTTTTAAATTAATGCTTCGCTCTCTCTCACTCTCAGTTCAGAGTCTCTCGCACAGACGCATTAGAGAAACGCGTGCGTCTCTCCCGTTCCAGTCACTACATGCGAATGTAGGCGCGTGAAGATTTCAAACATTTAACACTTCATGGCTTCTTTTTACAAGTGCGTAAAATTGAGGAGGTCAACGTGCATGTGATTGGCAAATTGTTGCTTTGTAGAAAAAACGCAGTCGCGCTTGTAGGAGATTTTTAAAGGCTCACCTCGCAGATGAGTTTAAAAGCATAGCTGAGTTTTATAGCTGCCCTGACGTCAGGGCTGAAATGGGAAATTGACTCGGACTCGTAGCCAATAGGCGCGCTCAAACCAGAGCTAATTAACATAGTAAACTTTGCGGGACTGACAGAGGTTTGCTGTAGATCGACGATACGATCTCTTGCTTTATCCCTCTTCTTTACATGAACAAAACCAAATCATAATTACAGTTATGAAACGTGATGTTTAAATGCTTTGTTATTCTTGCCAAATGTAAACTGCCTGGATTTCTCCGCCAGACTAACAAGGTACGATGTAATAACAAACATGACAGAAAATAACATGGCTGTCTATTTATCATACAGTCGTAACTAGAATAGAACAATAGTGTTTTATCTAATTACGCCAAGTCCTAGAACTTCCGTCACGTAGCCTGTGTAGCAGCTGTGCATTGTCTTATGCTGTGGCACTGTTCGCTCACCTGCTTGTCTTTTAGAACGCAATGCACAGAAAGCCCCGTCTTACAATGTCCAACAACCTGTCCTATCCCACGTTTTGGCAACTTTCGAAACAAGGATCACTGCCTAAACACGGTTAGTGTCAGTACACACCTGGGTTGCGCGCATAAACAAGTCCACACACACACACGAATGCCATGCAGCAAGTGCATTTTGGGCAGTTTAGCGGTTTGAGATGAACCATTCAGGCACACGCTACTTGACTTGGCATTATGAATGCAATTTCCTCCTGTGACAAACCTTGATGTGAAGAAATGTGTCCCATCTGCGGCTGCATTCAAAACTCAACAGTGCCACCTTTCGGCCAAAAGACTTCAAGTCGACTCTGGGTCATCCCTCCTCCATCAAATACAAACCTCTGTCCCGCCTGTTAACTTGTCCACTGTTTTGCATTGCCCGTAAAATGCATGATGTATCACATTATATTATGACATTGGGTTTTGTGCAATATGTCAAATCACTCAATCAATGGGCTTACTGTGCATCCCCAATTAAGAGCGGCTGTTTTGGACGAAGGCAGAATTAAGTGAGTAAAGACCAGCACTCTAAATTGCATTTTTTTAAAAGCCCACAACGCTTTCAAGTATGCCACCTCTTTCTCGTTTTCCAGTGGGAAATGAAGCAGCAGTAGGTAGGGGACACAAGCACTGCGCCCCACTGGCCCCACAGCACTGTGTTCTAGGCGCGCATCATGGAGCGCCGCTATCCCCACAGGAGACTCCGCTACGTCGCAGCACTCTCTGCGGAAGAGCCGCGGTGGGAGGCAGCGCAAAGTACAAAGCCGCCAGCCTGAAAATAAAAAGCAGAAAATATATAATACTCTGTCCCCCAGAGCATAAATGAGAGTAAATATTCTCTTGGTTTCCTTGACTGTTCTAGGGGACTTGATCTTGGAGAACAAACACATTATTTTATTAATTAGACCACCAAACAAACAAAAATCTGTAGAGGCTTTTCATGAAATCTAAATAAATATTGAAGATGTGTCCCAACTGGCTTTGCCACTACATAGCGTTCAAAATTAAGTTTCCCGGATGAGGATTTTTTTGCCTGTTAAACCAGCGTGTTTGCGCGTTAAGGGACCATCAGGAGCGCACGGTGCGCATGTACTTAATGATCACAAACAGAAGAGAAACGCAGTGAAACCCATTGCCACTGGAAATGTATAGATTCAGAAAGTATGTGTATAGAAGAAATCTCTTCATTCATCTGAACTTTAAAAAAATAAACGTGTTCAACTTTTAGACACTTAACTGAAATTATCATTGTCAAATTGTGTCTTCTGAATTGTTGACTGTAATAATTAAACTTCGGTTTAACCCAGGTAAAATGAGTCTAGAATTGGTTAAAGGATCTAAAGTAAAACAAACTATGCTTTTGTAGCAATTTCACCATTACACTCAGATCACGACTCCTTTAATAAATCCCAAAGCATTATTAAATCTTCTTTCCACTTTGAGTTATTTATGGGCTCAAATTATGATTTAAAAAAAGACCATAATTCCAGGCTAATATCCACAGCACTTGATAATGTACTTTCTACAGTATATCCCCAGTGGAAGTATGTCATAAGGCATGGTTTAGATTTTGTCTATAATGACAAGCAGCACCATAACTGCCCTCACTCTCTCTGTCTACGCATCCATCCTGTTCCTCTCAGCCAATGATCAGACAGGGCCAGGGTGTCTCTGCCCGCTGTGCCGCTGAATTAATGGCTGTGTGCTTCTCAGGGGTTAATGTGTAGGTATTAGACTATAGATGCCATACATCAGCAGGCCTGCATGACTATGGCCAGGAGAACAATACATTTCTTCCCAAGCACACTCATATATGAACATGTATACTGTACACACACACACACACACACACACACACACACACACACACACACACACACACACACACACACACACACACACACACACACACACACACAGAGAGAGAGACACACACACACACACACACACACACACACACACACACACACACACACAAAGGACAGAGCAGGCGTTCTGAGGAAGCTAAGATCATTTAATGTCTGCAACAGACTCCTCCAGATGTTTTACCAGTCTGTCATGGCCTGTGTGCTTTCATATGCTGTGGCATGCTGGGGCGGGAGCATTAGGAAGAGAGATGCTGGACGTCTGGACAGGCTAGTTAGGAAAGCAGGATCTGTTGTTGGTACAGAACTGGAGGCTCTCAGTACCGAAAAGAGGACATT
>NC_085860.1:9503529-9516029 GCF_034702125.1 Engraulis encrasicolus
GTATTCTGTCTGTGTGGCCTGCTTTTTGGTTGGTGAGATTGAATGCAGGCTTCAGTCCCCTTTCCAAGAGGGAGAGTCGACTCCCCAGGCTGCCTTGCTGTAGGACAGCACCACTCTCACCTCACTCGGTGACTGCCACATGCACAGTCACTGCTGCTGCCTGCTGCTCAGACGCAATGGCAGTGTCAGTCCAAATTGTGGGACTCTCTCTAATTTGAGGCTCCTGGAGAGACTCTTGACAGTTTTTTTTCAGTTAAGGGTTATTATCCACTCCAGACAATGGGAGGGTGGTTAGTGGATGAAATCATAAGCTGATGCATTTATGCATCTGAAATACAGTAGTTCATTGTTCTGACGGACCCACAATGAAAATACACCAAAACCTGTCCATCTGTATGAATGTGTATGAAATGTGTATGAAAATGTGTTCAAGGATATAACAGTGAAAAACTCCCAGTTGACAATGGCTCAAGTCGTACTGTATTCCACAGAGAGCTTTGGCCGTGATTAGGGGGAAGGAGCGTGAGCCATCTCGTAATATTACATTCATTGGATATCACTTCATGTCAAATGCACTCTACATGCACTCACAGAGTGTAATCCTTCACTAGGGACTCTTAGCTTGGCACAGACGGGTTGTAAATCCAAAAGCAGAGCCAAGGATTTTTTCGAAAGATGCCAAACATTACATTAGATGTACAGTACTTGTATCTGCAGTGGAAAACTCTGTAATATATTGCACATAATTACAGTACACAACATAACTGTTTCCCCCTTGTCAGATGAGATTCATAAAGTGCACTCTGCGGGTCTGCAACATTACATTAGATCGTGTACAGTACTTGTATCTGCAGTGGAAAGCTCAAAGAAGTTCTGTAATATATTGCACATAATTAGTGTAGGCCTACATAACATAACTGTTTGCCCCTGTCAGATGAGATTCATACAGTACACTCTGCAAAGTCAGGTCCTTTCTCTCCTCCACCATGGTCCAAAAGTTGCTGTTACTGTATACAAGGAGAGGAAGCGAGACTCCCACATTGTTTGTTCCGTTGAGCTCAGCGTACTCTCAAAACTCAATCTGTCCACCTTTCCGTCCCACTAAGTTCCACAAATATGGGCCAGTTTAAGGGAGAAGAAAAAACAACATTAAAGTAACAGAACTGTAAACCCTCCTTTGTGGAGTTAATTAAACATGCCTGAAGAAATGCACACACAAACACACACACACACAAAGACGCACGCATGTGTGTGTGTATGTGCATGTGTGTGTGCGTGTGTGTGCGCATGCGCGCACACACACAAAGACGCACACACACGTGTGTGTATGTGCATGTGTGTGTGCGTGGGTGCGTGCTGGCGTTTGTGTGTGTGTGCGTGTGCGTGTGTATGTGTGTTGATGGTGGGTTCTGTGCTCAGTGTTCTCTGCATGCCAGACTGTGCAGTCCGTAGCAGCATAACGATCTGTGCGCCGAGCGAGGCCGGCCACATGATTCATCGGCCGGGGGTGGGGGTGGGTGGGGGAGGGGGGTGGGGGGTTGGGATAGGCTGTACGCCGTTATTTATGTGCCACATATTGCTATGGAGATGCTCATTAATATGTGTCCACTACCTGAGCCTCTGCAGTGTGGGTGGGATAGGTGGGATGGGTGGGGTGGGGTGGTGGGTTATGGGTGCTGTGGAGGGGCAAGTGTGGGGGAGGGGGTGAAGTGTTGAGGGGGGGTGTTGCGGGTTACTCTGTCCTGACCGCAGGGAAGTGGTGGTGATGGGGGGAGTGTACTAGTGGGGTAGGTGTGTGTGTGCGTTTGTGCGTGTGTGTGTGTGTGTGTGTGTGTGTGTGTGTGTGTGTGTGTGTGTGTGTGTGTGTGTGTGTCTGTGTGTGTGTGTGTGTGTGTGTGTGTGTGTTTGTGTGTGTGTGTGTGTGAGTGCATGCGTGCGTGCGTGTGTGTGCATGCGTGCGTATGTGTGTGTGTGCATGCGTGCGTGCGTGCGTGTGTGTGTGTGTGTGTGTGTGTGTGCGTGTGTACGCGTGCGTGCGTGCGTGCGTGCGAGTGTGCGTGCGCGCGCGTGCGTGCGTGCCTGCGTGCGTGCTTGCGTGCCTGCGTGTGTGTGTGTGTGTGTGTGTGTGATCCTCCTCTCTGACCCCGTGTGCAGGCTGGGCCTCCTCAACTCTACAAAGCCACTGAATCATCTCAGCGTGCATATAAATCTAGACGCCACTGTTAATTAGTCCACACAGCCTGTCACCACTAGGCTGCGTGCTGGAAATTGGGGGGGAGAGCATGACTGCACTGCTGTATACACAATGGTGAAAGATTTCAGACAAAAAATAATGATAATTTAAAGAAAACTTGGAACAGAATTCCGTCCTCTGCACTGTGTCTGAGTTTACACAGTACCTGGTTGTGTTTGTGTGTGTGTGTGTGTGTGTGTGTGTGTGTGTGTGTGTGTGTGTGTGTGTGTGTGTGTGTGTGTGTGTGTGTGTGTGTGTGTGTGTGTGTGTGTGTGTGTGTGTGTGTGTGTGTGTGTGTGTGTGCGTGTGTGTGTGTGTCCGTGCATATGTGTTGTGAGAACTGCAGTCTCCATGGACAGGCAAGTGACTAAACAGGGCAGGAGGCAGGCAGTTAAGTCGTTGTGGTTATGTAATATAAACCAAGAAAGCAGAGACTAAGTTGCAAGAAGAAGAGAAGAGAAGAGAAGAGAAGAGAAGAGAAGAGAAGAGAAGAGAAGAGAAGAGAAGAGAAGAGAAGAGAAGAGAAGAGAAGAGAAGATGGAGGAAGAGGACGAGGAAGAGGAAGCCGCGGCTCTGTCGCCTAAGCGCTCCTGAGTGATTCCTCTCCCCAGGTGACAGATTGGGGATCTGTGGAGATCGCAGCCTTGGCCACTGGCCACACAAAGCATTTCCAAATGAAAAGTGCTTCCCCCGGGGAGTAGCAGAACTCCAGCAGGGGCTCTATAGGACGACAAGGATGCCACTCCCTCCCCACAGCAGCCAGGTGCAACACGGAGGGAAGCGCTTCGGAGCGAGAAAGGGTGCATGAAAGGAGGACGTGGAGAGAGAGAGAGAGAGAGAGAGAGAGAGAGAGAGAGAGAGAGAGAGAGAGAGAGAGAGAGAGAGAGAGAGAGAGAGAGAGAGAGAACATTGTTCTGCATTGTTGTGTGATACATGCACTTCTGTTGTTTCAGCATATTATGTAGGCCTGTGGAAACACACATACAAACACAGTTCCACACAAGCACAGTCACACGCACAGAATGAGGTTGAACATGTCTTGTATCTACGCATCTATGTAAAGCCTGATAGCACGTGCTCACATAAAAGGATTCAAAGGTTTTATTCCTTACTTTGAGAGTAGGCGTTGACTTCAGCATATGGTTTTTAAACTTTTGAATGGGAAACAAAATATTCTGTTTCATAATGATATCCTCACCTTACTCATAGTGTGAACCCACCTTCAGAAATATGTTTCAAAACCATGGCTAGGACATTGTCTTTACAACAAGTACAGACACACTATAGGCTACTGTATTTCCAGCATGGACAACCTGGATTCATTAGTTCATTCATTCATTATTCATTGATCAGTGTTTATTCTGTGATCATTTTGGATCATTTGGAATATTTGGCACTGCATTGTAACTAATGAATGCAGGTTTCAAATCACTGATTACCAATGGATTTCTAACAGAGAGAGAACCATTCCCATTCCACGAGTCTGTTTAGCATAGCATAATCACCTCCAGGAGGGGGGCAGAATTGGGTTCCCGTTCCATTGCATGTATTGAGTGATGGGTCTTTGCAGATGACTTTGTCCCAGGCCCGGACAAAGTTGTGAACAGCCCTGACATTCGATACATGTCCCTTAAGAGCTGTACACACACATCGCCGCTATACTAGCTTCTCGCTTGCTTGCCTACTCGCCTCTCTTTCATGGAACGTTCACTAAAAGTTCCCGCGGCTTTAACTGCCAATGAACATGTGAGAAGTACCGAACTCTGCCTTCCAATTTGTAACTCGCTTACTCGCCTCGCTCGAAGATAAAATATTTTCAACTCGGGATCCGCCCACATCGCATCGCTTGTACAGTACTCGCCTACTCGCCTGCTAGTCTCGCTGGAACACATGGACATTCTATTGAGTTCATTTGCTGAGCGAGTAACTAGCAGCGACGGATTTGTACGGCCCTTCAGTCTCAGAAAAGGTAACCTAGTAAAGTGAGTGTTTTTCCAGCAACACATCTTGTACTATGAGTGGGACCATCACTTTCATTGTAAAGCAAAAAGTGACTGATATGAATCAATGTTCAACACAAAGAGAAGACACATAGAGAAACTGCATGTGTGAGTTATAAATGTTTTGAGTATGGTTTACTGGCCCACACAAGAACGTATGCGAAATCGACCAAGAGTGTCATCCCATCCTTTTTCATGGAACATGTCATGGGTAAGCGATTAGGGAGTCAGACTTGTAGCCTTAAGGTTTTCGGTTCGACTCCCGACCCGCCAGTTTGGTGAGGGGGAGAAACCAATTCTCTCCTCCATTTTCCTCCATGACTGAGGTACCCTGAGCATGGTACCGTCCCGCCGCACTGCTCCCTTTCGGGCGCCATTGGGGTCTGCCTCATTGCATGGGTGAAGCGTAAATGCAATTTCGTTGTGTGCAGTGTGCACTTGTGTGCTGTGGAGTGCTGTTTCACAATGACAATATGAGTTTAAGTTTCCCAGTTGGGCTTTCACTTCACCTCTAAGATGCGAAACAGAGCAAGGGTGTCATCCCTTTGTAGAGCATGTCTTTTTCGTCCTCTTCCTCTTCCTCCTCCTCTTTTGTTCTGGGCTGGTGCAGGGCAGGACGGAACTCTCCAGAAACAATGTGTCTCCCTGGAGATGATGGATTAGCACGTCGATTCCCCCTCGTGAAGTCAAACACTCTTCTTCCTCCTCCTCCTCCTCCTCCTCCTCGAGATCTAAATAGGAGTCACCACACACACACACACACACACACACACACACACACACACACACACACACACACACACACACACACACACACGTGCGCGCGCGTAAACACACACACACACACACAGTCACACACACAGACACAGACACACACACACACACACACACACACACACACACACACACACACACACACACACACACACACACACACACACACACACACACACACACACACACACACACACACACACACACACACACACACACACACACACACACACACACACACACACACACACACACACGCACCACAGCCTCCTCTGGACACTAAGCACACCAAGCCAGAGAGAGTGCGATGTCGAGAGCATAGACGAGCTAGGAGCACCTTTTCCCAGCTGAAATGCCGCAATTTAACTGCAGTGCATAAAGAATGTTTTGATGATGAACAGGTTGGCTGAAACGTGTGACTGTTTGATGATGGCAATATTGAGCAGGAAAATGAGATGCTTGTCAAATGCATTTTTAAAGGAGGGCCGGGGAGTTGCGTGGGGCTCAGATGGTCATTTGTCTGCGAGCTAAATGGATGTTTTGGCATGTTGTGTCTGCTTGGCCACGGCTGGAGTGGGAGGGAAAGCAGTGGTGGGTGTGTGTGGGGGTGGTGGTGAGGGGTAGCGAAGATGAGGGGAGACGAGACGAGAGAAGAGGAGCTGAGTGTCAGTTTCTGGATTTCTCCACTCCACTCCACTCCACTCCAGTCCACAGACACCCCCCCCCCTCCTCCCCCCCATGACAGCGAAGATAGCTGATCCGTGAGAGAAGCTAATGAGGAGAGCGAGCTAGTTAGTTAGCGGGAGAGCAAAGGCCCTGGTCTTGCTAACACCTGATAGGAAGAGGTGCAGGAGGGCGAAGGAGGAGAGGGAGGAGGAGGAGGAGGAGGATAAGGGGGTGAAGGACTCACAGTTTGAAAGCAGTCCAAAACTCTCAACGGTCAGCACTCGACTTGAGGTTGTCTATCCTCTTCCATGATACACTGTCCTGTTGTTGAATGGGCTCATTTCAGGGGATTGGCATGAAGCGTGCAGGGGATGTTAGATGCAGCTATTTGCATCAGGATGTTTCTAATAATTGAGGTGATGCGTTTGATGGGTCAGGCTGGCTGGGCAAGACAAGACAAAGAGACGGAAAAAAATTGTGTCGGGAGAAATATGTTTGAAATCCATCTTTCTGACCTTTGTAAACCTTTGTAAAACACCCAAGACTTAGTAGAAAAGAGGGTTCGTTTTGCTTTTTTTTGTTGGCTGTTGGCAGTTGAAACCAAAGCTTTTAATATTTACGAAAAGTGTGTGGGGGAAAAAAAACTACACAGGACAAATTTGACAGCTGGAAGTTGGAACTGGCCCCCGTCAGGGCTGTTGCTGTGTGGCGGTGACAAACAGCGAGTCCCCATCAAGGGGTATCCTTCCGCTGTCATCTTCGTCATGCCTCTCTCCCGGGGGGTGCCAGCCAAGATCGCAACCCAATTACCGCCTGATATCTAATCAATACGCTGCTTATTTGCACAGCAGGAAGTGAAGGAGGGGCCCCCTGGGAGACAGAGTTCAGATTACTGCTCTGTCGATGGCTGGGTAGGCCACTAACGAGAAGGACTCACACTGAGGGCTGGACAGGGAGCTGCAGCTCTCCACACAAACACCGCCATCACCATCGCCATGGCCACCACCATCACCACACCACTTACACCACCACCACCCCACTCTGCAGTGGAGCCTGATGAGGGCACATGAAGTGCAAGTACAAATAAGGCGGATATTTTTGTTTTAAATTAACACTGTGTACTGTCACAGTGTCTTTACCACTTTCAAAAGCTAAATATACTGTCGGGTTCACTGGACCTTGTAAGCCATATAAAGTACTAGAATGGCAAATCGTGTTTTTAATGTGCTTTGGAGTTTGGTGTGAGATACAGAAGTGTACTGAATAAGCCAAAATTGTACCCATACCTGTCAACCCTCCCTTATTTCCTGGGAAACTCCCTTATTTACACTTATTTTTCACTACCTTCCTTTATTGTTTATTTCTGGAAAATATCCCTTATCTTCATATAGTCTAAAAGAAAAGTCTGAGTGTAGTGGCTTTAGCCCCCCCCTACATTAGTATTAGCCCCCCCTTTAACGATTTTGAAAAAATATATATATATTTTTTTTTAATTATTTTTTTTTACATTTTTCCAAAAACAAATGCAGTAAAGCACTGAATACGAACCACCAAGAAGGCAAGTTAATCTGAATACAAGTTCCTGACTGCTTATTTATTGTTTAATGCCACTTATATCCTACTGCACAGCAATAAAAGCAGGGTGCACAGCAATATGTTATGCGGGGGGGAAACAGGTAGAGGATTGTGCTTTGTGACTAACACCTCGAGAAAAGTGTAATTACTTACACGGATGAAATCTTCAGACCCAAAGTACCAATTTTCACTCACAATACCCGTGTAATAAATCCATTTGACATTGTCTTGAAATTATAGTTGAGCTTTAATATTTGTCTTAACAATTTGAAAACACACATGAACTGATTCAAATAGCTACTAATGGAGTAAAAATGACCTGATCTGCTGGGATGCATAGTTTTCCAAGTAAGGAACCTGTTTGAATGAATCGCTTCCTGACCACTGCTTCTCCTGGAGACGCGCAGTTAGTAACTCCTTAAAGTTCCTAGTCCTTGTGTAAATTATGCTCTTGGCATTTTTATCTAATCATTTTAACTTCCGTACATAATATTCATCAGTTGAAATGTTTTGATTAGCTTACATATAAGGAATGTTCATTAAAATGTGAATTAAAAAAAATCACTGTAACTAGTGTTTAAAAATCGGTATGGTGCTCTTAAAATAATTGTTCAAGAAGACGCTTTTGCACACCTCTGTAGGTGGGCAGGTGCGTAGGATATTATCCCAGTGGGGTTGTCATTCAAGTGTAAAGAAATCCTGCACACTGTCCATTCCACCAACAAACTTAAATACAACATGAAGAAGGTCCGATGACCGAAACAATGTATTAAAGTTTGTTGGTCAGTGGACAGTGTGCAGGATTTCTTTGCTCTTAAAATAATGAATTCATAGACAAAACCTTAACAGGTGAGCTGAATTTTTTTTTTCTTCCTCTGGGGCTAAGCCCCCCTGTCTCTCAAACCTAGTGACGGGCCTGGCGCAGAGCCTATGTTATAACCCTACTGTCACCAAAATTTTAATGGCTATGTATTTTCAGCAAATGATGAATAGGCCCGCCGGCGACCCCATCTGCAGTAAGAAGCTACAGTGTGCGTGCCTTAGCATGTCGGAATGATAGCATTTAGTTAGCACAGGAAACTGACAGCACGGGAAACACAGGAAATCACCTATTAACCCCCGCCCAAATGCACACGCACCAAATTCGGAGAAGTGAACGACTTCCTAAAATGTCCCTCATTTTCATGTTAAATCTAGGAAATAACCAATTTTTTTTCAAGTTCAAATTTGGCCTCGTATTGGATCATTGTCCCTCATCTCAATCCTCCCTCATCACCACTTGTGATAAGCAATCGGATGTTCAGAGTACAGTACAGAGAACTGTTCAGAGGAAATTGAAGTCAAATGGAACTGGACGCCAAAGCTGATGCCTCTCTGGCCATGTTGAAAGTCGCTCATATAATAGTAGTATAAGTGCTCAAGATTTGATCTGATAAACTCTGCACTTGTACTCAAGTACTTGTAATTGCACAAACAAAAAATCTGTGTCAACAAAAACTTCTGCATGTATATCTGGACGACCAGGAAACAAAAGAATCCACAAATGCGTCATGTAATCATGAAACAATCTTTTTTTTCAGCACATGCATACTCTACAAATCTCAAATATAAAAGATACTCTTCTACTATCACTATGTTTGGCACTTTTGTCCTTCCAACTACCCTTGTTATTCCTTCTCCTTCTCTTTAACCTTCTCTCTCTCTTTCTCTCTCTCTCTCTCCCAGTTCCTCCCCCTTTCTTTCCTTCTCAGATTCAGTTGATGGTTGAAGGATTTGCGTCCTGTGCAGCAGTGGAACTATTCTTCCTCATTTCACTTGACAGGCCATTCCAGGGCGGGATCCAGCGTTGAGTGTGTGCTCTCATGAAGAAATATGGCCGTTCGTCCACCATGTGCCCATCCCTCCCTCCCTCTCCTCTTCTCTATCCCTCCATCCCTCCCCTCTCAGCACCAACTCCCACACCTGGTCAAGAGCACACGTTAGGACACCTCGACAAGGTCTCATTAACTCCCCCAGTCTTTAGGGAAGGAGAGTTAAAGAACTGACGACCAAATGCAAATGGTTAATCCATAGAATAATGGCTTTCGCCACATTGGAATGGAACACAGAGCACACTGGGAAGATGTATTCCGATGGCATGGCAAAGAACAGAGGTGTTGTATGGAGATGATTATAAGCTACCAAAGAGGCTTTTCGGTAGAGATTTCCAGAACTTTCTCTGCCTTGACTCGACTGCCATTGAGTCGACGACAGACTTTGGGGATTGAGCTAGCAGCCATGATTCTGGAGAAGTTGTTTTTTGTTTTTAGCAGCTAAAGATTAGCTTAGCGCTAATCAGAGTTCTCAGAATCTGTTTGTTTATCCTGCCTCTCACTTTGGCTGTAAGAGCCTTTGCATGCACTTAGACACAAACACAGAGAACGACGTCAAGTACAAAGTAGGTCTAACCCATCCCAAACCCCAACCCAATCCAAATCATTCCGCTGATTAGACTACTGAGTGAGACGCACTGATATGCCAGTTGATGTTGATAATCTCATTGTGTGTATCTCTCTGCCACAACTTCATCTGCAAATCAAGAGAATTATATAGGTGAACAGCAGCGAGGAAGCACCCATTTTTTAAAAGAAGAAGAACAATGCCATAGCACCCAAATCGATTGGTAATACTTTCTCATCCTTTGTTTTCAGCTAATCCATCCAGAGTGAACAGTGAAATTGGAGAGAGGAATAGGAAACAGTGTTTTGTGAAGCTCTTGTTATTCCAAGAAATCTCTCATTTTCTGTACCTCAGTCTACCATCTCTCTCTCTCTCTCTCTCTCTCTCTCTCTCTCTCTCTCTCTCACTCATATCCTCTCTGTATGTGCGTGCGAGTAATTGTGTATGCGAGTGTGTGTGTGTGTGTGTGTGTGTGTGTGTGTGTGTGTGTGTGTGTGTGTGTGTGTGTGTGTGTGTGAGTGTGTGTGTGTGTGTGTGTGTGTGTGTGTGTGTGTGTGTGTGTGTGTGTGTGTGTGTGTTAAAATTATTGGCCGGTGTTGTTAAGCTCTTTAGTCCGTCTGTCTAATGAGAATGGTGAGGAGGATTACAGCGCGCCGTAGCCAGCACATGTATCTGAAGTCTTATCCCCACAAAGACTGCACGACTGTGTGAATATAACCATCACAAAGTGCATTGTGTGCGTGGTGCATGCGTGCGTGTATGAGGGAGACAGATCGGGAGCTCTTGGCAGGGCTGGTTAAGTAGTCTGTGGACTTACACACAGGCATGTGTTCATGTTCGGGCCAAGCGGTGGTCACAGTTTTTTTTAAAAAAGGGAAAAAATGAAACGGCACAGCTCTCGAATCTCCGCGCACTACAGCGGCTCAGCCTGGCTCTCCGTTTGAACTAGCTGCGTGAGTAAAGTGGTGCCGCTTCCTTTTACAGGCTATTAATTCAGAAGTTGGCTAATCATTGATGGCTGTGGTGGGGAGAGATGTGGCTGGGATGTGGAGGCATGGAGCAGGGCGCGAGGAGGAGGACGGGGGGGAGAGTTGACTTGTGTGAAAAATGGCCCACACTTGGCTTCTTATAGCTGTAAAAATAGCAGAAGGTTCTTAACTATCCATAAAATCTTTCAATGGGAAGATGGGAGAATTAATTAAATTAGTGCACCCACCGCCACAAGACTTTCTTTTATGCTTTCATGGCCCTTTTTGGTGGTGGTGGGGGGGGGCAGAAAGATGAATGTGACGTTAATATAGTACCTGTGATATACTGCTCAACATCCAGGCAAACCCACGCTGCTGTATCCCAGAGTGCAGAAATCCACTGAAAGAGATCAACAAGGCCATTATTAAAAAGGCACCAATTAAAATAAGTCAATCATGAAGTCATAAATAACTTCCTACTGTTTTTTTGTTTTTACATTGAGCTCAGCTGACAGCTGTAATGGTAGATTTGGGGCGGCTTCAAACAAGCTCATCCTTCAAAGGTGCTGGGGAGCATGGTGAGAGTGGATTTCAATGATTGCTTTGTTTGATTGGGATCTGCTGGGGAAGTGTGACTGGTTCAACGTGATATTATTCAAGATTTTCCCATGTCAAATGCATTCCATTCATAAACTTGAATACATCAAGGGTGCGTTTCTCGAAAGTGTAGTTGCTAACCAGTTAGCAACTCGGGTAGTTGCCAATGGGAAATTGCATTGCAACCAACAAAGTAGCTAACATAGTTAGCAACTATGGTTTCGGGAAATGCACCATAGGTTTGCAGAAATCAAGTTCTTATCGATACGGTGACATGCTGTTTTCCTACAACTGAAAAGTTCCGTGCGGTGATCATTCATTTCTTAAAGGCCATCAAAGCATGGCATTATTGAACTCACAGTTGAAAACATAACATTGTTTAACTGCACAAAGACATACAAACTCGCACACGTACGTTCACAGGTACACACACACATTCACTACAGCCCTAGTCACAAAAACAAACCGAAAACAATGAGACTTTTTAAGGGATCTCCACTGTACAGTTGAGTTGTTGTGTGTGTGTGTGTGCGTGCGTGCGTGCGTGCGTGCGTGCTAGGAGGGAGGGACATTGCTTGCACCTGAGCGCCGCCATTGGCCAGCCTCGGCCGGGTCGTATATGATGATAAATCTCACGCAGGTGTCACCCCCCCACAGCAGCAGGTGAGGATTGATGGGCTCGGAGAGAGCGATCCATCATCCCGGGCAGGTGGCGCCGTATCGGAATTTCGGAAATCTGTTCCCAATCACAGGCGAGAGGCGGGCAGCGGCGGAGAGGACCCCCCTCGTCTGGGCGAGGTGTTACCGGAAATCAATGCGAGGCACTCAAGGTCAATGTACTGTTAGAGAAGACTCCTCCAGCACTGACGGATGAATAGGGGCTGCTGCCTCTCTCTTGCTTCAGCTCTCTCTCTCTCACTCTTACTCTCTCTCTTACTCTCTCTCTCTCTCTCTCTCTCTCTCTCTCTCTCTCTCTCTCTCTCTCTCTCTCTCTCTCTCTCTCTCTCTCTCTCTCTCTCTTATTCTCTCTCTCTCTCTTTCTGTGTGTGTGTGTGTGTATCTCTCTCTCTGTCTCTCTTTCTCTCTCTCTCTCTCTGTTTCTCTGTGTTTCCCTCTCCCTTACATTGTCCAGCTCTCTTCGCTATCTCTCTCTCTCTCTCTCTCTCTCTCTCTCTCTCTCTCTCTCTCTCTCTCCTCTAACACCGCTGGCTGTTTGAAGGACTGACAGCTCTCCATCCATGTCTTTGC
>NC_085860.1:9521029-9523529 GCF_034702125.1 Engraulis encrasicolus
ACTGCTCTGAGATCAGCTATTAAGATGAAGCAGCAAAACTTGATTCAGCTTAATGCCAGGCTCCGAGCTGTTCTCCAAACAGCCCGTGGATTTGCATTCCTGAAAATTTCATTAAATTACTACTTTTATAGACTTTGGTTTTTAGCCTGTGTTTGATATGCAGAGAGTCATGATTTGCATGTTAGGTTATGCATTAAAAATCGGTGTGATTTCTTGGTTAGAATGAAATGAGATTTTTTTTTTCTTCTCCATCCTCTTCTTTCAGATCCTTTTGCACATAAAAATCACCCCACAGTAGTAATTAAAATATAAGCATTCCAGAAAGAGTTTACAAGAGAAAAGGAGATCACTAAAAGAAGGAATGGTTTCACAATAATATCACATTTTATTACACCATTTATAATACATACCAGTATACTGTATTGTGTGATATATTTCCACAAAGAAGGGGATACAAAGAGTAAATTGAACATAGTATTGCTAATCATTTTCGGAATTACACTAATATATTGTAAAATTATTGAATGTGATCCATTGAGTTTCATGAGCTATAAAGACCAAATTTAATATAGTAGTTCAAAGGTCAATATGCCTTACTATGTGGTACTTGCATTTTTCAATGTGCTATACAATCAGCACTGTTTTGGATCATTTGAATAAAATTATATAGGCCTAATGGTTATTGTTTATTGTGTAGTTTATTTCATTGTTTCTAAGCCATTGTTCGTAAGCACAGAGTGTCTACATCATTAGTGTGATATGATGCGCAAGGACCAGCCCCCATATTATAATGATTAAGTTACTTAGAAGCTTCTGCAAATATGTTCCTTACTTAGGATAATTTTTTTTCAGGCGTGCGTGAATTGCTAAAACTCAGGTGGTACAGTAATGGGGGCCGTTGCAGCGCTGCAGGTTTATGATTTAGTTGAATTAACACATACAGTGTAAAAATGACCATGAGAGAAGAGTTTTCCATCCTCATTAGGAGAGTGGGGGTCTCGTGGGTAGCCATATTTCACTGCCAGACCTCACCTATTCATAGCATGGGCTCTGTGCGGGGAGGAGAGAAGGCAGGGGGAGCTGAGCAAGATCACCCTCAGTGTACACAAATATACACACATATGTACTCTATTGCACGTGAGTATACACCCGTGTGCATGCACGCACACACACACACACATACAGTAGACCCACCCCCATACAACAGGCACATGCAGGTCCGTGAACACACACACACACACACACACACACACACACACACACACACACACACACACGCACGCACGCACACGCACACGCACACGCACACGCACACGCACACGCACACGCACACACACACACATGCTCGCTAACCTTTGAATATCTTCCAGGAAAGATGAAAATTTACCCGCTGGAAAGGTGAACTGGGGTGTGAGAATGTAAAAAAGCTGGGTACCAGATATCATCTGGAAATGTTCATTTGAGGTAAGGTTTCAACATGTGAAATGTATCATGTGAAAAGGCACCAAGTATCATAAAATACAGTATAACATTACATTGTCTGTTGTGTGACCTGAATGAATCCAGAGCACCATGGTTTCTGTTCAGCAGCTTATCCATTACTTTGGCATGATAACCCATCGCTAATCAATGGAAAACACTGCCATAATACAGCAAAAACCTCACCGGTAGGCCTACATACAGAGATTACAAAAACAGGAGAGTACCAATGTTGCTGGGTTTTTCAAAAAAAAAAGGAAATAATTGTCCTCATCTGGTTACCATTCATCTGTGGAAAAAAATGCAATCAGAAATCCGCTAAAAATGACTGATTGTCTCATGATTATGATCATGATTATAAATACGATAATTTGTCTATAATGACTATATGATTCTTACTATCACTCCGATAGTTTTCATTAACATGAGCCTGCTCGTCATATACGTAGCTCATAGGAAGTTGAACACACACTCTCTTCTGTTTGTTTGTTTGTTTATTTGTTTATTTGCTTGTTTGCTTATTTTGTGTACAACATGACAGAGTAAAGTTCAGGCGACTCTCAATCTCTATCTGCAGCTGAGGCTAACTAATGAAACAGGCCGTGTGCGTCAGGGCAAAAGGAAAGGCAAGCGTCAGATTCTCTGACGTACGTAAAGGTCATCCTGGGACCAGCGTCACGAAGATAGGCTGCGACCAGACGCAGCGCCGGCGCAATGAACCTAATGAAAACAGTCAGGGCTTGCAGCGCAGCCTGCAAAGTGACAGTGAAGCATGGGTCAGAAAGCAACACATGCAGAAGGCAAAGCAGTTTCTTACACAAGGCTGCGATATAATGGATTATATAGGTCACTTGAAAGGTGGCATATTTTTCATAATCACTTTTAGCTGGGTGGCTTTTTCCCTTTTTGTTTCATCAACTTAATGAAATAAAAAAAAGAACTCTGTGTAACCATAACCTTGCTTTGACCTACGTACGGCTCAGGCAAAGAAGACACACGCAGCAAATAAAAACAACAAAAA
>NC_085860.1:9528529-9533529 GCF_034702125.1 Engraulis encrasicolus
CCTACGTAACTATTGGCAAAAATGTGAACCCGATATGTTTATCCAACACTGCTTTAGACTATAGATAGTCAAGGAGATCGTAACATCCGAGCTGTGTATTTATTTACAGATAACATGTCATCGTGCCACCCACATGATGGACGTTTGCATGTCTCGTTCCCGTTGACTGCATGGAGCATGTTCATGTGTACTGGTACACATGATCCATCTGCAGAGGGTTACATGATCCCCGATCATTAATATTACAGCACTCACATTTCAGAGGTGCCGTAACATGTTTGCCCTCTTTGCATATCCAGGGCTATTGTAGGCCATTCAAATGGAAACTATACTGTCAGACGATGCCAAGTGTAAATGGAATGAATGATGAAATGTGTGAAACGTGTGAGTAATGTAAAGGTGTTTTTCCACTACAGGTGCATTTTTTTAAACATATTTTTTTAGGGCTTTTTTGCCTTTATTTCTGACAGGACATTGGAGGAGAGACAGGAAATGACTAGATAGAGAGAGATGGGGAAGGATCGACAAATAACCCAGTCCGGAATTGAACCCCAGTCGCCGGCGTAGTAAGCCAGTGCCCTACCGTTAGGCCATGGCAGGGCCCTGGTGGATTTTTTAAGGAAATACCACTAGCCTTTATTTGCCCATAATGGTGACATGCATTTAAGGACTCAATTTGTTATTCCATGTTACAAAGCTACAGTATTTTACACCACTGCCAAATCTATAGAGAATGGGCCCGAAACATTTATTTTACAAGACCAATCTAGAGAATGTGGAACAGGGTTTTTACAGCTTATACATTGAACATGTGTCATTTATTATCGTTTCTGACACCAAACGTGTTTCACCCCCCACAGCGCCATGCAGCAGCTGTACTCCTCTTGTAACATTTCACGGCAGCAAATGTCCTGTAAATATCGCTAAGTAGAATTACAATAGAATTACACTGCTAGGGTGCCCATGATGAACTACATGTACCTGGGTCTTGACAGTGGCTGCTAATGGTAGCGTAGCGGTGAAAGTGCTAATCTTGTGACGAATGGCTAGCCAGAGGTCACTGTGGAGGATAGCCGTGCGGCCGCATGTAGCCAATCCCGCTGCTCTCCGAGGGGCTGGAGGGGGGTATAGACGGGGAGGCTAATCTCAGCATTGCCAGGGATTAAGCGCTAACATTATTGTCTGTTTGATGAGGGGATTAAATGTGCTAAATCCAGGACTCCATATGGGATTCCTCATTTAAGATAGCGCTAATGTTCTCCCCATAGCTTTCTGTTTGTATATTCTCTCTCTCTCTCTCTCTCTCTCTCTCTCTCCCTCTCTCTCTCTCTCTCTCTCTCTCTCTCCCTTTCTCCCTCTCTCTCTCTCTCTCTCTCTCTCTCTCTCTCTCTCTCTCTCTCTCTCTCTCTCTCTCTCTCTCTCTCTATCAATTCCTGTCTGTCTTCCTCTCATTTTTTTACCCTAGGCCTATATATTCTTTTCTTATTGTATGATGCAAACTCAATTTCTTCAGTTGGGAGGCCAACAAAAAGTTAACTGCCTAAATATTAATCTTGTCTTTATTCGCTATTGCCTTTATGCCAGTTATCAACACCTGTACTGACCCTCTTTATTCTGGTAAAGTAGAAGCCACATGTTAATATGTTTTAAAATGTCAAGGGCATTGTGCCATTTCATATTGCGTAACATAAAGAGTCGCCCCCAGGTCTGCTTTGTACTATCTAAAGGAGCTTTTCACCTCTTCACTTCACCTCACCACAAATTACAATAATATCAAGAGGTCAAAATGCAGTGTAGGCCAAGCCAGAATTAACTGGTACAATATCTTTTCCACGACACAGTACCTATATAAGACTTACTGGAAGAGTGAAATTCAGTCGAACAGTTGCTCCTCCCATGCTATTTTTTCTCTAACCTATATCGACAATCACTTGTTGGATCCTGACCACAAATGCTCCCTACCTCTAAGATAAATAAAATGAAAGCATCTAGGAATGTAAACACATATTATATTCTGTAACATCAGTGCGACTTAAACCATACGGGCCCAGACCACTGGGGACACAATGTAAACTATGAATTATTCTGTCTAATAACCAGAATAATTTATGACCATGCATGCATACAAGGCCAAGTGAGTGTAGTGTAGTGCAAATGAATATTTAATGACAGGATATATGAAACAAGAGAGTGAAATGCAAAATCATGACGTCATATCCGCAAACATACAGGAGATTTTTTTGGATTGTAATGATGTGGTAGCATTTTAATGCTGCTATGTTATTAATGGCATGCACTCTTTCATATCAGTCAGAAGCATCTTCATAAACATTTTCCCTAACCAATATTTCTTTATGAACTGTGTAGCTGTAGCATAGCAATGGTGGCTTAAAAATAAAAAATGAAAAAAAATAAAAAAATAAAATGAGTTCATTTTAGTGGTCCTTAAAGTGTAATACTGATTGTATTTTGACACAAACAAGCCATGCATGCCTGCATATACAGTACTGTATGTATGTCTGCTTATACAGTACACGCATGCAGACATAATGTCTCTCTCACTCATTCTCTCTCTCTCTCTCTCTCTCTCTCTCTCTCTCTCTCTCTCTCTCTCTCTCTCTCTCTCTCTCTCTCTCTCTCTCTCTCTCTCTCTCTCTCTCTCTCTCTCTCTCATCCTCTCAAATTACCTCAATGTCAAACATACACAAATGCACTATGCCCCTCAGTTCCAGAAGCGTTGGGAAGAGCATTAACATCCCCAACTGATCTCCTGTCTGCAGCCTGGCCCTCACTCCAGGCTGACCGCATACAACCTCATCAAATCAAGCCTGAATCAGGGTGGAGGGGGAGACAGAAAAAAAGAGACAGATTGAAAAAAACAGAAGTGAAGGCAAAGAGCAGAGACAGAGAGTGAAAGACAGTGGTTTTGGCAAGTCATAAAAAACGACAAGCAGGAAGGGAGAAGACAGGAGGAAAGACAGCGAAGGGCAGGCACAAAAGAGAGAGGGAGAGAAGGAGACAGGGAGAGAGAGAGAGAGATGGGGGGAGCAAGAAAGAGAGAGAGGGGCAGAGAGAACGAGTAACACAGAGACAGATACTATTGGGAGAGGAGAAGAGTTTTGTCTAATTTCTGAGCGACAGAGCGAAATAGACAGGGAGAAGGAGAGGGTAAGAGAGAAAGCAAAAGAATGGGGTAGAATAAATGAAAGAGAAAGGAGGAGAGTCAGTGAGGAGAGAGAGAGAGAGAGAGAGAGAGAGAGAGAGAGAGAGAAGCAGAACAAGTGGAAGAGAGAGGGAGGGAGAGAGAGAGAAGCAGAGCAAGTGGAAGAGAGAGAGAGAGAGAGCGAGTGAGAGAGGGAGAGATGGTAGCATAATGAATAAGCGTTGGGCATAAATCAGCCAGCGGTATTCTGAGGCCTGCCAGAGACACGCTCTCGCTCAAATGGGCATGTTGACACTTCCTCCCCGGCACCATTTAGAAACAGTTGGCATCATTAATTGATGGTATTGCCAGTAAATTGGCAACAATGAAAAGACAAATTATGAGTGGAGCAGGCGCTACAGAGGGAGGATTTACAGTATTTGAATAATTTAGACCCCCGCGGCTCGCCTGACAGCGGCTGTTATTCTCGGAGAAGGCCCCTTACCCTGCTGCTTGAGGAATTAAAAGCCCTGGATGAGCACTGTGAGTCTGTGAGCCGTTAGACTAATCAGCCTTCTCTCGCTGCCTTCTCTCTCTCTCTCTCTCTCTCTCTCTCTCTCTCTCTCTCTCTCTCTCTCTCTCTCTCTCTCTCTCTCTCTCTCTCTCTCTCTCTCGCTCTCTCTCTCTCTTTCACTGCCTCTGCTCTGTCTTTACTGTCTCTCGCATCCTTCAACTCTCTCTTTCTCTCTCCTCTCTCTCTCCATCCCTGTCTCTCTCTCTCTCTCTCCATATCTCTCTCCATCGTTTGCTTTCTAACCCACCATCCCAGCCCTCTCCACCCCACTCATCTACCCTCAGCCTCCCTCAACACCCCCCACTTCCCAGTCAATAAATGACTGCAGCTGCCAAATGAAACAGTAAATTTGGTTAGGGGTGGTAAATATTTAGACGAGAGCGTGCGAGTAAGAGGAGTCGGGGGGTTTGGGGTGGAGATGTTTAATGAATCAGGCGAGTTGAGGAGGAGAGAAGTGGAAGGAGAGGA
The DNA here is from genome assembly GCF_034702125.1 of Engraulis encrasicolus. Classification (NCBI taxonomy): domain Eukaryota; kingdom Metazoa; phylum Chordata; class Actinopteri; order Clupeiformes; family Engraulidae; genus Engraulis; species Engraulis encrasicolus. Next base: position 9,532,714 of record NC_085860.1, read on the forward strand.
GGAGGAGATGGAATTGAAATGTCAGTCGTAGGAAAAAGAGGAAAAAAGCAAGAGGTTTTGGCTCCGGGTTGGTTGGGTTGTCAGGGACCGTTGAAGAAGATGAGGAAGATGCTTACTAACGCAGCACGGCACCAGGCACCAGGCACCAGGCTCCAGGGCAACAAGACGTGGAGGAGCATTTTACTGTAGCAGCGTTGCGGGCTGGATGGGGACGATGCGGGATGCCAAATGGAATAGGATGGAGAAGATGTGCGGAAAGGGGAGAGGTGCCTGCAGAGAGAGACAGAGAGACAGTGTGTGTGTGTGTGTGTGTGTGTGTGTGTGTGTGTGTGTGTGTGTGTGTGTGTGTGTGTGTGTGTGTGTGTGTGTGTGTGTGTGTGTGTGTGTGTGTGTGTGTGTGTGTGTGTGTGTGTGTGTGTGTGTGTGTGTGTTCCTGATATTGTTGTTATTAATGTTCTTAAATGCCTTTTAAAAGTGTTATATTAATGTTCTCTCTAAAACTGACACTATACAAACAGGTATGCACACTTAAATTGAATTGAATTGAATTGAATTGAGAGAGAGAGAGAGAGAGAGAGAGAGAGAGATAGAGAGAGAGAGAGGAGAGAGAGAGAGAGAGAGAGAGAGAGAGAGAGAGAGAGAGAGAGAGAGAGAGAGAGAGAGAGAGAGAGAGAGATGGGATGGAGAGGACGTGTGGAAGAGAAAATGTCTGCAGAGGTGTCAGGAGATCAACAGGCATAGAATTTGTTAACCTTCTCAGTCAGTGTCTTTTGGTGGTGCTGTGGTACTGTCTATTAGTCTTGTTCCCTCTCCGGA
>NC_085860.1:9543529-9553529 GCF_034702125.1 Engraulis encrasicolus
ACACACACACACACACACACACACACACACACACACACACACACACACACACACACACACACACACACACACACACACACACACACACGCACTTGAGTCCCACCAGTCCCTCAGCGACTCACTCCTTTGGCACACAGCGTGGGTTCTCAGCAAGGCGTCATAACGAGGCTGATTACGGCGTAATGAATGACATTTGCGGTGACATATCGACATGATTAGCGCAGGGTGGCACATACTCTGCATGCCTGCCTGCTTCGTGATTGCAAGAGATTGCCAGTGCGTGTGACAGCGCGTTACATCATGCCTGCCACTGCTACAACGTATGGATGTATGGATAACATAGGAGGGAGGTGCATCATTAGAAGGGGAAATGAATTGGTGTGTAGAACATGCACATGATAAAAAAACAAACACTCCAACAAACATGAAGATATCTCACAGGTGGCCCTGCCATGGCCCAACGGTAGGGCACTGGGTTACTACGCCGGCGACCCGGGTTCCATTCTGGCACGGGTCATTTGCCAATCCTTCCCTGTCTCTCTCTCTCCCCACTCATTTCCTGTCTCTCCTCCACAGTACTATCAGGAAAAATAAAAGCACAAAAGCCCTAAAATATATTTAAAAATGTACAGTTTGTGGCCAGAGGTTGCTTGACAGATGAGGCTTGGGTAAGGTCAATCAACATGGGGACAGCCGTGTACTAATGGTTAGGGAGATGGTCTTGGAATAGTACAGGTGCAGGTTTGGATCCCAAACCATTCATGGTTGAAGTGCCCTTCAGCAAGGCAACTAACCCTACATTGCTCCAGGGACTGTAACCAATACCAAATATACCAATCCAATACCAAACATCCGGTCATTGTCATCAGCAATATGTTTTTTTTTACATACAGCCATACAGAGGAACAAAATTACGTCTGTAGGACCTTTGTGTGAATCTTCATTTCAGCCATTAAAACTCAGAGAGAGGAATTCGTATTTAACAATTTAATGTTAACATAGTTGACAATGGAATTGGCATAAGTAGACAGTATTTGGCGTAGGTCCAATCATCAGCCCGGGTCTTGCGCTGGCAGATCCAGTAGAGCCTGCCGTTGCCGTGTAGCAGGAACTGGACCTTTAACCCCCCGGACAGGAAGACTGGACCCAACTGATGGTGGTGGGGATGGAGGAGGAGATTTCGGACCGGCCATGCCTAGGCCAGCAAGAAAGGAGAGTTAGACACGTCACTATAAAGGAAATGGCAGCCGCTGATTGGCTCTGCGAAATGCACAGGTGACATGAGTCTTCCTGGCAGAACTAGCGCAGGCTTATTTTCAGGCCTGAAAATCAATTGTTCAGTCGATGCCACCTTTTTTTATGACACCAAGTGGTTCCTTTTGTGTGAAGGGCTACGTCGGACAATGTGGAGCTAAAGAACTTGACACAGCAGGAAAAGAGACAAGACATGGCATTTAGTCAGCTGTAAACACCTGGGATGAGATGAGATGAGACGAGACGAGACGAGACGTGACGAGACGAGACGAGACGAGACGAGACGAGACGTGACGAGACGAGACGAGACGAAACGAAACGAAACGAGATGAGATGAGATGAGATGTAGAGTCTTAAGTGTGGCGTAGTGTCTCAGTGGGAGCAGACAGCACAAAACCGGATGATATCAGAGATCAGGTGACAGCATGGGTATGGCGTCACTCGCAAATTTTGAGATGTGGATTTATTATTTATATTTTTGAGTGTTTAGGTGTTACAATCCAAACCATTCCAAAAACATAGGCGCATACACACACACACACACACCATGTCACCCACCTCTGTTGAGTGCCCATATGATGTTGAGGAGGCAGAACAAGCTCTCATGCTTCCTTAGTAAGAGCTGCACTGGCGCCTGGGACTACAGTAACTAACAAGTTATTATAATAAACTAAAAAATTACTGAAAAATAAAAAAAAACCTGCTGTGGTGCCATCAGACTTTTTTGGCAAAAGTGCTGACAAAAGAGTTTTATGGCTTGTGGGGCATGTTGTTTTTGTCTTTATTGTTATTAATTTAAAAAAAGACAAGGGAGAATACTTGAGGGGGAGAGGCGCTAATTAAAAGACAGATCAAAGAGCCTCCCTAATTCCTCCATACATGCAGAAGAGGAAAAGACGGGGTGTTAGGGAAAAGAGGGTGTGCGTCTATGCGTGTGTGTGTGTGTGTCTGTGTGTGTGCATGTGTGTGTGTGTCTGTGTGTGTGTGTGTGTGTGTGTGTGTGTGTGTGTGTGCGTCTGTGTGTGCGTCTATGTGTGTGTGTGTGTGTGTGTGTGTGTGTGTGTGTGCGTGTGTGTGTGTGCGTGCGTGCGTGCGTGCACATGGACATATGTGTCTGTGTGTGTGTGTGTGTGTGTGTGTGTGTGTGTGTGTGTGTGTGTGTGTGTGTGTGTGTGTGTGTGTGTGTGTGTGTGTGTGTGTGTGTGTGTGTGTGTGTGTGCATGCACATGCACATATGTGTGTGTGTCTGTGTGTGTGTGTGTGTGTGTGTGTGTGTGTGCGTGCGTGCGTGTGTGTGTACGTGCGTGCATGTGTTCGTGTGTTCGTGTGTGCGTGTGCGTGCTTGTGCGCTTACGCCTGTTTAGGGGGAGAGGCAGGGGGTCTGTGCTTCTTTAACACAACCCCAAAAACTTTCGATCCTGGTGCACGACACAACAGCCAAATACCTTGAGCGTGGTCTGGGTGGGTCTGCCCTAACAAAAACAACTCCCCTCCTGAAAGTGACTTTCATACAATCCACCCACCATCTTTAACTGTTGGTGTCATAAACAACAACTTCCCCAAACAGCCTGTGTGCCTCTTTTGTATTATTATTGTCTGAGAAACGCTGCTTCTTCTTCTTCTGCAAATAGCCTGAGAGTACATTTTCTAAATGGCAAATGGAAAACATCTGGTTACAAACAAACACATTGGCATTGTAAATAGAATTCAGAGGAGTCCTTCCTTGTTTTCAACCCAAAAGCCTCCTTCCTAACTCAATTCTATGGAGTAGGCATAGCTAGTAAGACAAATTCAAAGTTTGTCTGGGTTGTGGAAATGAAATACACTATATTCACATCTTTGAAGGGTCCAAGTACAGTACAACTAACATAAAATACAATGTGTTTTATAAGATGCATGTGATTGATAACCGACTAAAGTTGTAGTTGTACCTGGGCCTTTTTTACGCTTTGACATTTTGGACACACAGGAATGACAAAGGTCAAAGCCTATAACGCGGCTACTTGACATATATGTAATAAAGCATAATAAAGCATGACTAATCATTTATTACCATGGTTACCAGTATTGATCTGGAAACAATTTCCTCAACTTTGGGTTGTATTCATGCATTGATGCTTAAAGTAAGTCTGCACACTGTCACACTGTAAATGAAAGACCATTTTGATTTGACATCCTATTGTTTAGTCATTCATTAATAAAAATCCACTTGACCAATATGGAAAAAAATGCTGCAATGAAATTTGATGTCATGTCTTTTCTCTCTCAAGTTTGTGGACATGGCTGACCTTGGGTGATGGTCAACAACACAACAATCACGTCCACCTCCAAGAGTATGATGGCGGAACACACATACGATACGATACGATGATACTTTATTGTCAGTTTGCACTGAAATTCAGTTTGCATCCCTGAGCAACACTCGTTAAGACAAAACAGAATACAGAAAACAGAAAAACATACACACATACACACACCGCACACACACACACACACACACACACACACACACACACACACACACACACACACACACACACACACACACACACACACACACACACACACACAGAGCCATGTCCAAGCGTGTGTGTGTGTGTGTGTGTGTGTGTGTGTGTGTGTGTGTGTGTGTGTGTGTGTGTGTGTGTGTGTGTGTGTGTGTGTGTGTATGTGTGTACTAACCCGCAATCCTAGCAGGGGCTAAATGATTGGACTTCGCTCTGATGTGACACTGCATTGAGTATCTCTCCGATAGGTCAACATCCCTCCTTCTCTTCTCATTAGCTCCGCCGTCCCCTTCTGTGTGGCAGCCCTTGGCCAATCAATCGGCTCCGTATGCATACATTTCCATAAAGCTCATGGATTTCCCTTTAATCAGATGCCCATGATGATGAGCGGTTTTGATGGGGCCTTCGATCTTGTGGGTCTTGGGGCTTTTCTTGTAAGGCCGTACGCCCCCTCCAAACTCTGCGATTGGCAGGCCCAGTGTATGGACTCAGCCTCAACATCTGTCAGAAGATCCTCCAAAGCTAACAGTAATCTTACAGTAACTGAGATTATGGGGTTGTTTTAATGACTGAAGATGAAGCTGTAATCAGCAGTTCTGTTTTGCTCTTGTATGTGCTGTAATTTCGCATCGACAGTTGTTGGTAGGCAATTGTTGGCAGGAATACTGTAGGTTGGTTGATAGATTGATGGCGTTACACTAGGTTGTAAGTTGACATGCAACATCCTGTAACATCAACTACATCCACAAAGTTAGGTTATGGAATATGACAGTTGAAAGAAAAGTGTTTCTACTGACAAGTAACACATTGACTGGGTGGGCAGGCAAACCATTTTTTGAAGTCACAGCATATAATATGAAAGGGCCACTGAAACGTGTCAGGGCTTATTTGAAAGGTGAGACTAACCTCACAGTGGATGAAAACAATGTGTCTCTTGGTGCCTCCATTGTCTAAGTCAAACCAATGCGGGTATCCACCAAGGTCCTCAAGAAATAAAGAGACTTTTGTGAAACCTGGGCTGTTTCAGAATGTAGCAATTTTAGATGGGTACCAATATGAAATCGGTGTATAGCAAAAAGCAACACCTTTCCTGATGCGTCAACAAATCAGGAGCATGCATTCACTTCGAAAAGTTCAGCATAAGCACAGCAGCATTTCTGGAAGGTCTCTGTTCCTGCAGAAATGTCTTTGCACACGCAAACGTCCAACGTCAATAACAAAAACGAATAATCCAATGCGCTAGTGTCTCTAATCCACGCGTGAGGGCAGTAGCATGCATGTCAGTGTTTACGTAGCCGTAAACCAATAGTCCAATAGTTTCCAGCGTTAAGTTCATCATGGGGAAAAAAATCTAAAACAAAATAAATAAACAATCCACTTTTTCTGGCCTGCCATCAAACTTCCAAATCCAATGGTATCAATCCAATCACAGATCATGCACCATTTGAAAGGATATGGCCAAGGATCCTTGCGTTATTCCCAAGAAAGTTTAAGGTACTCCACCAGACACGATGTAAGATCAGTTCTGTCTTCTGTATTTCATGTGCGAAGGATTCTATAAAGCACATAGAGTGGACGTTGACTGCACTTGTAGATAAACAAGTCGTACAAACAAGACGTACGAAGTGAACATACAAAGTCAAGTCAAGTCAAGTCAAGTTGGTTTTATTGTCAATTTCTTTACATGCACTGGTCATACAAAGAATTTGAAATTACATTTCTTGCTTTCCCATGCAGACATAGACTAATCTAGGTAAGGACATAGACAGTATAGACATAGACAGTACTCATACATGGACATAGGACAGTATGGACATAGACAGTGCTCATACAGACATTTAAAGTGCAAGACTGGACAACAGAAGACTTGTAGAGAACATACATTAAGAGGAGGTACTGTAATTGTTGTGCTTTTCCTAAAAGTCCTTTATAGCGTTCTGACATAGTAAGATGGCAGCATCACAGACACGTCCAAGGCAGAGATTCTTTAAGTATATAGAGACATGCCAAAATAATAGGTTTCTATGGGCACCTAATGTGACCAGGTTCCGGTCAGCCTAAAAGGGCGTGTCATAATGCTCCTAGCATTGAATAGAATAGTCCTTAGGTCTGCCTAAAGGGGGATTCCCCCTCTCCCCCTTGCAATAATAGAACCCGGAAACAATGGGCCAATGGAACCTCTCTCTCTCTACTCTCTCTGTCCAAGGTGTACACAGAGAAGGGCAACAGGGTGAGGGGGGCACCCGGGACGTCATCAAAGTGGTCATTGCCGTTATCAAAACTGTTCTTGGGTTGCTGCCGAGTCATTTGCGCTGTGAATAAAATGTCCAGATGATGACACAAGCTTTTGATTGTCATCTACTGTATGTCACTTCTATTTATCACAGAGTTTCCAGCGGCAGTGAAGTGTCTCGTTTTGAAATAAACAAGTATAAAAAAGTATTTTTACCATTTGAGATCAACGCATGGGAGTAAAAAAAATCATAATCTTACCTCAATGTGTAAAGTGAAAAGTTGTAGGTTCACTGTTATTCACATTGATGAAGTCATGCTGTAAAGTCACTTTCTTGGCTGTAAAGTTCATTTCTTGGCCGTCTTCGTAAGTTGGGGATATGCCAGTTATGGCCATTTGGCGCTGGGCCCTACATACACTATATGCTAATGGGAGGCCCTACACTGACTTTTCCTTCATATGAAATTGCAGGTCAGGACCAAATGTTGGCCAGACGACTGGTCCTCAGACATTCATCGGTGGAGGATAAAAGATCTTGGTCCACACATGAGAGAGGAAGCAAACGAGAGAGAGAGAGAGAGAGAGAGAGAGAGAGAGAGAGAGAGAGAGAGAGAGAGAGAGAGAGAGAGAGAGAGAGAGAGAGAGAGAGAGAGAGAGAGAGAGAGAGAGAGAGAGAGAGAGTCATGGTAACTCTGTACTCTGTACTGTACATAATAACTCTGTACTTTCTGTGTATACAACAGGGTTACATGGTCTAACTGTAAAAAAGGGGGTAATTACAAAGTAAAATACCATGTAATGAAAGCCCATTGGGAAACTCCAACTCCCGTTGTCATTGTGACACAGCACTCCACAGCACACAAGTGAACACTGCACACAACGAAATTGCATTTATGCCTCACCCGTGCAAGGGGGCAGCCCTCAGTGGCGCCCCATGGGGAGCAGTGCGGTGGGATGGTACCATGCTCAGGGTACCTCAGTCATGGAGGAGGGTGGGGGAGAGCACTGGTTAATTACTCCCCCCACCAACCTGGCGGGTCGGGAGTCGAACCGGCAACCTCTGGGATGCAAGTCTGACGCCCTAACCGCTCACCCATGACTGCCCTGTAATACACATATCCCAAGAATTACCATGAAACTACTGCATATTTTCTAACCATCTAACTTCTCTCTGTTGCCCTGTTGTTACAGAATTAATGGTATTTACTTTGTACTGTAATTATCCCCTTTTTACCCATTAGATACCATGTAACTTCTTTCTGGTACCCTGTTGTTACCCAGAAAGTATTTTCATAGCAATGGTGTTGTGACGTAATTGAATATTTTCAGCACAGAGTGATTAGGCCCATTGACGGGCCCATCTGTAGTAAGAGGCTATCCTACAGGAAGGGGTAAAGCCTCATGTGTCCTTGAATTAAGATTAGCTGATTTACCACAACCTTCAGGTTAACCTAACCTGGTTTACTACTTAGCCAGGGTCTTGGACTAGTCCCCAGGCCTGCTTTAGCACCAGAAGGGGGCCAATAACAGGACTACTGAGGGATCCATCATGGACCAGAAACTCACTGTTGAGCTTATCACTCCGATGATGCTCATTTCCTGTGGGATTCTCTCTCTCTCTCTCTCTCTCTCTCTCTCTCTCTCTCTCTCTCTCTCTCTCTCTCTCTCTCTCTCTACAACCCCTCTTTTCCTCAATCTCTATGTCCTTCCCTGACTGTCGTTTGGGTATTTTTTCCGTCTCCCAATTCCGATGATTTCCTCAGGGTCCTTTACCTACCTGTCAAAGACATATGAAACGAACAATTGGAGTGTGCAAATTTTTTTGGATTGATGATAAAAAAATCTGCATTTTTTGTAGATATTTCCAAATGTTTTTTTTTAATACAGGTGACTTTAATTTTCATGACACATTTTGTACTTTGCACTTTGATCGTTGTAAATGACAATTAATATTTAACTATTATTTAAACATTTACTAATATTTACATCTTACATATTGAATTCAAATGAAGAATTGGCAATTTGATGTGAGACAATATGAAAAACATACATACAGACAGACAAACACATTCCCGCTGACCTGTACACATGACCTGTACACACGTATCTGTAACCTTGGTGTGTGTGTGTGTGTGTGTGTGTGTGTGTGTGTGTGTGTGTGTGTGTGTGTGTGTGTGTGTGTGTGTGTGTGTGTGTGTGTGTGTGTGTGTGTGTGTGTGTGTGTGTGTGTGTGTGTGTGTGTGTGTGTGTGTGTGTGTGTGATTCGCCGCCATCGAGCAGCAGAGAGCTGTCGGACTTGACACATGTTGGATTTTTCCGGAATGTCGACGTGTCAGGCAACCCGAGAGACAGGACTCCACTTGGCCATGCCTAATTATCCCTGACAATGTTGCTGGTTAATTTCCTATTTATATGTATCAAAGCAAATGGAGCCCTTTTATTCACTCCTGTCACTTAAGGATTTATCAATCAAATCAGATGCTGGAAATTGGCTGCCGGAGCCCTCCGGACTCTCAAAAGACATGGGGGCACTTTATCGGCTTGAGATCTCCTTGACAACCTAATGACAAAAACACACTGACATGAGGCATAATGGCCATTGTCACTATTTCCCCTCTTAGTGTTTTTTATTTTTTTTTTTTTTTTTAATATAGGTGGGAACATTGTTCGTGCACAGCTAAGAGACCATTCTCACAATGCAGACATTATGTTGATAACGTATGCTCTCGATGGATACAGGAGACTCATTTCTTTCCTGCACAGCCAATATAAATACCTGCATACATCCCCAAATCTACTCGCTCAGGGGTGGACTATAGGAGGGAATTACCTGACGTGATTGATCTGTCCTTTCACTGAACTGGCTTTTTCTAACTGGACGCTGAAGGTCAAAAAGGTAGTTTTAAATGCACAGTCTCCCTCCTACAGCTTAACTGCATTCCCACTCACTCACTCTCTCTTTTTCACACTCACATACACACACACGCACACACACACACACACACACACACACACACACACACACACACACACACACACACACACACACACACACACACACACACACACACTCACACTCACACACACACACACACACACACACACACACAAAGCAAGAAAACACATACATAGACATGCACGCACACACACACACACACACACACACACACACACACACACACACTCAACACAGAGAACACACACCTCAGGGCACACACACACACACACACACACACACACACACACACACACACACACACACACAACACACACACACACACACACACACACACAACACACACACACGCACACACACACACACACACACACACACACACCACACACACACACACACACACACACCACACACACACACACACACACACCACACACACACACACACACACACACACACACACACACACCACACACACACACACACACACACACACACACACACACACACACACACACACACACATATACACACACACACACGTGCGCGCGCACACACACGCACACACACAAGCAGGCAAGCCGTACATGTATACACACACTCACACACCAAAACACATACAGTAACTGACAGACATGCCCAGGAAGGACGCGGTAAGTTGTAGCTAGTTGCCTGTGCCAGCAGCATCCGTGGCACTAAGTGCTCCTCCTCCACAACAACAGCTAGTGGCGGTGGTGTCAGGGCAGTGTCATTGTGCCAGGTGACAGGTGCTGCCACAGGCTTGTCCATCAGCCGACGGCCCCCCCTCTGCCACCGGGGCTGAGCGGAGAGGAGTGGAGGGGGCAGCTCTGGCAGAGTGACGCCAGGACTGGACTTGGGGAGGAATAGGGCCCGGGCACTTTTGGCTTAACCCCCCGTAACCCCCACCCCCCATAATTAGCGCCGCAGAACTGACTCACCGGTGGGCCCCACACCCTCGTGGGCCCCTATATTAAGATTGCTTTTATTTCAATTTTTTTAGATTTTTTAAAATAATCTTTTTTACATTTT
>NC_085860.1:9561029-9566029 GCF_034702125.1 Engraulis encrasicolus
CATCAGCATTTACTGTTTGAGCCATCATTGAGCCACATGCAATGCTCAACAAAACGCAATGTGTTTGAGGAGTTCACACTAACAAAGTAAAACATGCCATGTTCAAAAAACGCTTAGAGAGTACTCTGAAGCCAAACACACTCTGGGAGGTGTTAAATCAACTCCCTAAGTGTTGAATTAACACTGCAAATTTTACTCTGCAGCTTTAGGTGCTGGTTATGTAGTGTTTTTTAAAAGCGGATATTTTTATGCGCTTACATAGTAACGCGAGATGTTTATAGAAATAAAGACTCCATTGTGCAATATGCGTTTTAGTGAACGGCATGCATAGATTTCTTCCGTCTCATTACTCCCTGACTTTCACTTCACTTCATCTGATAAGGAAAAACTATGTCAGTGTGAGGACCTCAGTCCCCAACCTTAGGAAAGGATTTGGAGTGGGAATTTGTGCAAATTTTAATTCAGAGAGATAATTGCAGGAAGATGTGCTTGTGTCAGCAGATGGTGTTGGAGCGTCAGAGTATGTTTTGTGGTTTGCGGAGCCTCTCTGAGGCAAGACAGTGTCACTACACATCTTCACTATGTACCTACTTCCCACTACACATTATACTACACTTCCACGCACACACGCACGCACGCAAGCATGCACGCACACATACATGTACATATACTTGTACACACACTCAATATACACTTGCACACACACACACACGCACACACACACACATACTGACACACTGACACTCAGCCCGCACACACACACACACACACACTTTGACACCCAACCTGCACACACACACACACACACACACACACACACACACACACACACACACACACACACACACACACACACACACACACACACACACACACACACACACACACACACACACACACGCACACACACACACGTGCGTGTTCCAACAGACACACACATGCTCACCTACCTTTCTTCCGCGCTCATCTCAATTTGTACCACAGCCAGGTTGACAGGGCAGCTCACAGCTTATTACCAAATGAGAGCAAGGTCTCCCAAGTTCAGGACTGGTCATTGATTACCCCTCCAAGCCCACAGATCTCACCCTCCATCCTCCTCACAGCCAATCCACTTCCGCCTCTGAGCCCTATTGATCCGTGGCTAAATCTGAGCACCGGCCAGCCTGCCATCCCCACCACCACCGTCACCGCCACCACCGCCATCGCCAACACCAACACCAACGCAGAGACAGTGAGAGGGAGGGTGGAAGCGTTTGTCTTTCTTATTTTCTTGAGCTGCTGTCATATACAATCACATGCACATACTGTACGCACACAGACACACACACACACACACGCGTGCGCGCGCATACGCATACACACACACGCACGCATACACATACACCTAGACATACACCTAGACATACATATACACACCCCCCCCTAGTCATAGCCTTTGGCATAGAAATGGACATATGCACGCGTGCATAAACACATACACATACACATACACATAGTATACGCATACACATACACATACATACACCAGGGCTCTAAATTAACGCACGCCAACACGCCAATTGCGGGTGAAAATCAATTTTGGCTTGTAGAAAAAATCATCCACTAGCCAAATTGGCCGGTAGACTCTAGCGCGCGCCCGAACGTCAAACAGCTGCCAGCACAGATCTGTGGCTGACTGCCGTCTGATGAACGTAAAACGGCGCCTACATTACCCATGATCATTAGGCCTACCGTCATGATGTAGCCCACACCCATTGGCTGGCCGTTAATCACAATAACGCAGCTTCACATTCATTGGCTGCGTGTTAGATGCCCGCGCTGGAACTACTGTTGATCAAATATTTTCAATGAGCGGACTAGCGTGGTTTACTTCGGTTTTGTAGGTTTTGGACGGGTGAAAAAGAATGTGGCAGTGGTTAGAGCAAGGTTATGTGTCGGTGAATGCAACTTGCAACTGTAGTGACGCTGGAATGGAGTGGTGGTGGTGGAGCGAAAACGGCATGAGTGGAGGAGCATGACAGCTGTCTGTCAAAACCGTGTAGCCCTGCTGTCAGAAGTCCTCTGATATTTGCGAGGTCCTCGCAACTACCTACGATGGGAGTTGTCGTTTCCTAATAATGCCCACGCCATCGGAAAGACCATGCACGAGTTTGACATGGATGAACTAGTAAGTGAAAAAAAAAAACGGTAACAAAAAACTAGCGACGCTATGAAAGTAGCAAAGTAGGCTAAGCTGGTGGTCTCCGTGATGTTATTGGATGTTTACTAGTTATAGCGTAGCCTAATTATTGTCATTCCAAGCGCATGATATTAGAGTGAAGCAAGTATTAATCCTGCAGGAACCTAAAGGTGTGCAGCAGCAGCAGCATAAACACACAGTGCAGACATCATACACATCGCACTGAGTTGGCTGTGTGTGTGTGTGTGTGTGTGTGTGTGTGTGTGTGTGTGTGTGTGTGTGTGTGTGTGTGTGTGTGTGTGTGTGTGTGTGTGTGTGTGTGTGTGATATGTCACCGCAAATGTCATTCATTACGCCGTAATCAGCCTCGTTATGACGCCTTGCTGAGAACCCACGCTGTGTGCCAAAGGAGTGAGTCGCTGAGGGACTGGTGGGACTCAAGTGCGTGTGTGTGTGTGTGTGTGTGTGTGTGTGTGTGTGTGTGTGTGTGTGTGTGTGTGTGTGTGTCCTCTTCTCCTCCCCACCCCTCTCTTCTGTGCATTGTCCATGGCGTTTGGCCTACTGTGTGTGAAGTTTAAGTGATACTGTGGGGGGGATATGAGGTTTTGTAGTGTTTGGTTGTGTGTGTTTGGCTAGTACATGTTGAAAGTCTGGTATGTGTGCAACATGTGTTGAAGGCATGTTGTTTTTGTGTGAGGTGTAGGCCTATATACTGCATGTGAGGTTTGGGTGATGGTGTAATAGGCTAGTGTTTGGCTGTTTGTACAGTATATGGTCCAGCGTAGGTCTGGTATGTGAGAGGCATGTGTGATGCAATTCACTGTTTTCAGAGGAAATTGAATAAAAAATAATGAAAATGCAGGTAATAAAAATAATTACTATATAATTATAGAATAAACTGAACAGTGAAATATGTTGAGTATAATGTTTATATTGTTTATCTGTGTTGAGGATATAGTTTAATGGAATAATTAAAAGCAACATAATTAACGCATGGTTTATTTTGGTGAGATAAAAAAAATGGCTAGTTGACCTTCCATTTGGCTAGTAAGAAAAAATGTCTACTAGCCAAATTGGCTGGTGGTGGAAAAAGTTAATTTAGAGCCCTGACACACACACACACACGCACGCACACACATGCTACACACAATACACTGCACTACACTATAGACCTACTTTCTGAGATTTACTCTCAAAATATGTTATATGTCATGGAGGACCTATTTAGGGATATGCTGCATATAGCCACATTTTCCACATTCACATCACAGTAGGCTCTACATACTGTACTATTTGTGCATATAAAAACATCAGACTTCAGGGTTGAAATTGTACGATGTCTCTTCCCTTTCCTGCTCTTTCACTATATTACATCCGTGACAAACTACAGTAGAAGGCACTAGCGCACAAACCTGTCAGGTTGTTTCCTAATAATAACGAATTGAAAACTTATATCAACATAATAGCCTAAAATACATTTTTCAGTGGCTCATAGCCACCACAACCCGCCTCCTCCACCACCACCACCACCAAAAAAAAAAAAAAAAAAACCAACTCCAACCCATCCTTTGCTACTTGCATAAAATTGCAAAATAATAATCAAGCTAGCAAACTAACATCAGCAAAAACAACCTCCTTTGTAGCTTTGTAACTATCAGTTTCGTGCACACCATCATTATTGAAAAGACTTCTGGAACAGCAAACTACCTCGCTATGCAGCTGAACACTCCAAAGGCGGAACCAGAGATTCTTTAAGTATATAGAGATATGCCAACATAATAGGTTGCTATGGGCACCTAAGGTGACCAGGTTCTGGTCTCCGTAAAGGGGCGTGTCATAATACTCCTAGCATTGAATAGAACAGTCCTTTGTTTGCCTAAAGGGGGATTTTCTCCCCCTCCCTCTTGCAATAATAGAACCCGGAAACAATGGGCCAATGGAACCTCTCTCTCTCTCTACTCTCTCTGGCGGAACTGTCCGACACTCTGCTTTTCAATGATCATTAGAATTCCAATTAGAATATGTAGTATGTTGGCACAAACAATTACAACCAGCTTCTCCACTTATCTGTGCATAAGATGTTAAAAATGCAAGGTGGACCTATAGGCTCTTAGCAAACTTGTACTTGCATTGTCTCGTTGAGGGAGATGTGAGAAAGGTCAGGTGACCCTGAACGAGGTGCACACACACACACACGCACGCACACACGCACGCACGCACGCACACACACACACACACACATACACACACACACACACGCACACACTCTTTCTCTTTCGTATTCTCTCTTTCGTTCTCTCTCTCTCTCTCTCTCTTCCCCCCCCTCTCTCTCTCACGCACACACACACACACACACACACACACACACACACACACACACACACACACACACACACACACACACACACACACACACACACACACACACACACACGCCCCTCTCCCCCTCCTCATTTAGGGGAGGAAATTAATCATCACCCTGACCTCTGTCACCGTGGGGGTCATCGAGGGGTCAACCAGAGGTGCTCAGAGAGGAGAGGGTCTGCTGCTCCTACGTCCTGTGCTAACACACACACACACACACACACACACACACACACACACACACACACACACACACACACACACACACACACACACACACACACACACACACACACACACACAGACGCACACAAACACGCCCACACGCATGCACACATACACCCTTACACACACACACACACACACACACACACACACACACACACACACACACACACACAGACGCACACAAACACGCACACACACAGACGCGCACACACACACACACATTTTTGGT
>NC_085860.1:9586029-9633529 GCF_034702125.1 Engraulis encrasicolus
GCGCAGAGATTTACACGCTTGTTTCATTCCACTGATGTGATTCATTGTTGTTGATGTATTGCAAGATCACCTCTCACATTTGCATTCATGTGTGCACACATCTCAAGGAGAGTCATGGCAATCTGAGTGGAGGGCTTCTTACACACAAGAAGGCTATTATATTATTGCTCTCTGAAACTCAAAGCAAAGACGGATAAACAAAAGTTAAATGGAGAGAACATTAATAAAATACACATGAAAGGGAGATAACATTAATAAAGGAAAATTATGAGCAGAGATGTCAAAAGTAAAAGTAAAGAAATAAAGAATAAAAGAATTCTGTTTCCTTCCAACACGTTATCTTATATGAGTAGGCTAGTCAGCTGAATCTGCACTGATTGGATCAAGTTTGTGGTGGGTCCTTGTTAGGTTTTTAGTGTTTTTCAGTAACAAAAAAGTCTATTGGGTACAATTGAGGAAATGGTGTAACAGGTATGTGATACAATGTATTGCACTTACACCATGATTTTTTCAACTTTTACTTTTAGTTTTGACTACTCTGATTATGTGTGAAATAACTGAAAACATGAATTTAACATCTCAGTTGAACAGCTTATGCAAAGAGAAGACATGTAAAGATCATGAGTTACAGTGTTATAAGGTTCTTAATTCCCACAATTTTCACTCTAACCTGGGCCAGAAATCTTAAGTGGATTTCACTCCTGCTTGAGTCCAGCACTCCTCCATTAAACCTTGACATTTGGTCATTTGAGCTGGATCATGCCGCTCACAATCTGCTACATGTGCACCCCCTTCCAGCAGACTAAATGACGCTCACCCATGGGCACCTCCCACCCCCCACCCCAGTTTTACAGCTCCTACGCTCTCTCCCCTCCCCATGACAGACGCCAGCCCTCTCCTCCGCGTATATCTGTTTAACATTCGCCATTGATCCCCGTCAGGCCTTCATTGGCAGGACTAATTTATTTACGAACTTGTCATTCCAAATAATTGATTGAGATGTCCTTCACCGCACGCCGGATGGATGTAATGATATGCAAAGATAAAAGATTTTCTCATTATTGTAGGGGTAATGTAATTGCGACGGGCCTCATGTATGTGTGTGTCGCGTGTGTGTTGAGTGCTTGTGTGTGTGTGTGTGTGTGTGTGTGTGTGTGTGTGTGTGTGTGTGTGTGTGTGTGTGTCTGAGCGTGTGCGTGTGTGTGTGTGTGTGTGTGTGTGTGTGTGTGTGTGTGTGTGTGTGTGTCTGTCTGTCTGTCTGTCTGTAGTGTGTCTGTAGTGTGTGTGTGTGTGTTGTACAGGAGAGAGATCAGAGGTGGTGTTACCTCCTGCCCTCCCCCGTCTGTCTGGCTCTCCTGAAATGTTTAATTAGAGATGCTGTAATGAAATTCCGGCTCCCGGACATGGCGTGTCGCTCCAAAACATGGACCACGGGGGAGCTGGCATTACTAGCTCAGACTAATGTCCACGCATGTAGTGCTCCTGACCCTTATCGAACAGCCTTCAGGGCATGTTGCTGCTGCTTCACCACTGCGACAGATGGGATGGGTTGTTCTTACACTTGTACACTAGTTTATACTATTTTACACTATTCAAAGGCCCATGTTACATTAATTGGGTATAGTCCCTTTATAGGGCATTTGGTTGTCCACCCTTATGAGAGGCATGGCAGGAGCATCTGCAATGGCTGTGCAAGTTATTCAATATATAGTCACTTTCCCTATAAAGGGTTAAGAAAGTATGAAACAGCATATAACATTGTGTGCATGCACTGTGTCATACAGTTAGGGTTAGGAGGTTGTGCATGTACAGTGTAGGTCCAGTGATGTTACATGTTGCTACTTGCAGACTTCAGCTACAACTCTGCGACATGCCACATGCAGAAGTTCTCAGACGACACTGCAATTGTGGGGTGTATCAGAGATGGTCAGGAGGAGGAGTACAGGGGACTGGTTGACGACTTTGTGGGATGGTGTCAAAACAATCAGCTGCACCTGAACACCACCAAAACCAAGGAAATGGTAGTTGATTTCAGGCGCTCCATCCCACCCTTGGTGCCTGTCTCTATTGGGGGAGAGAAAGTGGAGACTGTCAGCACTTACAAGTACCTAGGAGTGCACCTCGACAATAAACTGGACTGGTCCACAAACTCAGATGCACTCTACAGGAAAGGCCAAAGCAGGCTCTATTTCCTCAGAAGGCTGAGGTCCTTCAATGTCTGCAGCCGACTTCTGCTTATGTTCTACCAGTCTGTCATGGCCAGCGTGCTCTTCTTTGCTGCGACGTGCTGGGGAGGAAGCATCAGGAAGAGAGATGCTGGACGCCTTGACAGACTGGTGAGGAAGGCGGGATCAGTGGTGGGCATGGAACTGGAGACACTCACCTCAATAACCGAGAGCAGAACACTGAGCAGACTAGACTCTATTATGGACAATCAGCATCACCCCCTTAACGCCACCTTCACTAACCAACTGAGTCTGTTCAGCCACAGACTCCATGCTTTCACCTGCAGGACTGACAGACTAAGGAAGTCCTTTGTCCCATGGGCAATTCAGCTGTTTAACAACACACAGAAGGACACTAAGAAGAACATCATCATAGGGGACTGGACTGCCTGAGATGCCAGAGCTGGCCCAGCCCGGGAAACCTCTTGGTGTGTGTGTGTGTGTGTGTGTGTGTGTGTGTGTGTGTGTGTGTGTGTGTGTGTGTGTGTGTGTGTGTGTGTGTGTGTGTGTGTGTGTGTGTGTGTGTGTGTGCATGTGCGTGTGCGTGTGCTGTCCAATAACTGCACTAAGGAACTTTTGACCCTTGACCACTGGACATACTTGTTTTTCCTGCTTACCACAAGCAAAGACTGTGATCTGTCGGAGCTGGCCCAGTTACTGGGGAACCTCTTTGTGTGTGTGTGTGTGTGTGTGTGTGTGTGTGTGTGTGTGTGTGTGTGTGTGTGTGTGTGTGTGTGTGTGTGTGTGTGTGTGTGTGTGTGTGTGTGTGTGTGTGTGTGTGTGTGTGTGTGTGGTGTGTGTGTGTGCTTGCCTAAAACACTTACCTGTACTTTACTGTGACATTGTAAGAATGTTCAACCCCTATCATACTCTGTACACTGCCTACTTCTACATACTATACTATATCATAGATGTATCCATCAACACTTGTTGTCTACCTTAACTGACAGAGTATGTTTTTTTTCTGCTTTGGTCTATCCCAACTCACAGAATGTCTTTTTGCACAATTACCTTTTCTACATTTATCTCTATTATTTTATTTTATTTTCTCCACCCTGATGACTATTCCTGTGTTTATTTTTGTCTTGAAATGTCCATGTGGGCTTTTGTGTATTTGTGTATTTATGTAAGCTACTGGATACCTGAATTTCCCCCTGGGGATCAATAAAGTTACTCTACTCTACTACTCTACTCTACTCTACATGTATAGATTCACTAAAAAGGAAAGCATGAAATAGAGTGTTACCAATGGGGGGTTGAAATGTGAACACTATATTACACTATTCAACCTTTACAGTAGCCCTAAGTCTGAGAACCCTTTGAGACTAAAAGGAGAATTATGATTATAAAACTACTAGGCTTACTGATCAGTGTGTGTTTGTGTGTGTGTGTGTGTGTGTGTGTGTGCGTGTGCGTGTGTGTGTGCGTGGGTGCGTGCGAGAGCGAGAGAGAGAGAGAGAGAGAGAGAGAGAGAGAGAGAGAGAGAGAGAGCATATGTGTGTGCATGCGTGTGTGAGTGCACGCGTGACGTGTGCATCAGTGTTTGCTCAATAGAAAAGCCTGGATGAATTGATCATGCATGTCAGGTCAAGAGAGATCTCAGGCCAGAGTATTGCTGATTGGGCAAGGCCAGCAATTCTTGCTTGGCACCTGGTCATTGTGAATGCTGCTATTCAACCAGCTTCACTCTTTTGATGTTTGAATTGGTGGCCAAACCAGGCTTTCTTACAAGCCCATCGGTGTAGTGCAGTTAGGCTACTGTATGCCAACATTGAAGTGGTCTACTGTAGTATAGGCTTTGAATTTGGTTCTTCTCCTCATATACTGTATGCAGATTATGCCAAACGTCGTGAGTCTAAACAGTCATCTTAACAAAGGGGTTTAGTCTGGTACCGCAGTTGTGATGCATGGTTGATGGTGATGATGACACTTAATAACTGTGATGACTCCATCTTCCAATAGCTCCCTCGTTAAATCACGTGCTAGCGCTCACTCCTTGCTGTATCTTCTGCACGCATAGGTGATTAGTTGGCGCGTGGCGCTCCCAGGTCAAACATATCTCACGTCATATTATCTCACCGCTCACCGGATTCCTCAGCGTCGTCCACTGCCTCCCAGACATTGTGTATATCATCTGCAAATAGCTTGGCTGCCATGTTTGAGGCTGACACTTCATCGCAAGGGGGAATGATCGCTGTTCTTGTGTGATTTATACACATTAGAGAGACAGTTAATGAACATGTCGCGCCTGGAGAATTATTCAAGGACTTGTTGAGCTTCGGGGGTTGCCTTATCGTCCTTGCTGCCAAGAATGAAGTCATGGCGATATGATCCGCTGTTATGATAGGGTCTTGTCACATGTGCGCGTGTCAAGGCTTGGGATGAGGAGAGAGGCTTTGCATGCATGGTTTGGCATGCTTACATCTGGGCTGTGCACGCGCACATACTTTCCCCTCTTTCATTTTAGGGCCAAAGTGTTTTTACCCAAATACCCGCCACTCTGTGGCGTACAGGGGTACTGCAAAAGAACAGTATGCAACATTGTCTATTCAGGAGCACTGTCAGCTGATAAGTGGTGAATAAATTACCTACATCAATCTTATCATCACATCCAAGGGACTTGTACACAACTAAACTTTTTTTAAAGTCCAGCTGCGTACACCTAGGCCTACTTTGGATGCCAAAGGAATGAGAATCTTCAGAGGCATAGCCTACTAAAATAAGCAGTCAAATTCTAAAATCTAAAAATGTCTATGATAGGCCTATATAGGCTACAGTTTACAGTATATAGGGAAGTCAAGTCGATATTTCATTGCATCCCCCACAACGGCAGCCAATCACAATTGTTAATTGATATTTTATCCTCGTGAAAAAATAACGGCGTGGAAAGAACCTAATACCCTACTGAAGTATTAGGCCCACTGACGTTCTACGGTTTTAGGAAGCAATATTTTGAAATCAGTATATTGGACATGACAAAGGCCACTGCCATCCTGTCAAAACTAGTAATATTGCTGCAGGCCTACTGTAGTTTTTTCTTGAGCTAAAGTTTTCAATCACCTGCAACGTCTGTATAAAAAGAAGGCAATCCGCACACTTCAGGTCTATAGACTCCACAATTGCAAGTCAAGTAAAGCTTCTTTGCACAAAAATAGACCTGAAGTGTGCGGATTGCCTTCTTTTTATACAGAAATTTCTACTGAATCCTGCACCTTCTAAACAGATGAGCGGTGGCCTATCACAACTTAAATCACCTGCAACGTAAAAGCACATTTCCTTTCCACAAGTTGAATACGCATGGCCTCAGGGTTGTACTCAGGCAGTCTCCTGCTCAATAAATTGTAAGCCAGGAACAAGCACTAGGTGGCACTGTTGCATTACAAGTGACTGCTGTGATACAACCTAGTGATGACTTGTCTTTTATTTTATTACTTTCTTTGTGAGCAAGCTTGGCACTGGCATCCTGGCAACATTGATAATCCCATTTGCGAATTAAGCACAATTTCACGGACCAGCAATCGATAGAAACATCCATATTATTTTATTTATTCACTGTCATCAAGGACATCGCTTCTGTTCTGCCAAGGCTGAGTGAGATAGTCTTGTCACGTGGCACTGAAGAATGCAGTCCAATGGCACAGCGCAGAGAGCTCAATAAATTGTGCCTCAAGTCGACACAAATTCCCCATCTGCTTCATTATATGATCTGCCTTGCTGGAATGACACAAATTGAAGAAAATCTTGACTAAGGCCTTGAGAATGTGAAAGTAAAAAAAGAGAATCAAACCTTTTCCCCACAGATTTGGCACGAACAAGTTACATTTACCAGTGTCATCAAACAAGCTGATAGACTCCAAATACATTCACGGTACCTTTTCACACTTCACAATTACAATCTTATGATACAAATACAATTAAACAATGACTGTATGCCAAACAAACAATATTCAAAGACATACTGAACAAAAATCAACATAATATGTACAAAATACAGAATTTTGATTCGCATTTGGCACAAGGTAAACCAAGTGAAAACAAAAGACCAGAGTTGTATAAAGTAGAAGTAGAAGTACTCTTACAAATGTAATCACAATACTATGGGTATGATATTACTTAGTTTCAACTTTGTAATATCATACTATTAGTGCTGCAATTACATCTGTAGGATTACTTCTACTTCTACTTTATACAACACTGCAAAAGACCAAAGGCTTTGTCATAAGTCATCATATACAGCATTTATCATTTGACATCAGGTGACCACTTCATCTCCTGAATCTCTTCTCTTTTTCTGACATGCACACACATGCACACACACACACACACACACACACACACACACACACACACACACACACACACACACACACACACACACACACACACACACACACACACACACACACACACACACACACATATGCACACAGACACACATTCTGTCACTTACAGTTTTGGCCAGCCCTGGGACAAAACCATCTGAAAGGGCCCCCATCTCAATACATAAAGTGTGATGGGGACTTGACCCCCACCCCGTCTCCACTGCCATAGACGTGTCCCCCCTGTTGGCATGCCTGCACCAACACTTCACTTGTAGAGAGTTTCTTGTGCACAGTCCCTGGTGCTGAACAAAAAAATTACGTATTTTTTTGAAAAAAGGTTCGCACACTGCTTTGGATTTTTTTTCTTCTTTTTATTCATTCATTCAATTGAATGAAAAAAAGAAGAAAAAAATAACTTAAAGAAGAAAAAAATCCAAAGGAGTGTGCAAACCTTTTTTCCAAAAATGCACCAACACTTCACCAATCACTCCAGCATGGCGGAGGCCAGTCCTGTCTGCCTGAAGGTCTCGGCCACCTGCTTGGAGTGCTGTATCTTGGCAGCCAGGGCCTCCAACACGTCGTTCTGGTCCAGAGCCGTAGCCGTGCGGTAGATGAAGGTGCCCAGGGCCTCCAGCCCCCGCATGCCAAGGTTCACCCCGCAGCCTACGAGGAGAGAGAGAGAGAGAGAGAGAGAGAGAGAGAGACTTTGCAACCTTTTCACTGACAAACGTTCTGTAGGAAACACTGCTAGTATTTTATACACACTGTAGTGATGTATACACAGGCTCAACCCACAGCCTCTCGGGTGTCAGTGCAGGTCAGTCTCCTTCACCTTAACCATCCCAAACCAAGTGTAATTTGGTGGTAGCATATCAGAAAAACTTTCTCCCACAGCCTCATACAAATGTGATTGCAACTGAGCTGTCAACCTTGACCTTTAGCTCCATGTTTTTGCATTTGTGCTCCTATGCCGGAGGGTTGTTGTGAGTTTGTGGGTTCAAGGCCCAGGTGGTGGACTGAGCAAGATGTCTTAGGTCAGGGCTTCCCAAACTTCACCATGACAAGGCCCCCGTTACATGGGTCGTGACATGTGTCAGCCACACTATTTTTTTCTGTGCATTCCCTTTCACAATCATAGCCTATGTCTGTGTGTCAGGGTCCCATTCGGATATAAAATAACAGTAATAATAGTAATGTACAGAGATGCAATAGATTATTATAATACAGTTCTTAACTAATGGGAATACTGTTCAGCTATTTTTTGTTTATTTTTATGTACATTAGTTATTCAATTTTTAATTTTGTTTTGCTATACTTTCTCTTCCAACTTGCCGTGGACGCCCTAGCACCCCTCCGCGACCCCCCAGGGGTCCCCGGCCTGCACTTTGAAAACCACTGTCCAGGGTTACAGTGGTGCCGTGATCTGGAGGGGAGCAAGGTTTAGGGGGACCTTCAGCTTTAGCGGACCTTTAGAGTGGTTTTTACACCTGCTCCCATGTGGGAGGGTTGTTGTGAGGTCATGAGTTCGACCCCCCCGGGGTGGTGGATTGCTGAGGATGACCTCAGTTACACAACCACAGTTGCAGTTGACTATACAGTTGATATGACATGGAGGTTCACCAAGCCTTTAGGAACAGAGTACAGAACAGCGGAGATCTGGCATCTGGCCTCCCAAACCTACACATTATCACTGTAACTTAAGTATATCACGAAAGTGAATACACCCCTCACAGTTTTTCAGATTTTTGAGTATATCTTTTCATAGGAAAGCATTACAGAACTTTCACTTTGACACAATAATTAGTGACCTTTTAACAACTTATTTAACCACTTACATTTCTTTTTCACTCAGAAAAAAAACAAAATACAGCCATTAATGTTTGAACATGTACTCACAAAAGTGAGTACACCCCAGATTAAAATCCGGTAGAGAAGGGGCTGTGTTGGCTCGAATCGTCTCGAAATGAAACGAAATGAAAAGGGATGAAAAGGGAGGTCATCAGTGTACGTTTCAACCTTTCTTCGCATTGAATTTTAACATTTTGAGTCTGCATCTGGCTTAAATACATTGGTGTGAGATTTGAATGCAATCCTATGGAGAATATCATGATCTGCTTCAGTAGTCACAGTGCATGTTGACATGCATGTTTCTTTTAGGCGTATTTCAGATTACTAATGTTGACAGCATCCATGCATCCCTAAACCATGTCAGTCCCACTACCATGCTTGGATTTTGATAGGATACACTTGTTTTGTAAAACTCACTTGTTTACCACCACAAATGCTTGACACCATCTAAAGTATATTTGTTTATCTTGGTCTCTTCAGATCACACGACATGGTTCCAGTGATCCATATCCTTGGTCTGTTCATCTCTCTTGAGACCAAGATAAACAAATTTGCTTTAGATGGTGTCAAGCATGTGTGGTGGTAAACATGTGAGTTTTACAAAAAAGTTTATCCTCTCAATAACCAAGCATGGCAATGGAACTGACATGGTTTGGGGATGCATGAATGCTGTCAACATTGGCAATCTGAAATACACCTAAAAGAAACATGCATGTCAACATGCACTGTGACTACTGAAGCAGATCAAGATATTCTCCATAGGATTGCATTCAAATCTCACACCAATCTATTTAAGCCAGATGCAGACTCAAAATGTAAAAGTTCAATGCAAAGAAAGGTTGAAACGCACACTGATGACCTCCCTTTTCATCCCTTTTCATTTCGTTTAATTTCGAGACAATTCGAGCCAACACAGCCCCTTCTCTACCGGATTTTAATCTGGGGTGTACTCACTTTTGTGAGTACATGTTCAAACATTAATGGCTGTATGTTTTTTTCTGAGTGAAAAAGAAATTTAAGTGGTTAAATAAGTTGTTAAAAGGTCACTAATCATTGTGTCAAAGTGAAATTTCTGTAATGCTTTCCTATGAAAAGATATACTCAAAAATCTGAAAAACTGTGAGGGGTGTATTCACTTTCGTGATATACTGTAAGTATCTACTTACCCATACACTGCCAAATAAGAAAAGTAAGTGGAAAGGCAAAAACAAAAAATAAAAAATAAAACTAATTTACAATGCATTGGGGTAGGCATTCCCAATAACACACATGCAGTATATACAGACAGTACAGTATAAGCTGTCTCAATTTAACCCAAGTCAAAGCAAAAAGACTACATGACAGAGTTCAGTCAACATATATTTTTAGAGTGCAACTGCGCTTTCAGGGAGAAGTGTTTGAAGAGCACAGCAAACCAATTCCATCATCTTCCTCTAAAACCAAACACCTTCTTCCGTAGGCTATTCACCACACTCATGGCCAAGTCCACCAAGCACCCACAGCCTGCCCTTAGGAGCCTGTTTCTCTCTAGGTTTAGAGGGAAGACCATCCATGGCAACGAAGCACACACTGCATACACATACAGACAGTTCGATATACTTAAAGCAACACTATGCAGTTTTTGTTGACCTCAAAATGATTAGTGACAATAACAGTTTGCGAAACCATTTCTGTGTCTCATCAACCCGTGGCAGGTTTTAAAGTTCACAGGAAGCATCCATCCACCCATCAGGAAGGATCGGACATGTGATGAGATAATCCAGACTCTTTGCATGACATGAAACAAAAGTAAGAGTCTGGTTCGCAAACTTTTTTTCTGCTGCGACCCCTTTTTGGACATTAGAATGGGACGCCCTACACAGATTTGGCACAAAAGAATTACATTTACCAGTATCACAAAGCTGATAGACTCCAAATGCATTCACTGTACCTTCACACTTATCAATTACAATCCAATTATACAAATGCAATTAAACAATGACTGTATGCCCACGCCCACCCTCCTCCACTGTCTCTCACCCCCAAGGGGGTGCTGACCCCCAGTTTAGGGACCGCTGTCTTCCAGAGTGGAAGCAGCGATACAGAGACAGAGTTGTCTCCTCCAAACGTATTTAGTGCCATCATACTGCAGATCCTGGAGGGAAGCAAACGTGAAAAAAAAAGAATCGCCTTTCACCTTGTTAGCAGTTGATGAACCGCTGAAGCGATTTCGGAAACATTATTCTAAGGTTGTAAAAAAGCCTCTCCTACTTAAAAGTGTTGCTTTAACCCTTTGAGGAGTAAGGACTTTCCCCAGGTTCTTCTAGAATTTTACTCGAACACTCTACAGTGCCCATAGAAGTCTGTGTTAAAAATGTTGCAAAGCCCTTATGACATCATAATGAGAACTGAAAATTTGGGCAAAATTCTAATCACATATTTGTGATGGTACTCCTCAAGCTACCACAGCCCATCTTCTATCTAGTACTTCACTCAAAAGTGCTGCCTCTGCAGGCTGTGCATTATCTAATGCCCATCAGCAGCCTCCGTAGTCTACACTGAGCAGTTGCTCACATCTCCACAAGTGCATCTGGAGTACATCTCTCCACACACACAACTCCTCTCCGCTCCTCTCCTTCTCCGCTTGCCTGTCTCCCCGTATCTGATCCTGGCTTCCCTCCTACATGCCTAGCTGCATGTTTGCATCCTCACTCACTCGTGTTGCACTTGCTTGGCTTTCCCTTCCATGACACTTGTGTCTGGGCCCTCATGTTCCTTGGCCCTCAGCTAACTTGCCACTTGCCTGCCTTCCTTCCTCGCCTGCCAGCCTGCCTGCCTGCCTGCCTGCACACAAACCTACTAGCACGTCTTTAATTACTCCGCGTGGTATACGGAGTCTTAAAAAAGGGGCGCACTCTAAAACCTGGCACTGTTTCAGCTCCCGCTTTTGACTTCCCCTTCCCTGCAGCACGGCACACTTCACATGCTATTAGAGCCTGTCTGAAAGGGGTGAGTCACAATGGCAACCTGAGAGAGAGAGAGGGAGAGAGAGAGAGAGAGAGACAGACAGAGAGAGAAAGAGAGAGAGAGCGGGAGGGAGAGGGAGAGGGAGAGGGAGCGGGAGGGAGAAAGAGACACCAACCGCTACGGCTGAAGAGCCCGGGGGTGCTGCTTCCTAATTCAAAGACAGTGAAGTGTGATGCTGACTGAGAAGGGTAAATTGGCACAGTGCTGCTGGCAGAGTCTATGAGCAAATGAACAGGAAGGAGTGACAGGCAGGAGAGGGAGAAAGAGAGCGAGAGAGAGACACTTGAGGAGTGCGAGAGATGGAGGGGAGGGAGGGAGACAGGCGGACAGACAGACAGAGAGAGGTATGTTGGCGCACACTGGTGGGCGAGAGCGGAGGAGAAGGCCTGCCAGCGAGCCCGATTGCCAGCTTCTGATTGGCTGTGAGGACAAGAGCGTTTCATAACAGTGTCACCGCGGCTCCCATCTACTCCGGTCGTCGGCCTGCCAGCCAGCCAGCCAGCCTGCCACTTCCTTAGCACGCTATCTACAGTATATACTCCTTCTCAAGTCAACTCGCACACTGACACTTACTGTCAGGGCTGCTGCTGTTCTTGCCATGATGCCCATCATACAGCGGTGCCAATGAGAGTGCACTGTAACCAGGGCCGGACTATCCATAAGGGCCAGTGGCACAGTGCCCAGAGCCACCAGCCATTTACAGCCAGATAAGGGGCACCACATGACACAAACTTGTCAAATATTGCTCATAAAGGGGGCACCCATGAGGTGTAGTGCCCGAGAGCACCACAGAGTGTTAATACGATCCTGATTAACCCCTTAAGACACGGCATTATAAATTAGCTGTTACCAGAATGGCAATGACCAAGTCGTAATGTATAACTAAAGGCCCTGTGCACTGTCATAGCAGTGTAGTACTATAGTAGTTAACTTTCAATGTCTATTACAGCGTGCCACAGGAGGTACGGCGTGCATTAAAGGGACAGTTTGGTCAATTTCAACATGCAGTTGTATTGCTCACGCTACCCTTGACTTGTCTGTACCTGGTGATGCCACATTTTTCGGCTCAGCCCTTTCCGAGATATGAGCAATTCTAATGGGGGCAGCGTTTGTTTACATTTTTAAAAAATGAAACATAGGCCAACTCCAAATATTTTCCCAAAAGGTACTGCTGTTTGCTAGTTGTCTGCTGATGTTTTATAACCTTTTGGATGTTTTTGGGGATAAATAAAAATGTTTTTTTGAAATGTAAACAAAGAGCTGCCCCCATTACAATGACCAGGATCTCGGAAACGGTTGAAGAAGAAGAAAAAAAAATCTCAGGCACTGACAAGTCCAGGGTAGTATGAGCATTACAACTGCATGTTGAAATTGACCAAACTGTCCCTTTAAGGGGCTACGTAACTGTCAATGACAGGTGCTTATGGCATCAAATGGCAGACGGAACACTATAAGTTGCACATCAGGCTAAAGCCAGGCTCAAACTACACGACTAGCGATTGTGTGTCCGATTTTGGCGTCGGGGTGCACTGCACACTAGAAGAGAATCGCAACTGTCAATCTTGTCGCTGCTCGCAGCCACCGAGACAATGCCCGACGTTATATTTCCTGTCGCAAATATCAAGCACTGTTTGATTTCTACGATTTGCGATTGGCGACTCTTTGAGCTGCCAAAGTTCTATCTTAGAACGTCGCTCACGACGAGGAAATCTTTCCCGACAATCCTGGGGTCCTGGGGGGTAACGTTCCAGCGATTGTCGTAAGGGGGGTTTTCAGCCGAGAATCGGCGCGATAGTCGTGTAGTTTGAGCCAGGCTTAATGAGACATAATAATAAAGACACCACAATGCAGAAGTCATAATGTTAAGGCATAATTCAAATGAACCATAGTTAGTATATTTGACAAAGAACCAAAAATAACTGTAGATATTGATGCCCCACTCCTCACCATTTGAAACTCCACATGATGCCCCTCTTTACCCATCTCTAAATGGTGCGTTCTTTTTCGAACAACCTCTGGCTTGACAACCTACTGTGCTTGGACTTGGCTGTAAGAAGGCCTTGTGGAGGAAAAAGAGACAAAGATGTTGTGAGCTGAAACCTTACATCAGGGGTGTCAAACATAAGGCCACACACACACACACACATACACACATTTACAAAACACAGATACAAAGACACACACACACACTCACACACTTATAGAATACAGATACAAAGACGCACAAAGATGTCAGCGGCAGCGCACACATACAAACGGGAAGACTCTTGTACCACTTTTGTTCTCTTCTTGCTCATCTATCTCTCTCTCTTGCTCTCTCTTGCTCTCTCTTTCTCTCTCTCTCTCTCTCTCTCTCTCTCTCTCTCACACACACACACACACACACACACACACACACACACACACACACATACTCTCTCTGTCTTACGTTCTCTCTGCCCCCCAAACAATGTTAAAGAAGCAATAATGTTTCTTTTACATAAATACCAAAATGTAACATGCACACATGTCGCATGCACACACACACACACACACACACACACACACACACACACACACACACACACACACACACACACACACACACACACACACACACACACACACACACACACACACACACACACACACACACACACACACACACACACACAGTTTAGTACTTTTATTTGGATCGCAGCACATTAAAAGTTATACAGACCCAAATACTGATGGAAATCAGAAATCACAGAGTTGCATAGATATGATCATGTTGTTATTCAGTCCAATATTTATGGATAAATATGGCATCTCTGTCTCCAAACGGACAAACTGCCTATGATGGCAGAGATGGAACAGTATTTTGCCAGTGTCTTTGCTGTTGTTTTGCGCAGTCCAGACAGTTGCAGTCCTGTTAAGACAAGTTTGTGTAGCTTACATGCCCAAGGCTCCCAAATACTAAAACAACTAATCTGCATTGGTACCCAAGGCCCACAATGGTATCAAGTATTGGCTGATATTTCAACATTTTAGAGTTAAAACATATGTCCATATACAGGTCAAAAGAGCATCCTATTTCTATAAGTGTTACAGTTCTATTGTCTTCATTAATGATGGTTATGTCAGGGCTATTTGGAAAGTTATACACACTCACTCACACACGCACGCACGCACGCACGCACGCACGCACGCACGCACGCACGCACGCACGCACGCACGCACGCACGCACGCACGCACGCACACAAAAGAATGAGGGTCAGTAAGTCTAAGGACTGGGTGGATGATGGATGGAGCATGCTGCCATGTATTTTCTGCCTCCAGAAGCACTCCCACAAAGGCCCATGCAAGCCCTGGGCTTTTCTCTACACGGCTCGCTCATCTTAAAGGCCTCTCATAAAACTCTCCCACAGATCCTTCTATTTCCAACTGTGACTCAGCCGCATGTTGGCAGAGACATCTCTTACTTGGCCCAAATGTCTTTTTTTTCCCTTCCTTGCCACGACAAAAGCCCCAAAATAACCTCAAAGCCAGCCTCAAAGCTTGGTGAACCATCACAACGAAATCAATTGAAGACAGTGTCAAATGCTTGTACGCATGTCACTGCTTGAAAGCCTATGTCTAGATCCGGATACTACAGGTACATGGTGATTGTAACAGCAGGGAGTGCTATTTAAGGGAGTACTGTTGTGGGTGAGACAGAGATTTTGCAAGATCCTTTTGGAAGATGTAATCTTTTTTCCACTATCAGGTATTGCATATCTCCAGTAACACCTCAGCTAAAGGAAATCATTAATCATTAGGCTTACAGGACGCAGGAAGACAGACATTCCATTGCACTTAGCTGATGCTTTTATCCAAAGTGACTTATTACATGGTATTGCTTGTCATCCCTGGAGCAAACTGAGGTTAGGTGTCTCACCCAAGGGCAATTCAGCCATTCATCTTTCTGCTGAGAATTGGATGCAAACGTGCAACCCTCTGAACTGCCTGACCATTGTCTAGATGTTGTTTAGATGTATCTGGTTATTTTGAAAACGCATCAGATTTGCCCTCTCAATTACAGTTTCCTTTCAAAATGTCCCTTTTAGGGGGCTAAAACACACCTGTCTTAATGTTTTTTTTTCCACATCGTGTTTATAAGTGAAGAGATTTAAAAAAAAATATTCACATTTTTTAAAATCTGCATACACGTAAGCAGTGCCTGAGCCACAGCTGCCCCCAGCAGAAAATACTCTTTAAATTTTACATGCGAACTGGGAAGTTGCCTGTTAGAGCGGCCAGTCAGCTTCAAAGTAATCTAAGTTGCTTGTCTGACGATATTAATTTTATTACTACAACAGCGTGGAAACCCTCCCTGAAATCTTTGCCTGAATTTGGGAACAAACAAACCCAGAATAGGGAGGGGCAGCAATGCTAATTAGACAAACCAAAATGGCTGTTTGTTTACAGATCCATCATGTCAACGCCACATGAGAAATCAATCGTCCCATCAAACTTGAGGTAGTATTTTAAATAGTTTAGACAAAGAGAGTAGAGTAGAGTAAGATGATTCAGGCCCATACATTTCCTGGATCCATGTGATGTCATGTGAATGCCTCTTTAGGAGACCGGTTTGGAACGATTCGGTTGAAAATAAATGGCGTTCCTTTGACACTGTAGATGGCGGTAGCGCACATCATATGCAAGCCATCACCAAATGCCAAAGAAAAAGAAGAAGAAGGAGGGCACAACGCCCCCTTAGGAGACCGAAGTTGAGTTTGAATCATCTCACTCTATACACATACTATGAAAATCTTTGGTCTAGATAAACCTCCCCTACGAGAGAATGAACAGACAGTTCTCGGGATCTCACTTGGCAAACGGAATCTCACTTGTGATATAGTCTGGCAATAACCCAGATACTAACCTCAAACCCTAGGAGTACTAGCCTCGCGACGCCATCCTCTGTACTCCACCTAAAGATTTTGGCTCCGCACATCTGGCAAAAGCCTCGAGCTCGGTTCTCTCAGTGTTTCGCCAATCAGCAAACAGTTGAGAGTGGTGACGTAGAACTCACCCGCGAGCTCCGTTACTGATTGGTTAAGGTAACTATATTCACACTTTCGTTTTGTTATTTGTATGCTTTTGCGACGCTATAACGTAACAGGCATGCTAATAAAGCACAATATGGGTTTGGGTTTGCGTTTGGAACTTCAATTCATTTAAATGATAGAGTAAGATCAGACCATCTCCCATCGTCCACGGAGACGGATTCCTCATGGCTTTTGCCAGACTGATTGCCGGAGTCAACAGTCGGCTATTCGCCCAGGCTATAGGAGTACCCCTACCGAGGCTCAATGTAATGGCTTTGTAGTGCAGTTTGCAGCGTACAATATGACGAAAGTACTGGACACCAGATGGACAGATTGGGGCAGCCATGGCCTAATGGTTAAGGAGATGGGCTTTAGATCAGACATTTGCAGGTTTGAATCCCACCCTTCCATTCCCTACTTCACTCCATGGCAAGGGACCGAACCCCATACTGCTCCAGGGACTGTATGCAAAACCTTGTAAATAATTATAGGTCACTTAGGATAAGTGAAATGGTGAATGGTCACCGATCATCTGTTTAGAAGGTGCAGGAATCATTAGAACTGTTTGTAGGCCTATGTACTCTGCCTGACGAAGGTCTAGCACTGAAAGCTTGCAAGTCCAGTAAAGCTGTGCACAAAAAAGATTAAGAAGTGTGCGGATTGTGTCCTATTTTTTGTACAGTTTGCTTAGGATAAAAGTGTCAGCTAAGTGTAATGTAACCTAATGTACAGTAATGTATAAAGTGCTGGACACTGGGCGGTCTCACCTGTGTCGAAGTTGAGCACGCGGGCCGCCTCTCCCTCCACGGTGACGGCCACGTTGTCCCCCTCGATGTAGGCGGCGCTGATGCGCCTGTGCGACAGCATGATCTCAAACAGCTTCCGGCTGCACTGCATCCGGTGAAGCGTCAGCTCGCTCAGGCGTGGCTCGATGTCCGTCTTATAGGCGTTAAACGACTGGTGGAAGATGTTCTTCATGATCTAAGGGAGGAGAGTAAGGATTTAGAGAAGATTTAGTGAGAATTTAGGAGTGTGAGTCTCTGTGACCATGGCTGCGTGCGTGCGTGCGTGCATGCGTGCGTGCATGCGTGCGTGCGTGCGTGCGTGCGTGCGTGTTATTCGTCCTACATTTTGGAATATGCGCTTAGCACTTAAAAAGGTTTGGATTAGGGTTCAATTTAGGGAAAGCAATGCAATTTGGCTGCTCACGGTATTAGACCAAAAATGTAACATGATTTTTTTTCACCAGCGTAAAACCTAACTGTTTCTATTCTTACAATGCAATTTGAATGTGTAATGACATTATTGCACTTTAAAAAGATTTTGCAGTGTACTTACTACGTGCTTTAAGGGGGTTGTTACATTAACCCAATTTAGGTCAAAGAAAATCAAATTTTCTGTTTCTGTTATATCGTTATAGTAGATCTAATAACATACTTGCAGGGCACACAGTAGATCTAATCACATCACATACGTACATACAGTACAAGGCAAAATGGTGCACAGCTGTACAGTCGAAAGCCTAAACAGGTGCCATCTATTTTTTTACGTGTTCTACATCATTTTGCTATGACCTGGTTTACCAACACTTCATACCTCACTTCATTTTGCACAGCGTCTTGCAGCTCCATTGTCATGACATTGCCAGGCAGAATCTTCTCTAACCAATCAGTAGAGAGGGAGATTTTATGAGTAATCATGCGGGCTGTATTCTACAAGTACATTTGAACTGTAGCGCGGCGTAGGCAGAGATGCTAAGAGAGACGAGAGACAAGAGACAAGAGAAAAGATAAGAGATGCCAATTGCAGAGTGCGTCATGACCAGATGTTGAATAGGTAAAAAACAGATACAATCATTGTAAAATTCAACAGTCTACACGGGATGCTAGAAAAGCTGTCATTGTCTGCAGACCTCCAAAAAGGCAGGTGAGCTTACCCCATGAAAAGAGAGTGTGATCAGCTTGAGTCGTTATGCATACCAACATACTCTCAACATTTTAGTTTGCAAACCAACAAATAAATGAATACAAATTAGGACTGTAATGATACACTCAGCTCACGATTCGGTTCATATCACGATTTTTGACCTGCGGTTCGATACACCCCGCAATTTCTGAAATGTATCTCATTTGAAGCTTGGAAGCGCTATTGAATCGAATCAGTATTGTGACTCTGAGTATCGCGATTTCTTGGTTCGATACAATATCGTTACAGCCCTAATAAAGACTCTCGGTTGAGGTATATCTCCTTGGTTGAGGAAAGAACAATTCTCAATACATCACCGCCAGACTGTCTGGACAAAACGAAGTGTATTTTGAGGGGGTGGTTTTCAAGGCCATTATTCTGAATAACCCATTGAATTGTTGGAGGTCAGCTACTCTATGTGTTGCCGTCATGGTTAATTTCTTGTAGTCACTGCTGCAGCCAACGATGTGTGTGACAGAAATGGATTTTGTAGCCTTTCATAACATCTAAGATCCTCACCAGCTTGCGTGAACCTATTTTCTTCGTACCAGGGCACGATGTGTCTGTGTGTTTTTCCCCTTTTTAATGTCACTGCATCTTCTTTGGTTTTTGGTTTCAACAGCTTCCCAATACTCGACACAACGTGATTCAGCTATAAGTAACACAAGGACATTGTTTAGAGCAGTGAGTCCTTTTATTTTTTAGGAACAAAATATTGATCTAGTGTGTATGTGTGTGTGTGTGTACCTGTGTGTGTGTCCGTGCGTGCGTGCGTGCGTGCGTGCGTGCGTGTGTGCGTTCGTGCCTGTGTGTGTGTGTGTGTGTGTGTGTGTGTGTGTGTGTGTGTGTGTGTGTGTGTGTGTGCACGTGCCACCCTTTCAGCCAAGAAATGAAAGTCCCTGGACATAATGTGCCTCACTCACCAGCTGTACAAGTGGCTCCCTCACACCAGAGAGAGAGAGAGAGAGAGAGAGAGAGAGAGAGAGAGAGAGAGAGAGAGAGAGAGAGAGAGAGAGAGAGAGAGAGAGAGAAAGACAGAGATGGCGCTAGTTATATATCTTCTGATGGAAGCTGTTCACTGTAGCGCATGACTCATGCTTTCATCACCACCGCTCTCTCCTGGATGCCCCCCAATCAGAGCCCCCAAACCCCCCCACAAGCCATGACCCCTCCATCTCACCCAACGCACCGCTCACCCTCACCCTGCTCCTCAAGCTGCTGTCGTGGGGAGGGAGAGAGCATCTCTCTAGTCTCCCGTCACCTGCTCCTCCAGACCTCCACCACCACCACCACCCACACACACACACGCAGGCTGTAACCAGGTAACGGCAGCCTGGCGCAGGGGAGTGACGCGCTGATGTCGTCCTCTCATGCCATGGGCTCATTAGGGCCACTAACTCCATTTAGCCACTACACACTCTCCCTCTCCCGCTCTGTTGCTCCTTCTCTTTATCACTCTTTCTCTCTCTCTCTCTCTTGATCTCTCACTCTCTCTCGACCTCTGTCTCGCCCTTTGCCTCTCCCACTGTCTATTTTTCTTATTCTCGATCTATCTCACTCTCCCTACACCCCCCTCTCTCTTTCTTTCTTTCTTTCTTTCTTTCTTTCTTTCTTTCTTTCTCTCGTTCTCTCTCTCTCTCTCTCTCTCTCTCTCTCTCTCTCTCTCTCTCTCTCTTTCTTTCTCTCTTTCTCTCTCTCTCTCTCTCTCTCTCTCTCTCTCTCTCTCTCTCAGAGGGGGTGGAATATGGTGTGAGGGGTGAAGGAGAGATATTTCTTCTTTCATTTCCTGAACGGATGTTTTCTTATTGACATGGTGACATGGTTGCTGTAACATGCAATGATGTAACCACTGGACCCCCCCACCACCACCCTCTGAAGCTTACTTCACCATCTATACACTACTCTGTCATTTCCTCTATTCCTTTATTCTTAGTCTATCCTCACTCTCTTTCTCTTTTTCTCCTTCTTTCCTGTTTCAGCCCTTCTCTTTATGAGGTCATCGCCTCATCCTACCCCTTTTCCCATGTCCACCAAAGACCCATAGAAGGGCAAATGCCTGACATGTCAGATACTGGCAGAAAAAGTCTCAAGTTCACATTTCCCTTTTAATTCCAAATATAATCTGCTTGCTTTCTTCTCCTTTCCATTTAATGAAAATATTCATCCACGCATTCCAGTTGCCAGAAAGTGTTTTCTTTTCTGTCTTCTCTGCCTTCATTTGATAGATCTCTGATTTCCATCATTAACTTGCCTCTTTTCAAAGCACGGTGATGGCAGAGATGGGGAAAGGAGCTTTCTCTCTCTCTCTCACTCATTGTCTCTCTCCCTCTCTGTCTTTCTATCTTTCTTTCCTTCTATCTTGCTCTCATCCTCACCCATCTCTCTCTCTCTCTCTCTCTCTCTCTCTCTCTCTCTCTCTCTCTCACACACACACTCACACACACAACACACACATACTCACACACACACACACACACACACACACACACACACACACACACACACACACACACACACACACACACACACACACACACACACATCTGTAGAAACAGGGAAGCACCAGCTTGTGGGTTTTTCAAAATGCTCCCATCCATCCACCCCCAACACACCCGCCACCCCTCTCTCAAGCGTTCCCATGTAAATGCATGACCGTGCGTGCCCAACATCAAAGGGGAGCAGGAGAGCAGGAGGAAGGAGAACAGGAGACAGCGGGGTGGAATAACCCCGGCAGGCAGGGGTGAGCAGTGCAACCGCGCCTCCCAATTCATCCCACCGCTGTGAAATGGAGAAGCGGCCAGGCTATAACCTTAAAAGAATTGAGTTGTCAAAGAGACTTAATTCACTCTGTCTGAGCAGGTACAACTCTACTTTATGGTCTGTAAAAACTATATTCTTGGCCTTATCGTTGCTATACATATACATACACCTCAATTGGTACGCCTGTACTAGATATTTCACCTGTGAGACGACAGACCATACTATCTGTAATTTCTAATTATTGGAGTTGATCTTTGTAACATCTACATATTGGATGGAATGCCTGAATTACAAGCTTTATCCGTGAGACTTCAATTGCACTCTTTGTTACACGGCTTGAGAGGGGTGCATGTATTAGAAGTTGTATGTGTGTTGTTTAGGTAATATACTGTTTATGGGACTGTATACAGACATGAGATTCTATTCAGTCAGAAGAAACAGGTTCTATTTAAGGCTCATGTCCATTTTTAGAGTAGACCTATATGTTGGGTAATAATATGCACTTATTTTGACTTCATGAATCATAATGCATGATATTCAGACAAAAAGAAACATGGTGGACAGTGTTTTTTTCATTAATTGAGGTCCATCTGGCATCTGGTATATTGGTTCATATCTTCATAATCCCAGCAGGGTTTCATTTTAATTTTCCCATGCCCTTCGAGACTGGAGGATTGCTAAAAATGTATCACACACTGGGACTAAATTAAAGTCAGCTAAAATAGCTGTTCTTTTTTCTTGTTTCACATCTTCGCTTCTCTTACTGTTTTATCTTCCCCCCCTTAACGAAAGCAGTTACTATAACCCCTATATGAATGGGCTCTTGTGGATCCAAGAGCTTGGAAATAAGTGTTGAAACAAAGTGTTCCCCTGTGCCAAGCAGTTAGTAGTTATCCGCTTCATGAATGTGTTCCTTTATGAATGGGTCGTTCAGCTTTCTGTTTCATGTAGCCTCGCTTGACAGTAAGTATTAGTTTTTAGTATTAGGATAAGTCTGGATTTAGCACTTTATCATTTTCTTTTAGCACCATTGTTTTTTCTTCCATTTACCAAATGGCAAATAAAATACAACAGAAGACATACAGTATTTAACTACACAATTTGTAATGGAATACCAGTAAAGACCACTGATATAACCACTTGTTCACATTTTTTAAAACAATAACAGTAATGTAAGGGTGACTTTAAGGACAGAACTGAGCATACCTATAGCCAGCCATTCTAAAGCAGAATGAGACAAAATCCCAAATAGCGGAGAAAGCAGCAAACATCAACATTTCTGTGGTTACTCACTCCATTGCACTACATTGACAACTCAGAGAAGGGGGCTTTTTAATGTGCTGAATAGGCCCTACCAGACATATCCTTCAAGCAAAGACACAGCTGTTGGTTCCCACGTACCGAGGAGTTGGTGGTGTGGCGGAGGAAGCGCACCATCTTGCTGTCATTGGCGGTGCAGGCCAGGGCCATGTAGCGGTTCCGGAAGGTGCCGTAGATCTTCAGGTGGAAGCCCGGCTTGGCCGCGGTTGTGGCGTGGTTGGACCCCCTGCGCTCCTTCAGGACGTCCACCCCGTACGCAGACAGGTCGAAGTACAGGCTGTGGGCCTTGATCTCTGGGGTGGGCACCTAGGGACAGGGGAGGGGGTGGGTCAAGGAGGATAACAACGTACTGTTACAGAGAGTAGCAGTAAGAACACTGTAAGAATGACAACCATGCAAAGGTAAAGCCAGGAATACACTGACGATTTTAGGCCCGATTTTGCCACAATTTCATGACTTTTTGGGAATCGGGCCTATTTTTTACTCAATTGGAGGCCACTGAGTCTCACATTATGTAGTGTAAGAACAAGCAATTTTACTTCACAACCAACTTAAGATCAACAGTCGTATGGTTGCAGGAAAATCGCCCCTCCTCAGTGAATCGCACAGTTGAAGCAGCGCTACGCCCCGATTTGGCACTACATTTCCAACTAACCATGTGCAAAAAGGAACAAATTGCCAGGGCAGTGCAATTCATTCTTGAGCGCATCCTCGCCTCCACCTCAGGTGCATGAGATGTGAACTTTTCAACCCTGCGATTCATGCGTGCAGTGCGAGCAGGAGAAGAATACCCGCGGCTGAAAATATTGCACAGTGTATGCCCCGCTCAAGCTAGTTCACCACTGATCATAGTTGTAATTAGGAATTACTTGGCCCATGTAATTTATCTAATTAAGTAATTAATTCAAAATTAGCCAGAGTCTGACCCACCATAAAAATGCATCCAGATATCTTTCTGTTAGGTTGTTATCAAACCAACAAATGAAAGTTAACACATAACATCTTAGGTTGATGTAAAAATGCAAGAATATAAGAATAATAGATGAATGCAGGAGTACACTCTAAGTACCAAAGCTGTTCGAGTGGCTTCTTTTTAATTGGGCTGTGTCAGCAAAGAAACAAGGTGAGAGGAGGGGGAAAAACAATTCCTCAGAGGTTGTTCAAGGACATGATTATGCACAGAGGAGCATTGCTGCTGAAAATGAGCCCTCGACTTTGGAAATTAATTAAAATTACACTTGGCACACAGTAGAGTAAACATGGATGGCCCCCTCGGCTCTCGTGATCACTGAGGTAAGCACTGCAGGCTCATTATCTCTCTCTCTCTCTCTCTCTCTCTCTCTCTCTCTCTCTCTCTCTCTCTCTCTCTCTCTCTCTCTCTCTCTCTCTCTCTCTCTCTCTCTCTCTCTCTCTCTCTCTCTCTCTCTCTCTCTCTGCACCTACTCACACCCTCAATGCCTTTAATAATTCCCCCCATTGTCTTACACAGCATCCATTACTATAACTTATAAAATACCCTCACCTCTACGCTGAAGCCCTGAGTGCACAAACAGCACCCAATGCACACAGCCAATGGACCATATAAAGGTTATAAGGGAACACTAAACTGTAATGTATTAAATGAGAGGTTTTACAGTAAGTCAGAGTAAGAGAGGAAGCACAATAAAGTGGCATAGATCCAAAATAACTGCAGGAAAAGAAAAGCTTTTCTTCCTGCTTTGACATGCCTCTATGACACAGACTTTTGTTTGTTTTTGGTTGGATCAGCATATATGCCTTGGCATCGTCTACGGTACCTCTCCAATGGGTTGTTGTCAGCCTTGCTGGCAAGCCCTGTGCATTGTGATCACTTGTCTCTGTAGCTGAGCACATTCAAAGTGAGAGGGCCGCCTTAAAGGTGTGTAATTTAAGCGTTTTATTTCCAATTTTATTTATATTGGCTAGTCACACAAATCTTATCTTTCTCATGAATGTTGGTCTGATGATCAGAGTTTTGCAGCCAAAGGTGTCTATGGTAATTCCGAATGGTGGATTTAGATGCATACATCTGTAGATGTGTACATAATCCAACTTTAAAATGGGAAATGGTCTTAGCCGGGTTTATCAGCTTTAACCTACATGCATAACAGTGGTCGGCAAGGGCTCTAATCCGGGTTGGAAATTCCCGGCAAGGAAACCATTATTGGGTGATCTGCAAGACTGACTAAATTACATTACATTACCTTCAGCAGACCTTTTTATTCAAAGCAATGTACGAAGAGGACAGTACTTCAGTTTGCAGCCATACAGTCTAAACTGGGTTAATCTAGCCGTTTGCAAACAAATTGTCCTGGACATTATTTTCGTAAGACTTGAACTGATGAAACAGACCACTTATTTATTGTGATAGCCCTTTT
Source organism: Engraulis encrasicolus (assembly GCF_034702125.1). Lineage (NCBI taxonomy): Eukaryota > Metazoa > Chordata > Actinopteri > Clupeiformes > Engraulidae > Engraulis > Engraulis encrasicolus. The sequence continues at coordinate 9,610,924 of NC_085860.1, forward strand.
GCATATTTCTCCTTTGTGCCCTATTTGAGTTGTGTGTTATTGTGATGTGTGCCGCTGTTTACCAGACTACAAGAACAGATTTCACATTGGCACAAAAGAGTAAGCTGAATGTACATGTCATATATTCATGAACAACATGCCTGTTGTTTTATTTACATGGCATGGGAATAGCCATCTGTATATGCTGAGCAGCTGGTGCAGTTTGACAGTGTAATGTTATATAAGGCACTGAAAGCCTTGTGCTGTCATATAATAGGTTTTATTGTGGTCTTCAACAACAGTTTAAGATGACCTAAATACCATGAAAATTGCTGACTAAAAAAAATACTTTTTAGCTTTCATACCGGACACATGTTGTGCTTTCATGATAGAAAGATTTATCTGGGCTTTTAGCCACATTGAACATTCAAATTATTTTTTCCTTGTTGTATGTTTTATTCCACTGTGTTTCCCCTTGGACTTGACTCTCGTTTATCATCCTTGGAGCTCCCCAAAATCTGCCCAATCTCCCCTTAGAGCTCAATAAGCCAAACTGTCAGGGAAGCTTTTACTTCCTCCACATCCAAACTGATCAGATTTAGCAGCAAATTAAATGAGGGTGAAATTAGATTGGATGGAGCAGATATCCTGCACTTGGCAACAGGAGCATCCCATCCAGGGAAAAAAAACAATTCGATACCTTCAGCAAACTTCAGCGCAATCTTACCAAGCGAGGCCAAATCAGGAAATTAAATGTTAGCTGAGCTCCTCTTCCCGGTCTTATGAAATGAGAAGCTCGGATTTCAGCCTTTCTTCACTCTGAGTCTCTTTATATATCTCTCTCTGTCTCTGTCTCTGTCTCTGTCTCTGTCTCTGTCTTTGTCTCTGTCTCTCTCTCAATACCAACAAATACTGATAGGGACCAATACAAATTTATAATTGTGTCTATGTTTCAGGCATATTGGTAGAGTGTAACATTTAGTTGTTATCATGAGCACGTCCGTGCATATGTGTGTATGTGCTTCACTTGTTTTATTCAATTATAGCCTTAGAATGTTCTACGAGGTTGGTTCTATATAAGGTATTCCATTGGGTAAAGAGTTAAGGGAACATGTGAGGTGGCTCTATCTTCTGCTACTATCTCATCCTGCTACTGTTTGAGTTCACTATGGTGAGGGATTAACAGTCACTCGGAACATCCCGCCACTTGCTTATCTAACCCGCTCTGTAGCGGTTAGGCCGTGTGCTGTAAGGGCTTTGATGGGTGACTGTGCAAATATCACACTCTGTTGCCGCAACGGCTTTACTTTTGACGGGTCTTTTCCCAGTTGACTGCGTCTAAGATAACAAGCTGGTGTCTGACACCTTCCGGATCTGACATCATCTGCAACCGCTTCTGATGTCTACAGTGGCAGCTTGAGAGTTCAGCATGAAAACAACAGCAACCAAACAACTACATTGATGCAGCAGATCTATGTTATGGTTACATAGAGTACATTCCTCATTCATAAGGATTGTTGGCAAAGAGGCCATGTTAAACTCAGACTGTTATGAAACAAAATGTCTTTCCAAACAAATGGAAGGACACGGCAAGTAGTAGGCCAAACAGTAGGCCTATATTTTCTCACACAGTGTACAGCTTCTCATGCCACGATCTACTGAGTGAAATAGCAAAGTCACCAGTGAATCCACCAGTGAAACCAGTGAGTCCACATGCTGCACAGACAAAATAAAACAACACAGCACAGTACAGTACAGTACAACACATCACAGTACAGTACAACACAACACAGCACAGCACAGTACAGTACAACACAACACAGCACAGTACAATACAACACAGCACAGTACAGTACAACACAACACAGCACAGTACAGTACAGTACAGTACAGTACAAAACAGCACAGCACATTACAACACAACACAGCACAGTACAGTACAACACAACACAGCACAGTACAATACAACACAGCACAGTACAGTACAACACAACACAGCACATTACAACACAACACAGCACAGTACAGTACAACACAACACAGCACAGTACAACACAGCACAGTACAGTACAGTACAACACATCACAGTACAGTACAACACAACACAGCACAGCACAGTACAGTACAACACAACACAGCACAGTACAACACAACACAGCACAGTACAATACAACACAGCACAGTACAGTACAACACAACACAGCACAGTATGGTCCTGCTTCCCTGCGGACCCTGAGCCCACATCAGCTGATTAGCCAGAGACACATCCTGACAGAAAGCAACAGACAGACAGACAGACAGACAGAGCAGGTACAACCTGAAACAAGATTGAAAATAGTCAAGGGAACCTATTTCCGTGGAAGGTTTTTTGGTTTATTAAGACAAATAGGCTGAGGGGAGAGAGAGAGACGGAGAAAGAAAGAGGGAGAGAGAGAGAGTTTGAGTGAGAGGGACAGAGAGAGAGAGAGAGAGATAGAGAGAGAGAGAGAGAGAGAGAGAGAGAGAGAGAGAGAGAGAGAGAGAGAGAGAGAGAGAGAGAGAGAGAGAGAGAGAGAGAAAGAGAGAGGGACAGTTTGAGTGAGAGGGACAGAGAGAGAGAGAGAGAAAGAGAGAGAGAGAAAGAAAGAGAGGGAGAGAGAGAGAGAGACAGAGAGAGAGAGAGAGAGAGAGAGAGAGAGAGAGACACAGAGAGAGAGAGAGAGAGAGAGAGAGAGAGAGAGACAGAGAGAGAGAGAGAGAGAGAGAGAGAGAGAGAGAGAGACAGAGAGAGAGAGAGAGATGCGACTTAGCATGGCGGCGTTAGATGTGCAAATCGAATGCTTGAGTAGATGAGCATAAAATGATGCAGGAAGCGTGCCCTAATTGTTTGGTTGTTTGGTGTGTGTTATGTGGCACTGCGGGCTGCGTCACCGGGCCTTTTGTTTGGCCCGCTCGCCGAGGTGCTCCATAATCATTCATTACTCATTCATTTCAGAGCCCCTATTCATGCTGGTGTCAGCGACTTGCCACAGCCAGGGACGAGAGCCTGAAAAGGTGGAGACACACATTCTCTCTCTCTCTCTCTCTCTCTCTCTCTCTCTCTCTCTCTCTCTCTCTCTCTCTCTCTCTCTCTCTCTCTCTCTCTCTCTCTCTCTCTCTCTCTCTCACAAACACACATACATACATAAACACACACACAGACATGCACACAGACATGCACACAGACATGCACACACACACACACACACACACACACACACACTCACACACACACACACACACACACACACACACACACACACACACACACACACACACAAACACACACACACACACACACACCATCACACACCATCACAACGTCCAACAACACAATGTATTTGCACCAAGGGGCACACACACACACACACACACACACACACACACACACACACACACACACACACACACACACACACACACACACACACACACACACACACACACACACACACACACACACACACACACACACACACACACACACCACCACCACCACATCCATATTCAACCCAAACAGCAGGCAGGCAGGCAGGCAGTGGGGGTGAAGAGAGGGGAAGCAGAGGAGGGTCATAGGAAGAAACAGATGATGCCCACACCCAAAGAGCGGGCTGCATTGCATGAATGTGAAAGCGATAGAGCCTGCTGTGCCTGGACACAGTACACCAGTGCACCTGTGGATCTACAAAGGCCATCGGGCGGGGACACAAGATAGCCATCTCGCTCTGATTCACCTGTCACTCTGGCTGCTAAACGAGGGAGCAACTGTAGAATAGAGAACAGAAGAGAATAGAGACAATGTTGTATACCTTTTGCATCCTTGGGTTTTAAATATGGCTTTGGTTAAGGCATCTTTTTTTCCATATATGCCAACAGTACATCACCAAGAACATTGGAATTCCAAAGAAGCCTTTTCTTTTAGATACCTGCTAATAAATACTGAATCAAAAAAGCCTGTTTGCTGTTTGCTGCAGAGACAGGAAATAAAAACAACAACAAGAAGACACTCTCTTCTCACTCTGAAAATTATGGTCAGCCTTTGTTCTGCACCTTTTCCTGGGATGTGCACAATCTTCACCTTCAACCTGTTTCTTCCCAGATACTAGGTCTTCACCAGGGCTGATTCTGGACAAGCACTGGCATTGTCAGTTTTTTTGTTTATCTATTTTTATCCTTTTTTTACAGTAGTTAACTATTAGCCAAGAGTGTGAACCAATGATTCACATCCTAATCAACACAACTGAAAAGGAGATAATTAGTGAAATAAACTGTGGCAGCACACAGCACTGGCAGAAGGAGCACGTGGCAGGACACTTAAAGTGGCACTAGGCAATATCGTAGAGTTAATGAATCATCTCCACGGGCCAGACAAATCATTTTACACAAGTACGTTCACTAAGATTACTCATTAGCAAGCTGTAACAGATATAAGTGATTTTGAATTCAGAAAATAATACTGATTCCGTTCTGGAATAAGAGTGATGAAGGTGGGATAAAATGCACTGCTGTATTTCTTTCTTTCCGTCTTTCCGTCCTGTATATGATTTATCCATGACTCATTAGGCAAACAAAGACTACCTTGGCTCGTTGCATGTGGGCAGCAAGCTTCCCTTGCAAAACCTTGTAAGCAGTCCCTAGTATACATCATTGCAACAAGCCAGTTTGCCTTACAAATACACACCAGCCCTTAGTTTTAACAACCTCTGCTCACACACACTTTGACATGATCAAGTTTACATGTAGCCTATGCATTGACAGCGTGCAAACATCTGTTTTCACAAAAGTATTGCTTTAGAAAATCACAAGGGGTCCAATTTGCCAAGCGCCCTTTAACCCTTTCATACTGTAAGTACACCATTCTGATTCTGCACTATCTGCTCTATGCACATGGGTTTTTCTGCTGGTTTACACTTTACTTGACGCCAGGGTCATACATATGACATAACAGTGCCATAACAGTGTCAAAACAGTGTCATGACACAGTCATGAACAAGACATAAATGTGACGCCAATGTCAGATCCGTTTTAAGGTCATGAAAAGTTGACATTGTTTGGGCTGTCTTTACCATAACCGAATGTCACTTAATGATAGTCATAAACTGTTAATGACATTGATATAATGTTTATGACACATGCATGACTGTTTTAAGACAACTAATGGATCAGAGCCCTACAGTGCTTCAAACGTGCAGAGGGCTTTGGGGAATGTGTTGGGAGCCGTCTGGAGACAGGCACAACCTTTACCCTACAGTGATATAGCACTTTAAGCCACGGGTTCCCAAACTTTACCATGGCAAGGCCCTCCACATACCGGTATATTGCAGCCAAGGCCCACCTTACATGGGTCATGCCACACTATTTTTCTTTGCATCCCCTTTCACAATCATAGTCTAGGTCTGTTAGTCAGTGCCCCACTGGAATATATAAAATAATAACTTGAAAACAATAGAAGTAATGTTCAGAAATGCAATAGATTATTATAATGCAGTTTTTAACTAATGGGAATATTGTTAAGATTATTTTGGTTTATTTTGGTGTACTTTTTACTGCACAACATTAACTGTCAGTAGCCAATCCAGACCAGAACAGGTGTGGCTAATTAAGGGAGGCATGGAACACTGAGGAGTAACTGTCAATTTATTGCATTTGCTGAAGAATGCTCAATGGCAATCACTGCTTACTGTGAGGACTAATTAGTTAGCTGCTGGGCCTAGTGAGTCAACCAGAACAGGTGTTGCCAATTAAGGGTTCTGACAGTTACTCTTCAGTGTTCATTAGCTAAGTTAGATTATGTTATTTGTACTACTGCTATACATGGGTTCTCAATTTCTGTTTTCCCCTGGCTGCGCAACCCTGGCTGCACACAACTCAACCTCTGATTGTTGGTAACCACTGTCGGTCAAAAAAATAGCTCACATGGTTGACGGCCAATGTCTTGCCCCTCCCCACAACACCGTTTTATAAACAAACAAAAAAGCATGTATGCTTTGGCCCAAAAGGCAAGCACACTTTTAGCATTTTCTACAAGAATGCAGTCTAGTTTAATAAAAAATTGTGCTATACTTTTCCTGCCAACCTGCTGCGGCCCCCCTAGCACCCCTTTGCGGCCCCCCAGGGGTCCCCGGCCCCCTATTTGAAGACCACTGCTGCCACAGCAAGACAAGAATGAAAGCAATGACACATAATATGTTTTATGATTTAAGGTAGTTGATTAGTTAAAAATATGTTGAAGTTTGTTTCATGAATCCTTGGATTGAAATTAAATTGTTATTGTAGTCCTTCACTATGCCACATAGAGTGGATTTGAGAGACACATTTTAATTGACTCATGTTGATTGGTTTGTCAAGATGTTAGCAAGTGAACTATAAACAGTAGGAAAGAGGTTGAAAAATACAAGGCCATTGTGAGTGTATGTGGTTTACCCTGACAGAGTTGTATCTGCAATGCTTATCCGTGGAAACATGAATTTCAAAAGAGCAATTTGAAGTATACGGCTAGCGCAAATATGAGAAAATGTAAACATGGCAACTATGAAGAATGGCATGAGGGATCTAGAGCAGATCATCTCTTCTGATTGCCTCTCTGCCTTGTGTGTGTGTCTTGTTTTTCTTTTGTTTCAGCCTGATCTCCAAAAATTCTGTGCTCCTGGACACGGATGTGAAGGACACGAAATCTGTGCACGGATTTTGCCAAAAATGTTTTTCGTGATGGGCACACGGAAGTGCTTTCTATAGGCTATTACCACAGCACTGTGTTAACTCTATCATTAGAAAATACATACCAAATGCTAATCCTAAACAAAATAATGCTATAGCAATTTAAGTTGTGCCCTTACCAAAACATTCCCTAACCTTCACCTGTCATTAAAGACATATTTTTGAGAAATACCTTTTCCAGTTGGTTGCTAGGCTATCAAATTCATATAATGAATGAAAGAAAACTAGCTGTGCCCAGACCAAAACAATCCCTAACCCTAACCTGTCAGTAAGAAAAAAAAAAATTGAGAAAAAATATTTGAAATTGGAAAAATCCTGAGAAAACACAAGACTGTGGAAACATAGAGCTAGGGGAGTATAGAGAGAGCACTTCTGTGTGTCAATCACGAAAAATAATTCAGTGTCCAGGAGCACGGAATTTTGGCAAACTCCGTGCTCCTGGACACAGATTTTGTGTCCTTAACATCCGTGTCCAGGAGCACAAATTTTTTGGAGATCATGTTGTTTGTTTTGTTGAACACAAAAGGTCATCTGTTATGACACTGTCATACGTATGACGACGGCGTAAAGCAAAGTTTTACCGTCTGCTGTGACTCTGCTGATGATACCATCTGCACCAAGGGCTACTGTTCTCAATGGCGTTTGTCTGCTGTGGCTCTGCTGGTGGTTCAATCTGCATCAGAGCGCTACTGTTCTCAATGAGAGGAGTCCCCCCTTTTGCCCCCCTCCCCCTACCGTCTGTTGTGACTGGTGGTAGTGTGCGGTGAACACTGACCTGCCGCTGGTCCAGCCGCTCTATGGTGGCGTTGGCCCCATAGGCGTGGCAGGACTCCACGATGTAGTCGGAGCTGATGCCCAGCACGGAGCAGGAATCCCCGCACGAGCCGTCTGCCACCACGATCACCCGAGGCCACTGGCCACACGGGATACGCCGTAGGTACTCCTCCGAGAACTGCATGATGGGAGAGAGGACAGGGCAGAGAGAGAGACACACAGAGTGCTGTAAATGGTGAATTGTAAATGGACTGCATTTACAATGGTGCCTTTCCACTCCTTCGAGCACTAAAAGCACTTCACATTGTATGACTCACATTTACCCATTCAGACTCACATGCACACACCAGTGACCGTGGCTGGAACGCAGGAGCAATTTGGTGTGAAGTATCTTGTGCAAGGACACACTGATGGGGTCAAGCAGAGTGGGGCTTGAACCTGCAACCTTCTGGTTGCCGTACAGGCACCTCTACCACCTGATCCACCACCGCCCCAGTACTGGTACAGATTTGGATACCGTTTTGGAGCCAGAGACGGACATCTTGGGTTCAGACTGTAAAGTCAACTGTCCTGGCTGCCACATAATTGTTCCATCCAGAGTTACAGACAATTTCGTAGCCTCTTACTGCGGATGGGGTCGCCGGCCGGCCTATTCACTATTTAATGAAAATACTCAACTACATTATAACGACATTGCTATGACATTACTGAGAGCCTTAAGTAACAGATTAAGACATAGACATTATAATTACATAGGCTCTGTGCGCTAAGGGGTTAAACCAGTAGTTCCCGACCTGGGGGTGAAGACCCCTAAGGGGCTCACCAAGCATCCACTGGAGGTTGCGGAATCCTCTTGATGTCAAGAGATTAAATCATTTATATAGTTAATATGTTGCATCAATGACAAAGCCTTTAATTCATATGAGTGACAAAACAACAAAACCCAAGGTCCACACTACACATATATTTAAATAGATACAAATAATTCATTCATAATGAGGAGCAGAGCATTTTTTATGTGTAACACCTTTCGTGGAGCACATGTGTGGTGCACAGGTTACCAAAGTTTACAAGAAAAAGGTTGGGAACCACTGCCGTAGCCTCTTTGCACAGATGGGCCCGCCGGCCTGTTCACTATTAGCTGAAAACACTCAACTACATCATAACAACATTGCTATGACATTACAGACAGTCTTAGTCAGTACAATTTTTGCGAACATAAACTCTGTGCAAATAGAAGCTCAGCGAAATAACCTGTCTTGTGAACTAGTGAAGGCAGATATAAACGAAATGCTTGCCAAAGTATGCACTTTCTCAACATCAGTTTGTTCACCGCTGTTTGGAGCAGACCCTGTTTCTGTCTGTGAGTGATTATTTGTGTCGATATGTAAGCTACTGTTTGTTTTGACAGTGTGTGTATGTGTGTGTGTGTGTGTGTGTGTGTGTGCGCGCGTGCGTGCGTACATGCGTGCGCGCGTGTGTGTGTGTCTGTCTGTCTAGATCAAGTCAAGTGAAGTGTACTTCATTTTCAAAAATCTTTGTAACAGGGTTAACACAGAAGTTTGAAATTGCGTTTGACCTCCAGTGTGCAGTTAAACTAAACATGCATATAAGACATTAACAAAACACACACACACGCACGCATGCATACAATGTGCAGTAAAAAAACGAACATACATGAATTTACATACTTTCTCTGACACATTCACTCACAACACAAACACAACTACACAGACACACACACACACACACAGACACAGACACAGACACACACACACACACACACACACACACACACACACACACACACACACACACACACACACACACACACACACACACACACACACACACACACACACACACACACGTGCAGTAGAAGAACTAACATACTGATGCAAGACATGTACAATAAATAAATACACACACACACACACACACACATAGCAGCAGAGAGTACAATCAGTGGTGGTTTAGGTTGTGTGTCCTGTAGTAGATGGCGTGTATAGGGTGCAGAGGGTAAAGTGCAAGAGGCATGGTGAGATGAATGTTGATGGAATGCTCTTCAGTGGCTGGGGATGCTGGGAGTGGGTTTGTGCGTGTTTGTGTGCCTGGGTCTGGGCATACAAGGAGAGCGACAAAGACAGGAGAGTTGAAGTAGTCTGAGCGAGAGAGAGAGTTGATCCCCTCAGGGAGAGTGATTGCTGAGGCGTGACACCCTTCTGTAATGTCCATAATGTGCCTTTTTAACCGACACACACACACGCACGCACACGCACACACACACGCACACACACACACACGCACGCACACACAAACTAGCGCACACACAAACACACACACTAGTGAATGTCCAACAGAGCGTGACTTCCCCACCTAAATCCCCTTAAGCTTCAGAGTGCCTTTGTAGGGAGTGGAAGAAATCTGCAGAGACACACACTACAGCACCGCTTTTTGAAGGACGGACACACACACACACACATACACCTGAGAGAACACTGTTTTTTGAGGCACCTCAATCTCTCTCTCTCTCTCTTTCTCTCTCTCTCTCTCTCTCTCTCTCTCTCTCTCTCTCTCTCTCTCTCTCTCTCTTTCACTCTCTCTCTCTCTCTCTCTCTCTCTCTCTCTCTCTCTCTCTCTCTCTCTCTCTCACACACACACTCACACTCACACTCACACACACACACACACACCAAGGACAATTTTGGAGGCACATCAGGCACACACACACACCACACATGGGAGGCGAAATCTATCAGTCAGGTAGATAGACCTGTCAGATAGACCTGTCTGACTCAGATTTTACCACTTACTCTTCGTTCCTGTGACAATTTTTGGGCAGATGGGGACATTTGGCGCACTGGGACATCCTCCTGTGGTCTAATCTAAACCAAAACACACCAGAATAACACTGACCTCATTCATCTCACTGACACATTTTAACTGGCATTACATTGCTGATGCTATCAATGCTTTCTAAACTATGTTCTAATCATGTTGACAAGGGGATATGAATGCTGTTAAGCAAACTGATTTTGCTTTCAAGGCACCGAGATTGATGTCTTTATATTTTAGTCACTGGATTTGAAAATCAAATATGTAGGCCTCCGTTAAACCTGTATTTGCAAATTGAGGTTGACACAGGCCAGAGTGTGTATGTGTGTGTGTGTGCGTGCAGTGCGCAGTGCGCACACTCATGTACGTAAGTGTGTGTGTGATAGAGAGAGCATAGAGAGAGAATGCGACAGAGACAGAGATACAGCAAGAGAGAGGAAAGATGGGCTGAGAGATAGCAAGACGGAGAGTGTGTGTCACTGTGGGTGGCAGATCAGAGAGTGAACTGGCCCTTTAAATGAGTCCTGAGTCTCTCTCTCTCTCTCTCTCTCTCTCTCTCTCTCTCTCTCTCTCTCTCTCTCTCTCTCTCTCTCTCTCTCTCTCTCTCTCTCTCTTTATCACTGTATCTCTGTAGTGTGTGTGTGTGTGTGTGTGTGTATGTGTGTTTGCGCGTGTGTGTACACCTTATCCAAATAGGAAGGTTTGTTTAATCTGCTTTAGTTTACACAGACACGGTAGGCATCCTGCAGCACAGGATATGTCACTAATACAACATCGGCCGTTCACACGCAAATGATAATATTTGCCATATAAAGGCATGATAGTTAAACGGCAGTGCGTAAATCACAACTGATTAAATCCACTGAGGAGGGGAGATCATATTGCTTTTAAACCAACACCAGTACTGCTGCCATCACTGTGCCTCAGAGGTAAACAGATTGGACATTGGGCTACATCCCCCATAACATTATGCATGCACTAAACAAGAGAGAGTGCATCGCGTGGACCACCTGCAATGATCCCGTGTCAGGCATCGTATTTCATTGTAAAGGTCAGCTGGTGCCTGACTACAATACACAGGGAGACTAACTGAAGCAGTCAGATAGAGAGAGGGAGGGAGTGAGAGGGAGAAATGGAGGGAAAGAATGAGGGAGAGAGGGAGAGAGAGAGAGAGAGAGAGAGAGAGAGAGAGAGGGAGAGAGGGAGAGAGAGAGAGAGAGAGAGAGAATGAGAACAAGAAAGTAAACAAGGTGACAAGAATCAGATGCGATACAGACACAACAGGAAATAGATAGTGCGCGCGTGTGTGTGTGTGTGTGTGTGTGTGTGTGTGTGTGTGTGTGTGTGTGTGTGTGTGTGTGTGTGTGTGTGTGTGTGTGTGTGTGTGTGTGTGTGCGTGCGTTAGCGTGTGTGCACGCGTGTGTGTGTGTGTGTTGTTTATGTTTTTGAGTGCAGGAAAGGCTCTGATCTGAACATCTGAAGGAACATCATTATCTGAGTTGAAGGAGGTGGTTGCATGAGCATTGGATAGCGTTATTGAAAAGGGCATACTCTTACCATCAGCAAATTACTATAGGGGAAATAATGACAAAGACAGGGAAAGAAAGAGGAAGGGAAAGAGAGGAAGAGCTAAAGGGGGAAAGCAAATGAGGGGGAAAACAGAGAAAGAAAGAGCAAAAGGTTGAGAGGGGAGGTTGAGAGAGAGAGAGAGAGAGAGAGAGAGAGAGAGAGAGAGAGAGATGGGGATATAGAAAGATGGAGAGAGAAAGAAGAGAGAATGAGAAAAGATAAAAATAGAGGGAGGTAAGAGACACAGATTGAGGGGGGGAGAAGGAGATAGAATAATTCTTTTGAGAAAAAGACAGAAAAGAGATGCAAGTGGAGCGATAAAAACATTAAGAGAGAGGGAGATAGAGAGCCATTATCTTTAGATTGAAGGATAGAGAGAGAGAGAGATGTACAATGAAACATCATCTTGAGCAAGAGAAAGATAAAAGAGAGAGGCAGGATGAGTGAGAGATATAGGGAGATATAGGGAGAGGAAGAGATAGAAAAAGGGAGGGTGATAGATGAATTGATCGATAGATAGATAGATAGATAGATAGATAGATAGATAGAGAGGGTAAGGCGGAGAGATAGAGGGACCTCATCTGGAGGTTGAAAGAGCAGCCGAGGCCTCTTGGCTGCGCTGGGCTGTGTTGCGCTGGGCAGCCCGGGGCCAATCGGGTTACCTGGGGAGGATTTTTTTTTCAGGATGAGTCCCCTGGTGTGAACACTGGATCTATTAAATCACTTTATTACCGCTGCCAGAGGGGGACATGCGTCAGCACGCTCCTCTCGTGTCCACCCTTACACAAACACACACACACACACACACACACACACACACACACACACACACACACACACACACACACACACACACACACACACACACACACACACACACACACACACACACACACACACGCACACGCAAGCGCCACCCTCTGAGCTACTGTATTGCACACAGAGCAGAGCAGCACACTGGGGATCAAATCCAATATAGAGATGGGCCTCCCTCCCTCTCTCCCTCCGTTTCTCCCTCCCTTTCTCCCTGCCCCGTAGCTTCAGGCGTCAGCACCTCCTTAACACCTCACTGCACCTGTGTGTGTGTGTGCGTGTGTGTGTGTGCGTGTGTGTGCATCCGTGCAATACAAAGCACTGCACAGCTTAAGCTGAGAGACCAAATCACTGACTGTTTGCTATTCAGACTTTTCCTCTCACATACAGTACAGTCAGTCCCCTTCCAGAGATTACTATAAGGCCTCAGTGGTAGGTAACGGGGCTGGACTAGACCTGTGTTTCTGAAGTACAGAGGGGATGAAGAGGGGAAAGAAGAAGAACTGAAAGGGTGAAGATTCTCATTCATCCAGTCCATCATGTAGCCTCTTTGTGCCGATTGGCCTGCTAGTGAGATGTTCTGTCTTTGCTGGAGGACTCATGGAAGAACAACCTCATAAAAACACAGCTAGTAACATTACTAAGAGTCTTAAGTAACAGATAACTGTAAGACTGGGTCATTACAATTTAGGGTGAGAGATTTCTTCAGTTCCCAATTCTGATGTGGAAATAGGTTCACCAGAACCTTATTAGGGGAAGCAAGATCAGGAACGCTCAGCAGCTCTAAAGAGGAGGTCGAAGAAGCTCTGAGGCTAACACACTGTGACCCACAGAGGTATGAACACCTGGGCAGCCACCCGAAGATCATTGGCGTGCCACCCCCTTCCGAACCTTTGGTGACCCGGGAACCAACCTGGAAGGAAGTGGAGGAGGTGGTGAAAAGGGCAAGGACAGCATCAGCCCCTGGACCAAGTGGTTTGCCTTACAAAGTATACAAGAAGTGCCCACTTCTTCTTCGTATACTTTGGAAGCTCCTCCGGACAATCTGGGCGAAGGGTAACATACCGACCACCTGGAGAGTGTCAGAGGGCTGCTTTGTGCCAAAAGAGAAGGACTCTTCTGAGATCGGCCAATTCCGCACAATCTCTCTGCTGAGTGTAGAAGCCAAGATTTTCTTCTCAGTCTTGGCAAGAAGAATAACAACCTACATGACAGCAAATGGCTATGTTAACACCTCGATCCAGAAGGGGGGGATTCCAGGATTCTCTGGGTGCCTGGAAACACACCACCATCCTCAGCCATCTGATCCAGGAGGCCAGGGGGAGCAAGGGCAACCTAACAGTTGTCTGGCTGGACCTCGCAAATGCATATGGGTCCATGCCCCATTCCCTCATCAACAAGGCCATGGAGCAGTACCACCTCCCGGACAAGATCAGGCAGATGATCAACAGCTACCTGGGGTCATTTAAACTGCGGTTTCAGACTGCCAAGTTCACCACCATATGGCAGTCGCTGGAGAAGGGCATCGTGACGGGATGCATAGTATCCCCCATTCTGTTCATCATGGGGATGAATCTCTTGATTACAGCAGCAGCAGCAGAGGCCAAGGGACCAGTCACGGCAGCAGGGAGCAGACAACCTCCACTGAGAGGATTCATGGATGACCTCACCATAACAACCGCAACACATGTGCAGGCAAGGTGGATCCTGAAGACTCTTGGGGCCTTGGCATCATGGGCAAGAATGGCTTTTAAGCCCAGAAAGTCACGGAGCATGGTGATAAGGAGGGGGAAACTGACAGAGACTTTCGAACTGCACGTCCAAGGTGAGCAGATCCCTACGATCAGGGAGAACCCCATTAAGTGCCTGGGAAAGTGGTACGACGACACCCTCAGTGACAGGAACAACATCACTGACACTGCCAAATCAGGCGGACGAATGGCTAAGGAGAATTGACAAGTCAGGCCTACCTGGCAAGTTCAAGTCTTGGATATACCAACATGGGCTCCTGCCGAGGCTGATGTGGTTGCTGACAGTCTATCAGATCCCAATGACTGCAGTGGAGGGAGTGGAGAGGAAGGTGAACAAGCACCTGAGGCGGTGGCTGGGTATCCCTCCCAGCTTCACAGCCGTGGGGCTCTACATTCGATCAGGCCAACTCCAACTCCCTTTCTCCTCTGTGGTGGAGGAGTTCAAGGTGGCGAAGTGCAGGGTGGCAATGATGCTCAGAGACTCAAGAGATGAGCAAGTAAGCAATGCAGGGGTTACAACGCGAACAGGCCGTAAGTGGGCAGCAGACACTGCTGTCAAGCAAGCTGAAAGCTCCCTCGAGCTGAAAGACATTATTGGCAATGTCTGCACGGGCCAACAAGAACTGGGAATATCCCACTTTACCCAGTGGAGCAAGGCAAACGCGCAGCAGAGGCGAGAGATGGTGCAAGCGGAAGTTCGCCACCAAGAGGAGGAGACACGGAAGGCGAAAGCTGTAGAACTGGCAACCCAGGGAACATGGACCAGATGGGACCTTCCAAACAGGAGGGTCCACTTGGACTGAGCTCTGGAGGCTAGAAACCTTCCGTGTTAGCTTCCTCCTCAGGTCTGTGTACGACACACTCCCATCACCAGCAAACCTTGTTAGGTGGGGCCTGAGAGAGGACCCACTCTGCAAGTTATGTGGCAAGAGGGGAACACTGGCCCACATTCTAGCAGCTGGTGCCAAATCGCTCTGGCTCAGGGGAGGTACAGGTGGCGTCACGACCAAGTGCTCCGCGTGATGGTGACATTTTTTGAGCAGGCCAGGAGAAAGACCACAACCGACCAAGCCACAAGCACCATCGCTGCAATTTGTCAGGGCAGGAGAAAAAAAACATCCTCAGTTAGAAGAGCCAGGACCAACATCCTCCAGGGGGCACAAAGTTGGGAGATGTCAGCAGACCTGGGGAAAAAACTCACTTTCCCCCCCATCGTCCAGACCACTTTGAGGCCTGACATTGTCATCTGGTCAGAGCAGGCTAAGAAAATCATCCTGGTCGAGCTGACAGTGCCTTGGGAGGAAGGCTGTGAGGAAGCCCATGAGAGGAAAAGCCTAAAATACCAGGATCTCATCATGGAATGCAAGGAGAAGGGCTGGCAAGCATGGCTCTTTCCAGTGGAGGTCGGGTGTAGGGGGTTCCCGGCACAGTCAACGTGGTCGGTGCTCACTACACTCGGCATATCTGGCAAGGAGAGGAAGACAGCTGTGCGCAGGATAGGGGAGGCAGCAGAGAGAGCCTCATGCTGGTTGTGGTTTAAGAGGGAGGAGGGGGGCTGGAGGCCTGGAGCTGATGGGCAGTGACCTGGCCACCACTGCTGACCCGCCAGCTTGAGGGTGTTACGGTTAAGGGTCGAAACACCCCAAGATAGCTGGACACCGTCTGACGATATCAGCTTCAGGCCTAAAGCCACCCACAGTCACCTTAGGGAGTGGCTGTATGCATGGCATCACGTGATGTATTAAACAGCTGATGTGGAAATCTCAAAACAAGAAAAATTAAAGATAGATGGAATTAGTTGCATTTGCAACCACATAGGGGTAGCGATATGACAATATTAAATCGTGAACTGTTAAACCGAGTACAAGATCGTCTCGAATCTTAATCGTGATAGGACATTTTTAGCCATATCGCCCACCCCTACAGAGATATGCATGAATGCTCTGCAACCAACGTGGACAGAAATGTCTGACGTGACTTCTAAAGATTAAAAAACGCTACTGTCTGCTTGAAGCAGCAAGTGAACTGCCTCGCAAACATGTGGACTGCCCACACAATTCAAGGCAGCTAAAGGAGCGCCAATCAGGGCAGATTACATGGAGGACGTCCCATGGCAGTGCAGCCAGGGTACACCTACGTGCAGCTGTTCCCACGATGACTTAACACCATGTGTTTATAAATAAAATCAAAATAACCATAATAAAATTGCCTTGACTTGACCATGTGACGTAAATATGCAGCAGAAGTCACTCCCATATGCCCCGTCGTGGACACCTCGTAGCCAGAGTGCTTCACGCAGTCGCTGTGCGCACGTGCGCTGCACTGATCTGCACAAAATGCGGCATCAAAAACAATCCCATTGACAACAAAAAGCCCAGTGGGGCCAAAGGTCACACTGTCAGCTGTCACAGCACGTAGAGGCGGATAGCTAGTCGGGCAGCTATGTTGTGCTCTGTTATGACTTATTCTGTCATAAAACACAAGCTCTCAAGGCTGTTATACGCTTGGCATCTATAAAACACTTAATGTCTTTTAATTTGCCTGAATGCTCAGCATGTCACCAGCATTGGTCAGAAGGGAAAAAAAGGAAGGAGGAAAAAAAACAAGGGGCTGTCATTTCATATTTTATTAGAGGCTATTAATAGCTCGGCTAATGCTCAGGCTAGGCATGCTCTGTGGTATGCGCGGTCGGCGACTCGCTCAGTCAGTCGCCTGCACACCCGTGACGAAGATAAATATCCTGGAGGGACGTGGATTATGCATTCTAATATTGGCAGGCCTGGTCTGTTGTAACGCGGGATGCTATCTGGACGTGTGTGTTGTGTGTGCGTGTGTGTGTGTGTGTGTGTGTGTGTGTGTACGGGTGTGTGTATGAGAGAAAGAGAGAGAGAGAGAGAGAGAGAGAGAGAGAGAGAGAGAGTGCGCCCATGCATGTTTGTGTGTGTGTGGATGGGTGTGTCTGTGAGTGTGTGCATGTGTGCACTGTGCACAGGTGTGTGTGTGTGTGTGTGTGTGTGTGTGTGTATAAATGTGTGTAGGCCTATGTGTATGTGTATGTGTATGTGTATGGATGTGTACACAGGTGTGTGTGTGTGTGTGTGTGTGTGTGTGTGTGTGTGTGTGTGTGTGTGTGTGTGTGTGTGTGTGTGTGTGTGTGTGTGTGTGTGAGTGTGTGCATGGTGCACAGGTGTGTGTGTGTGTCTGTGAGTGTGTGCATGTGTGCACAGGTGTGTGTGTGTGTGTGTGTCCTCATGCGTGTCTTATGTGTGTATAAGGGTGTGACTGCAATCACAGCGGAATATTACAGTAACCCCTGACAGACAGACAGCCGCATGTCTCCTCAAGAGAGGAGAGCTAGCAAATAGGTAAACAGGTCAGATCCCATTGGCTTTGATTCATGCCTGCACTGGAAATTACAGCTGACATCAAATGGAGCAGATCGCTCCCATCTGTGTCTAGACTAGTCGGAATATTTGTGTTCGTTCTGCCTGCACCCCTCCCCTCACCTCACTTCCTCTCCTCTCTTCTCCTCTCCTCTTCTATGCTATGCTCCCCCTCTCCTCTCTTCTCCTCTCCTCTCCTGCACTGGCTCTAGAGGCGGGAGAGGAGTAATAGAAGAAAACAATAACACGACAATCTACATCCCTGCATGGTATGAATCACAATGTCACAAAGTGTCTTGGCAACCCCATAACAATGTTATCTACAACGTTATTTACATAACGCTCTCCAGCAGTTGACCTCTCCCAAGGCCCAGGCTAAATAGTGCCTCCTTTTGTTTTAGAAAGAGAATGTGGAAAGCCAAAGTCAAACTATAGTTGCACAAGTTAAACTGGTTCACTCACTGGCTGTATGTAGCCTATATGATCCTCTGGTAGGGTGTGGGGGTGAGGGTATTTTTACAGGTGCATTGAGGATACATTCATCCACCTGTCTACACTAGCCAAATGACTATTTCTGATGCAATGTGGCAGTGCAGAGCATACAGATACACGTGCATGACATTTGCTCCAGTAATCACACGGATCAAAGGCAGTAAATCATTTCAGCAGCCTCGACACATGCTTAGCCCTCTGCCCTGAATGGAATTACTTGCGGTGTGTGTTGTGCAATCAGATATGAGTGTCCCACCAATCTGCAACGGCTTAAATCTGCCAGCAGAAAAACTGCGCGCCTCACAGGTCATGAAGTCAGCATGCCTTATCCCTGAATGAGTGCACCGGGATGACTGGGCGGGTGATTGCTAAGTGATCACTTATTTGCACACAAAAAACATACACACCTTTGTTCCTAAGTGAACTTTAACGTCGACCTTTTGCTTCTTTTGCTCCAGGATGCTGAGTAAATACTCCTGAAACACGCCGATTTTCGTGAAGAAGTGATCGTTGTGCCAGCACCCTTCCATGTTATCAAAGTCTACTCCCAAGCCTAACAGGAACCTGACGCTGCGGGGGTCCAGGGCGATTTGCTGCGGTCTGCAGAGCAGTGCGGTCCTGTAGCGCTCATCCAACACCGTGAGTTTCAGCACCTTGCCCGAGCGAACAGCGACCAAAGCCGCGGTCAGACCCACAGGACCGGAGCCCACAATCAGAACCGATATTCGAGCACGCCATTGCCTAATCCGGTCTATGCTTACTTTGACCACCACGTACACAACCACGGCCAGGAAAGTGCTGAGTGCCGTGTCGTAGACCAGTGCTCGGTAGTTCTCCTCTTCCAAGCTTTTGTTGATAAGCTCCCCAGGGTTTTCAGTTCGTGCTCCGTCCATGTCGAGTTTAAAAAAAACAGCGTGAAACGCCTGCGGGGGATAAACCTCTCTGGTTTCACTTGTTGGATAGTCGTTTTAAATCCATCTGCAACACTGTTGCCGGTGATGAATCAAGCGTAGCCTTCTACACGCAAGCATCAGAGCTGCATTGAGAGGTTGTGATAAGTCGGGAAAAGTGCTATAAATACGCCTGCCCCATCAGTTCGCATTCCTCAAAACATTCGGCATTGTGAGCAGGGGAGTCATAAACCGGAGCTGTTGTCCCTCTTTTTGTGTCTGTCGCCTGGGCTGGATTCCAGACCCTCCGGGTACACCACAGCGCTGCCAGGGCTGCTGCTTCAGGCTCAGTGACTTCGATGGTGCGTGTTGCCTTGCTGAAGGAACGCCTCTGCGCGCGACCTGTACGGGACGGGGCTCTCCCAAAACCTGCGCGGGCTCCCCGTGCTGCAGGTTCTCTACACGTGCCTTGCGCGTGGTATTTTGTGCCAGACTGTCCTGAAGAGTCCTGATTTTTCCCCCTGCATTATTTTCGGAGCGGTGTCTGATACACAAAGTGAATTCAGCCCATAAGGAAATATTGTTCTACAATTAGTTGTGTTGAAGCCTATACAGCGCAGGCTAAATGTAACTTAATTCGGCTGTTCAGCCCAAGGACGCAGAGCCACAGCAGGACAGGAGTCAATTTTTCCGTAACTTGACCAATGATGTATTTATAGCCTCGACAGTCTCTCAGGCCTCATAATAACTATCTCAGCATTTTATATCCAGAGGCTATTGATTTAATGGGGAGCTAAAAACAATGTCACTGGTGGGAAGTAAGACTACTCCAGCTTTAACTGATCTACTGTTGACCCATCATAAGGACTCCATATTTATTTACAGACAGAGGGAGAGCAGGGGTGGAGCTATAGGGGGGAAAGCAGGGCATTTGCCCCGAGGCCCAGAGCCCTCCCGAATAGGTGGAGGGGACCTTGCCAGACTTCTATTGCCTAGGCCCTCTGTCCAGTTGTTCTGCCACTGAGTGAGGGAGAAAAAACTGATGGAAAGATATGTACCATAAGGTGCTACTGCCAGCACTAAGTAAACACATTACTATCCCTCTATGCACAGCAAACAGTAGCTAACTGTTTATTTTGTAACTTTATGCACTTAAGCTGTATACGTAGTCCTCACTCAATACCTAATGCACATTGTAAGTGCACGTTGTACACATGTGCCTATAGCCGACTTCATGGGGGAAGCTAGTGCCTATGCAGACAACAACAGTGGGTGGTCTGACATTCAGTGTAACCAAATGAGCAATTGCATGTTCATAGCATAGCCTACTCCAGGGATAGGCAACCTTGATGATGAGGAGGGCTATATGGCCACGGATCTGTCTGCAACTCTTAGAGTTTGAGGTGCAGTTGGTTGCTCACAGACTGACGATATTGTTTGAAATGCAGAGGGTTCTCTACCAGCCAACACTATTATGACAATTCAGTAGTGGGGTTTTTATCTTGACATTATTATTATTACCTCCGCCAGGAGGTTATGTGATCGCCTGGGTTTGTGTGTGTGTTCGTTATTGTATGTTCGCACTGCTATTTCACAGCCTGCCACAAGGTGGCCGGGTGAGCACTGAGCACATGGATGTGGAACATAACACGGATTGCCGTGAAAAGGGGGGGCGGGGTCCACTCTAGTGTTATGTTCCACCGCTGACTGAGCACGAGCGAATATTCCACACGGGTCTTAATAATAATTACCTCCGCCGAGAAGGTTATGTTTGATAATGCTGTCGAATTACTTGCATCTGGCAAAAGTTCACAATGCTGTTGCGAGATGGACAATGACCCCGCAGAGCGTTTAGGTTCGCAATGCTGTTCGCTTTTTTTCATGGGGCTCTAAAGACATTAGCCTAGGCTACTAACAGTAAGGCCCTATTTTTACAATAGGCATCACCTTCATTACCTCCGCACAGGGCAATATGGAATATGTGATCGTGTAAGTTCACAATGTTGTTGTGGACTGTGACTTAGGTTCACAATCCTGTCGAAATAATTAAGATACCGTTGCCAAAATAATTTACTTAATATAAAAAAATAATTTACTTAAATAATTTAATTGACTCTAGGCCTACGTTCACAATGCTGGTAAAATTAATTAGGCCTACATCCCTTCGCTACATTTAAAGATAACCCCAAGTTGTTTGCGAGATGGACAGGGATCAGAAAGCCCGACAGCATGCATAATGGTCGAGCACCGGCATATATTCCACACGGGTGAGCCTGCGCCATTCTGGAACAGGGTGGGACTGTCTCCTTTGACGCAAGCTCCCACACCAGTGCTATCAACCTAAAAAGTTGCTCATCGGCAGGCAGCCTCGCCCTAGGCTACACCGTCGTTGAAGTTAACAAACAATCATGTAAAATTAATTAGGCCTACCGCTGCCTAAAATATGTGTGAAGTGGAAGTGAATTGTTGCGAGATGGACAGTGACCACCGCAGATCATTTTGGTTGACAATGTCGAATTAATTGGGTACCATCGCCAAAAATATGGAATTTGTGGCTGTGTAAGTTCACAATGCTGGTCAAACACCCCCTTCACTAAATTTAAAATCAAGCCCAGTTGCGAGATAGAAACGGTGAATAGGCCTAGTGATTTGTAGCCTGGGAGTACCCATGCTGCCTTGCGCATCGTTTGCCGCCAGACAAAGTGATTTGAGGAATGCGGGGAAGCAAATGCCGCTTCAACCGACAGCGCCAAGACCAACCAGTGGCCCATGAGAATGATGCACTATAATATACTAGGCTATATTATAGGCCTACCATCGTAGGCAAAAAAGGGCCTTACCCTTCTGTAGTTGTTTCAGTTTTGTTGGTCAAAATCATTACATTCCCTTCATTAATTAGGCTACAGTTCTATCAGCGCGTGATCACAAGCTTTCAAAGCAGGTAGGCCTAGATTTTGCAAATGGCTGACATGAATGTGTCATTTTGAAAATTCCGACAGGAATATAGTCGTTCATATTGGCAAAGTGATTATTTTTGTCCATTATCTAATTATGCCATGCCCTGGCGGAGGTATGTGATCTCGGAGCACTTTTCTAGTTATTATTATTTTAATTATGTTTTATCTAAGGGGCGCACTGAGTGAGGGGACAGGCCCCGGGAATATACACTTCAATGATTCCATCCATTTTTTAAAAACCAAACTCAAACATCTTTCTGCATCTTTCTTGTAAGGCCCACTGAGCCTGTCATTTCCCCTAAGAGGGGTTCTCAAGCTAGCTATGGCCTGGTGCCTGGTGTCTGGTCCCTGGGGAAAGCCAGCAGTGATAGCCTACTGGGCTCTGGGAGGGAAGAGGGGGAGAGAGGGAGAGGGAAGGAGAGAGGGAG